>NW_027507789.1:22842418-23244918 GCF_037356315.1 Lithobates pipiens
ACCCCCAAGTACTTAAATTTCTCTACCACCTTCAAGTTATAAGTGTCTCGTATTACAGTGGTTTCCTCCATTCCTATCGGGAGTAGTGCAGATTTATCCCAATTGATAGTCAATCCAGATACTTGGCCAAATTCCCTGATCATTTTCATAGCTGCTTTTAGCGAGGCTTGAGCTTCACCCAGAAAGAGCAAGATGTCGTCGGCAAATAATGCAATCTTTTCCTCCATCTGGCCTCTCCTAATTCCCTGAATATCTGGGTTAGCCCTAATAGCTATGGCCAATGGCTCCATTGCCAGAATGAAAAGTAGAGGGGAGAGGGGACAACCCTGCCTTGTACCTCGTTCCAGTTGGAACGCATCAGAGTACTCATTGTTCATTTTTATTTTTGCGCTTGGATTAGTATAGAGCATTTTTATCCATTTGATAAAAACTGGCCCAAACCCAAATCTAACAAGTGCCTCGAACAAGTATTCCCATTCAAGACAATCAAAAGCTTTGGCTGCATCCAAGGCTAATATTGCCCTAGGGCCTGCATCATCTACCGGGATCTGGACATTCAACTGGGCTCTGCGTATATTAATACTAGTAGACCTATTCGGAATAAATCCCGACTGGTCAAGGTGGATAAGCGTATGAATAAACTTTTTTAGACGTGTTGCCAGTATTTTCGCTAAGATCTTTACGTCAGTACATAGCAGCGAAATCGGACGATACGAAGCAGGATCCATGGGGTCTTTCCCCTCCTTGGGGAGAACCACTATGTTAGCTTCTAACATTGAGGGGGGTAACATCCCCACCGCCAAAGCCTGGGTCAATGTCTCCAGCAATTCTGGCAACAAGACCTTGCCATATTTCTTATATACCTCAATAGGTATCCCATCTGGTCCTGGTGATTTCAAATTGGGCATCTCCGCCACCGCTTTGCGCAGTTCTTCAATAGTTATTGGGGCCTCCATTACCATAAAATCTTCTACTGATAGTTTTGGTATGCTTATATTTTCTAGAAAATTAACCGATTTTCCCCTCTCACCCCCCCTCTGAGATTTATATAGAGAACAGTAATAATGGTGAAAAATATTTTAATAATAGTAGGTTCAGAAGTGATCTCCCCCTGTGAAGTCCTAACCGCTAGTACCGATGAAGGGGCGGTGTTTGTTTTGACCAATAGGGACAATAAGCGGCTCACTTTTTCACCCTCCCCAAAATCCACCTGTCTCTGTAATATACATTTGTTATCTATCTTTCTCCTGGTGATCATCTTAAACTCTTGCTGTTTTTCTAGCCATACCTTCTGAGTAAATGGGGTTGGGTTAGTAATGTACTGATGTTCTGACCCTACCACTGCCTTCCTGGCCTCCTCTTCCTGATTCCTCATCTTAGCTTTTTTCCCAGCAATTTGCTGGATAAAAAGCCCCCTTAGAAAGGCTTTTAGTGAATCCCAAATTACTCCCGCCGATGCAGTCCCTGCATTGATATGAATAAAGTATTTCAATTCGGATATTAAACGCTCTGAGTCATCCAATATCTCTAACCATGAAGGGTCAATTTTCCATTGCCCTGGATATTGCTTATTCCCCACAATGAGCATCAGTGTTAAGGGGGAATGGTCTGATATCCCCCTTGGGCCATATTGTACTGCCTCCACCAAAGGAACCACCTGTCACCAAGGAACCCTAATACAACAGATGGACACACCACACCACGCCTCCAAGGACACACCACGCTTAATTCCCTTCGATGTCAGAAGACGTCCAGCAGTGCCATCAGCACAGAACTGTCAGAAACCAGTGGGACCCAGGTACACTCATCTATTGTCCAGAAAATTCTGGTCAGAAGTGGTCTTCATGGAAGACTTGCAGCCAAAAAGCCATACCTCCGACTTGAAAAACAAGAGTAAGCTACTTAACTATTTATGAAAACATAGGAACTGGGGAGCAGGAAAATGGGAGCAGGTGCTCTGGACTGATGAGTCAAAATGTGAAATATTTGGCTGTAGCAGGAGGCATTTTGTTCTATGAAGGACTTATGAGTGGTACAATAATGAGTGTCTGCAGGCAACAGTGAAGTATGGTGGAGGTCCCTTGCAAGTTTGGGGCTACCTTTTGTGCAAAATAAAGTTGGAGATTTCTTCAGAAACAATGGTGTCCTCAATGCTTAGAAATACAGAGAGATACTTATCCAGTAGGCCATACCATCAGAGTGGCGTGTGATTGGCAACACATTTTCATCTGCAGCAGGACAATGACCCCAAACATACAAGCAATGTCATTAAGAACTATCTTCAGCATAAAGAAGAACAAGGAGTCTTGAAAGTGATAGTTTAGCCCCCCAGAGCCCCGATTTCAACATCATGGAGTCTGTCTGGGATTATAGGAAGAGAGAGAGAAGGATGGGAAGCAACCTACATCCACAGAAGATCTGTGGTTGGTTCTCCAAGATGTTTGGAACAACCTACCTGCTAAGTCCCTTCAAAAACTGTGTGCAAGTTTACCTAGAAGAATTGATACTGCTTTGAAGGCAAATGGTGGTCACATCAAATATTGCTTAGATTGGGATCTCATTACTATTAATGTACTTTCCATTTTGTTAATTGATAAAAATAAACTATTAACACTTCTATTTCTAAAAGCATTCAGCATTTTTTCACACCTGCCTAAAACTTTTGCACATAAATATACAATATATATATATATATATCATTGTCAAAAAAAATACATTTTGATCTTCCTCCATTTTATAGACAATAGAGACTATACCGCTAGAATAACTTACCATCTTATTTTATTTTTTTCCTCTACTTTTTGGAATGTGTTATGTGCTGAGTCCCCTTTTTTTCAGACATTAGCGGCAAATTGGTCTATTTGAGTCCAATTGTTGCTTCTTCAAATGGAATCTGAATTGATCAGAGTATCTCCACATGAAATTGCTATCACACAGTATTCACTCCGGTGATATAACATATTGTACTCCTGCTGAAAAAGACAAGATTTTTTTTTCCATCCCTAAATACAATTTGAGTTTTTCCACTGTTTTAGCTATAACATTTTTTTTTATTTTTTTTATTCCGGCTGAGATTGCAATGAAAATCTTTCAGGGTGATGTTCAATGTACACTTTACATTTTGGTAAAGGAAACTAGTAAAATCACTCCTAAAAAAAAAAAAAACGTTTGTTAAGCTTTCAGTTTTTTTATATAACTCTCTGGTGTCAATTATTTTTTTTGTTATTTTGTATTAATGATACTTATAGAGTTCTTGCATAATTTGTGAAATCTATGATCAAAGGAAATATACATAATACAAATACAAAACACAAAAAAAAACTCTAATGGCAAATACAAATGTTGTATAGAAGAAAATGCATACAGCAATGGAAGCTTACTGGGAAAAGTGAATTTACAGCTATTTTTCTATATGTAAAAAAAAAAAAAATATATAACATGGTCCCTGCAAAAACCAATACCAGGCCCTTTGGATCTGCTATGGAATTTTGAGGTAAAAATAAAAAGCAAGAAATGACATAGGGCTGCCCACAAAATCAATAACGGAGCCTTCAAATCTGGAATGGATTTTTGAGGGCCCTCCTTTCACAAAATGCATGGAGAGTCCCATCAAACCCATACCCTTAACCTGAGCACACAGTTTGGCAGGCCTGGAAAGGAAGCCTAAACCCTATCAGGCCACATGCCCTCAACAAGGGCCCTACTTTGATTATGGCAAGGGCCTCTTTCCCAAAACCCTGGTCTAATAGTTGTAGGAGTTTGGGGGGACTGGAATCCCGTTTGACATGAGAGGCCCCCAGATATCTGGTACTCCCATACGTGAATGAGCAAGGGGAACATTGTCCTCATCCACACAAAAAAAGGTCAGTTCTAAAGTGAAAGTCCTTCATTAAAAACAAAAATTCTAATGTAATAAATCCAGTGTCAATCACAATTAATCACATCTTCCATCAATTGCTGAAAGAGAAAAACAATCAATATGCTGACATGTCCTCTGCACAATGGTGCTCCCAGTACTGTGTCTATAGAGCACCAACGTTATGACTAGGAAGTGTGCTTAAACTACAGAACACCTTCATCTCTCCTCCCCATGGGGGGGGGGGGCTCTGTAGTTCACAGAGGTGATCTGGGCAAGATGATGAGATTATTTAAGGGAAAATTAAATGGTCTCACCATCTTGCCCAATATCCTGATACTGAGCAGAACTCAGGGGTATATATGAGACCTTTATAGGATAAGATCCCATGTGCCGTCACAGAATAGCAAATAACTAGTATGAGACTATAACAGGTGCCAATAAAGGCATCTTTGTTATTTTTGTATAAAATGTATATGCTTATTTACATAAAAAAAAACAACCAACCAGGGCCAACCAACGGGGTGCTAAGGGACGGCAAGTGGCCATCAATATGTAAGCAAGGTGCAGCATGGTGTGGGGGCGGGGGGAGGCAGTGAACACACAGAGTCCAAGTTAGGCAATAGGGTTATATTATAGAAAAGTTCAACACAACTGTACCAGGCACCCACCTGAGCCACTTATGAACTATGACAGCAGTCTGAAGAATTAAAGATGCTGATAGGAGTGGAATGGGGCCTGATTGGACTACACTTAAGGGGGAAGGCTTACTGGAGTGAGTTAGATGTAGTCCCTGCACTACTGCTATGTAATGTCCCTGCCAGACAGGGAACCTGTCCCTACACTAGCCACTCACCTAAAGCTTGCCAAACCTAGGAGCTGGAATATTAAATAAATTCTGCCTGACCCAAGATGGCCACTGGAGTCACATGGGGCACCGGTGTCCAGTAGAAAGCTGTCTCCTTGTGACAGCAGATAAACACAACTTCCTTCCCGTTTTGCATTGCTGCTTCAGTCAAGTGCCATCTGCAGTGGGGAATACAGACTGCACCTGCCTACAAACTCACCAAAAATTCTTGAAGCTTAGTAGCAAAAGAATGGTCTTAATGATTTGTGTGTACCCATGCTCTGTGGTGATGCCAGGATTACGGTATATGTTGGTAAATGACTGCTGCTTGCACCAAGGATGATCAATGGCCCCACCTTGGTGTTTCAACACTGTGTACGGTGGACAGTTGATCACTCCTTCAAGGGCAGGCCATTTTGAGCTAACACTGCAAAGAGCATAAAACACATAAAGAGAGACTTCCCTAAAAACATCGTAGTAACTTAAATGTGAACATACTGCATATACATCACATGTCCCCTTTAGGTACATTGAAACTTGGCTCAATGCACAGAAATTATTGTAGTAAGGCCTATTGGTCCACACCATCAGAAATCTAAAAAGGAGTTCTTAAAATGAGGTATTCATATGGTAATCCAATCCACCTTTATTCAGTAGAGTCAGATTGCTATCTGATTGATAGGAGGAGGGCAACATTTTACTGTATTTCAAAGATTTTCAAAGAGTTGGGAATATGATTCTTTTATTCTCTGTCTTCAAAGGAGGACAGAACATCTAGAAAGTCTAAAGGTTGAATCCCGGTTTGCTTCTCTGAATATGGCAAATCAATATCATACTGTAGTATAGGCATATACATTCTTAAACGTAGACCATAGGGATGGACATATACTTTGTGCAGACTGTGTATCTACTTATGGACCTTCTTGGGCCCTTGGGCCCATTAATACTTGATATGGGTCAGACAGGTGCTAGGGACCCTTCTGCTGTCATGTAGATACCTCACTTTGTGGCTATACCTACTGATACTCTCCTGGGAAGACTTTCAAAAAGCTTTTAAAGTGTCTTTGTGAGAATTTATGGCCATTTCGCCAAATGACATTTGTGAGGTCATGTACCGATGTTGGCAGAGAAGGCCTGGCTCACAATCTGCGTTCTAATATATTCTAACGGTGTTTTGCAGAGTTGAGATCAAGGCTCTGAGCAGAAAACTCAAATTCCTCTACACCAAACTCATCAATCCATGTCTTCATGAAGCTGACATTGTACACAGTCATCAGGGAACAGAAGAGGGTCTTCATCAAACTATTATCACAAGGCTAGAAGTGAAAAATTGCCTAAAATGTCTATAACAATTTTTAAATAGTTATATGGGTCCAGTTTGGACCAATGTAAGCATGTACACTATATAACCAAAAGTATTGGACAATGGGAAGCCTGCCTTTACACGCATATGAACTTTCATAGCATCCCAGTCTTAGTCCGTAGGGTTCAATATTGAGTTGGCCCACCCTTTGCAGCTATAACAGCTTCAACTCTTCTGGGAAGGCTATCTACAAGGTTTTGGAGTGTGTCTATGGTTGTTGTTTGACCATTCCTCCAGAAGAGCATTTGTGAGGTCAGGCACTGAAGTTGGAAGAGAAGGCCTGGCTCGCAGTGTCCACTATAATTTATCCCAAAGGTGTTCTATCAGCTTGAGGTCAGGACTCTGCAGGCCAGTCAAGTTCCTCCATCCCAAACTCGCTCATCCATGTCTTTATGGACTTTGTTTTGTGCACTGGTCCACATCATTTGTTTGTTTTTCAAGGGTTGGGGCTGGCCCCTCAGTTCCAGTGAAGGGAGCCTGTTAAGACGTCAGAATATCAAGACATTTTGGACAATTTCATGTTCCCAACTTTGGGGGAACAGTTTGTGGATGGCCCCTTCCTATTCTAACATGATTGCGCACCAGTGCACAAAGCAAGGTCCATAAAGACATGGATGAACGAGTTTGGGGTGGAGGAACTTAACTGGCCTGACCTCAGCCCGTTAGAACATCTTTGGGATGAATTAGAGTGGAGACTGTGAGTCAGGCCTTCTCGTCCACATTGGTGCCTGACCCCACAAAGGCGCTTCTGTAAAAATGGTCAAGTAGACACACTCCTAAACCTTGTGGACAGCCTTCCCAGAAGAGTTGAAGCTGTTTTAGCTGCAAAGGGTGGGCCAACTCAATATTGAAACCTACGGACTTAGCCTTTGTACACACGGTGGGAGAATCCGTCGAAATGTGTCCTATCGGACCATGTCGTCGGATAATCCGACTGTGTGTGGTATGCATCGGACTGATTCCGTCGGAATATCCGTCGGACCCAATTTTCCAACATGTTGGAAATATTTCCTGACCAACTGGGCCGATCGGACATACTCCGATCATGTGTAGAGAATTTTGATCGGACCAAGTGCCACGCATGCTCAGATCAAATTCCTACATCAAAGCTATTGGCTACTAGCCTGAATGTAGTCCCATCGTAACGAAATTACGTTATCACGTTCTGAAAGATCGGATTTTTTCGCCAAGTTTGTCCGACCGTGTGTATACAACAGTTTCGGACAAGATCCGACGGACAAAATCCGACGGGCAAAATCCGACGGATTTGGTTGTGGAAATCTCCGACCGTGTGTACAGGGGCTAAGACTGGGATGCCATTAAAATTGTATGTGTGTGTAAAGGCAGGCATCCCAATACTTTTGGTGATATAGCGTAGGTTCTATAACCTGTGGGTTCCCCAGTACAATCTAGTTGCATACAGGCAGGGTGGGGGGAATAATTAAAGGACAACTGTACTAATGGAACAGTTCTCCTTTACCAACTACTGTATAGAATGCGATCCATAGGGTAATATATGTATGTATATGTAACATATGTATCAGTTTTCTAACTTTTTCTTTGACATGGGGGAAGATTTACTAAAACTGGTGCACTTAGAATCTGCTGGCTGCAGCTGTGCCTGGTAGCCAATCAGCTTCTAACTTCAGCTTGTTCAATTAAGCTTTGACAATAAAACCTGGAAGCTGATTGGTTTCTATGCAGAGCTGCACCAGATTTTGCACTCATCAGTTTTAGTAAATCAATCCCATGGTGTCATTCTCCACAGCATCCAGGACCTGCTCACTGCCAGAGGAAGATGGGATTGGTGGTGGGGGGGATAACCTATAGTTGGACTTTACTAAATGACAGTTGTTGCATCGCCGACCTTCAGTTTTCACTCTGCTCCAAAAATATATATACTCCTATGTGTTTTTGAGTGAAGGAGAAAATGCGTTTTGATAAACAGGTTTTTTTTTTTTTCTTTTTTGTCTTTGTGGGAAATAATTAAATCTTTTTTTTTTTTTTTGTTTCCCGTCAGGCTTATAAACCCATTCTCACTGAAACGACATTAAAAAAAATATCGCTAAACACAAAAATGTCACATTTTTAATCTAGATAATTTTCACAGTGTGCATGATTTGAGAGAAATAAAGGTGTTGCTTTGGAAACCACAATATATCATTAAAATTAAACAAATATGAAAAAAAAAAAAACACTTTTGTTACTTTTGTGGCACCCAAGGAGAGAATAAGACAATTTTATTTTCTTTTTTACAAAATGCACTTTTTTATTATTGCTTTTTATTTTCAGTTTTATTTTCAGTGTTCTGTGTTCATTGCATTGCTTGGAAAAAAAATGTTAAAAATAAAAATTTGTACCTATAAAATTTATATTGAATGTCAAATGCAAAGTCTTCTTTTTTTTTTTTTTTTCTAAATATTGCATTGATGCTATATATTTAATTGAAAACTGACAAGAGGGTTTAAATAACATCAGAAACTGTCACAAATATGAAATGAGCAAGAGTCTTCCATATTAAAGAGCTGCATCTTTTAATCTTTTGAAGTTAGGTAATGAAAATGTCAGAAAAGAAGTCACATAAGATCTTCAGATTTATATTTTCTGTTTAAAGTATCTAAAAAAAAAAAAAAATACAAAGCAAAAAGTAATAAATATTTTCAATCATCCATACCGTGCTTCAAGGGGAAACAATCTATATATATACATTTCCATGCTGTGTTTCATTTTGTCTTGGAATAAAATTGCCGATTGACTGTTTGCTCACAGATCTATAGAAAATATACTGTATGTGTTCATACCTGTTCAATCTTTTGGCGAGTGTTGTATTTAGGTAGTCCATTATTTTAGATTGGGCACCAAACTCAAAGCAATGGAATTTAAACTGGACCTGCACTTTGTAGTGTGCTGTAGGGCAAGTGCATTGGCACCTACTATAAGGGGCAACAAGGTGCCATCCTAAAGAATGCTTGTATTACAATCAGGGCCGTCTTTAATAATGATTGGACCCTGGGCAAACGTTTTCTTGCCCCTCCCCCCAATACAATTTCGCTCTCCACCTGCTCTGAGACATACAATATTTAGCAGCTAGACTTCAAATCAGTTTACTGTATCAGATCAGGCAACGATTGCGATTGGTTGCCAGAGATTACAGTATATCATTACCATTTACTGACTGGTTGCTAGAGGTTACAGCACACATTACGGCTCACTGATTAGTTGCTAGATGTTACAGCACATGATTTCTGCTTGTTGATTGGTTGCTAGAGATTACTGTACAGTAATACTGCTCACTGATTGGTTGCTCGACGTTATTGCACATCATCTACTCACCACATGGGGCATAATATACATATGAATGCTGCCTTTATTTACATATCTAGGCACCCAGATGCAGCAATTTACATATGAATGTTGCTTCTATTTACATATGAATGCTGGTTATTTACATGTAAACACAGGGTCTGCAGGTGAGTCATCTGTACACAACAATAGGGCAGAGCTGGGCACCATTAGTAGCAACATTTCACACTGAGATATCAGGACACAGCACGGGACTTAAACTTCAAGGGACAAGGGAATTTAAACTGGGATAGCTGGCAAGTATGAGGAAGCTGCTTTGGGCCCCACAACAATGACAGGGCCCAGGGCAGCATACATTTAAAATGACCTTTAGGCCTAGTTTACACTTGCTTCAAAACCTGGCTTTGGACATGCTTTGTTAAAGCTCTCTGAGTGCCAGTCAAAGCCCCTGTCACTAAATAAAATGGTTAGCTTAAAGGGCTGTTTACACCTTGCTCTTTCTTGGTGCTTCGATGAGGCTTCAATTAGACTTCATTGGGGTTTCAATGAGGCTTTGGTGGAGCTTCGGTGAGCCTTTGGTGGGGCTTTGGTGGGACTTTGGGTGAGCAGTATAAGCAGAAAAGTCAGTGCTACTACCCATACACCACATAGGTAGCAGAGCTCCCAGGTGCTCAATCCACAGTCACTGGCTGAGTAGAGCAATATAGAAAAGATGATCTGCACTGCGGTTGTTGCTCTTGTTGCTCTTAAAATTTCTTCATTTTATTGAATAGCCACAGTGAACAAACGCTGATTAAATCAGTTGACGCGTTTCAGCCTATAAGGCCTTAGTCATAACCCAATTATGACTAAGGCCTTATAGGCTGAAATGTGTTAACTGATTTAATCAGCGTTTGTTCACTGTGGTTATTCAATAAAATGAAGAGATTTTAAGAGCAACAATCGGAGTGCAGATCATCTTTTCTATATTACTCTATTCAGCCAGTGACTGTGGATCATCTTTTCTACCTTAGGTGAGCAGTGGTGGTCCGTCCATTAGGGGCGCCCAGGCGCCACCCCTTCTCTCCACTCCAAAGAAAACAGGTGATCAAGGTGCTGGTTGGCTAACTTTTTCAAAATATTTCACAACAAAGACTTATACACAAGTGAGTATATTTGCCTGCAAGGTCAGGTGGTGTCTAATGATCACAATGTCTCGTAACTTCTCGACAAAGTACGGTAGAACAATGCAAATGGTACCACATGGAAGTGTATACATGTATCTTTACTTTGAGACTAAAGATTATTACCTAACTGTAATTTATTGTTCTTTCATTGCAAGGTCTTGGTCAGATTTATCATACAGTTATATCTGGTGGCTTGTGAAAGTGTCAATGCCTAACATTTCCAAAAAACGATTACGTGATATTTTCCCTCAGAAGCCGAGATGCCTCGATAACTTCTGCTGCATTTGTGGCGAGGTTACGTTTGCATCTTAAAAGTGCAGTATGACAGCAGTGGTAAAAAAAGGCATAACAACCTATATTTTGGATGCAAAATAGGGGAGCAGGACAAGAGTTGGGTTCCTCATTATTGTCGCATTACATGTGCAACGTATCTGCGCTCAACAATGCCTTTCGCAGTGCCAATGGTGTGGAGGGAACCCACCAATCATAGTAGCGACTGAAATTTTTGCATGGTTCCCCTAATTGCAAAAGGGATCTCAAGAAACATGAAGTGGATTGTGGAATATCCAAACATTCCATCCACACTGAGCCCTTTACCCCATAGTGAGGACTTGCCAATTCCAGATCCGCTAGAATCCTACGCTCTAGACTCAGATGATGAGATGATGAGCAGGATGCATCTGATCCGGGGGCCGTGGATGTCAGCGGACCTAAATTTAACTTTTGGTATCAGTAAAAAGATACATTTATAATGATTGGCGTGGCACCATTCTCATTGCTAGATCACAAAAAGTTATAGAGAATAATCGCACATCCTCTTCGTAATTTTTAATTATTTTGATGCAGTTTTGGCCTGAAGCTGTATACTCAGGACTTAATTTTCCTTTATTAGTGACCTGATTCTGGTAAAATTTAGTTACTTTTATTTCTGAGACTTTCTCCTTGAAGACCAGTGATATTTATGCAGCTCCAGTCAATCCCTTTGGGGAACTGATGAGGGTAAGGGAGCCCTAGAGAACAGTGTTGCTTTTCCAGGAGGAAAGATTCCCAGCCAGGACTACTAGCCCTTCCTGGCCATTCTCCTAAGGATTCTACCTATCTCATCAAAGTCCCAGCTGTGTATAGCGGGGGAGCGTATTCTGCTACAAGTCCTTTGGGAACCAAAAAAGGGGTTCCACTGAGGATCTGATCTGGGAACCTCACAGAGGAGTCTTTGGGACACATCCAAGCCTTGTGGACACTGTGAGTACAGAGCTAAGGGTGAAGGATCCCAGGGACTTTTGCAGCTGTTAAATTTAAGGCTACGCTGTTTAAATTTAAGACTTGCTACACTATTGGTGGCTTGGCGCCTCTCTCACAATGCCTTTTCTCTCCGGGAAAGTCAAATAAGCAGCCTGCATACACTGGTCTACAGCTTTTGAGAAATTATCAACCTTGGAAATAAATTATGTTAGTTCTTACATATTTTGATTAGATGAATTTAAGGTTACGCTGTTTAAATGTAAGGCTTGATTGCCCTGGGACATTGCTATTGGTGTCCCGGTGCTGTCCATTTTCTGTCCTACTGTTAAAGGGACCGAGAAGCTTCTGCCCAGGGTTGAGTGTCCTCACATCCCTTTTTTAATGTTCTGGAGTATCCCGCAGGTCCCTGAACTCCATCCATGTAAATTTTCAATAAACCTTGAAATAGGCTGTTAGTTTTGAGCCAGTGGAGTGAAAGTTGGCTGCTGCTAAAAAGTGGGAAAATACCCTGGGACACAAAGCAGCCCTGATGGGGGTAGCACATAATTTGCAAAGTCACACATTTAATCCTTTAACGCCTCAAGACTTCTGATCGGGAGCCAGTGGGATGGGCTCCAGGTCATGTGAGTGCTATGAGAACTGTCCTGATTGGATCAATTCTTTGCCAGGCTTCAAATCCTCAGCGCCGTCATCTTGTATGTGGGAGCCCACTGTGACTTCCAGCTGTTTCACAGCTGGCTCCCCACTGTGCATGTGCAAGATCAAGCAGACTCAGCCTACTGAGACATATCCCGGGTCACAGAAGGTTACGGGCAGGAGAGGGGCAGGACAGGCTTACATAATTCTGGCCTAGGCTAAAACTGCAGAAGTGGGAGCAGGTAAAAAAAAGAGCACCAATATGTGTTAGAAATAAGTGACTGGCCTCAGGTCATACACAGAGATGAAAAAAATTGTTTATCTTCAACTTTCTCTTCTCTACAGTGGTTCAAGGTGCAGAATTTATAAGCCTTGTCTGACCTGTTAGGAAACAGGAGAGTTAAAATGACACTCTGCAGAGCTCAGTGAGGAGAGCTCTGAGAGCTGATTGGAGGGAAGAGACCCCAACCCCCCTTCACACAGCGCACAGGAACAGAGCTGAGGCTGTAATCAGCTGGAGATCCCTCTCCTGTCACCATTTTTATTTTTTGGTGTCAGGAAAACCTGTAAAAAGTGAGTCATGGTGGTAGCAGAGGAACGAAGCAGCAGACAGAAATTACACTAATACACACAAGCAGAATTTTCATCGGAAAAATCTTGGATGGTTTTTTACTGATGGAATTCCACTCAAGCTTGGCTTGCATACACACGGTCACACAAAAGTTCTCTGAACCTTTGACCATCAAGAACGCGGTGACGTACAACACTACGACGAGCCGAGAAAATGAAGTTCAATGCGTCAAATTGTTTCCGAGCATGCGTAGGAATTTTGCATGTCGGAATTGCTACAGATGATCGGAATTTCCAATCGGAACTTATTCCACCGGAAAAATAAAGAACAAGCTCTCAATCTTTTGCCGGCGGAAACTCCGCCAGCAAAAGTCTGATGGAGCATGCACACGGTCTCATTTTCCGACCTAAAGCTCTCATCGGTCTTTTGCTGTTGGAATTTCCGATCGTGTGTACGGGGCATTAGTGGTCTGGATTGAGACAAGTAGACACTATAGAGCAGCCTTTCTCAACCTTTCCAACACAGAGGAACCCTTGAAATAGTTCTCCGGTCTCAGGGAACCCCTGCTAAAAATTAGAAATCTACAACTCATGATACATTAGTGTGGTCAGTGGGAAGAATGGTCCTTACACTTGTGGTCATTGGGAAGAATTATCTCCTTACAGATAGCTAAAAAGATCAATGGGATCTTGGGAACAGTGGGAACTTATCTGAGAGGCAGAAATGGCCCAATGCTGAAGGAACCCCTAGCAACCTCTGGAGGAACCCTAGGGTTCCACGGAACCCTGGTTGAGAATCACTGTACATGTGTGGTTTACAACCACTTTATTTGCCATATGTGTCCTTGTATGGGAGCACAAAAACACAACTAAAATGAAAATTACTGGCAAAAGGTTCATGACTAGAGCCCAAAAATTAACTAAAAAAAGAAAAGAATAGCATATAAGTTATAATAAGGTAGCCAAAATTTATCTATACATTCAAAATTCAAATTTAATAAAGATAATGCTAAATTAAAAGTAAATCTCATGATTGTGGTGATAAGTAGTATAGTGGAGTTGATAAAGTCGTAACAAGTTTTAATCAAGAATAATGAAGCTCATACCCGGGCCGCTGAGAGAGGCGGCGGTTTAACCTTCCCATGCCACGTTATGCAATCATTTTTAAAGGTCATAGAAAATGTCTGTTTAGTGTAGAACACGCTAGTTGCATACTCAATCTAAACACCGCCCTGCGATGAACTTTTTTAACAATCAATAAAACGATAAAAGAAGATGAAGTGCTAAATTATCATGTCTGTGCCTTGACGCAAAACAAAGAACTTTCATCAACTTTCAAGATCTTTAAAATATCATCCTCCGCACAGCAAGGACTTCAAGCTGAAGTCCAGGCAGATATAAAAGACACAAATTCACGCTGCTTTGTAATTATTAACTCCTTCAGATCTTTCGCCTGTACCTCCCTTATTTTTACATTTCTGCTATCGCTACGGGCCTATTGATTTGGCAATAACTTGACATGTGAAGGACCTAACCCACAGTCCCTTAAACCACCCGTTAAACACAATATCTAACCCCTCCAAATCCCCCCACAAATGACATGACAAGATTTTGGCCTTCACAGCCTTTTATTAACAATTACCATATAATTTTATAAATAACATTTTAAATAACTCTTAAACAAACTTTTTATGTACTTTTTGGGGTTTTCGAGGGGAACACACACCACTGGTCACTGCGACAAACTTCTTTTAACTTTAGGCTTCCAGTCGCAAGCTCCCGGACTCAGAGACGGTACTCAACCTTCGTAGTGACCTACCTTTTTACCCCTTCTGGGTTAACCCCTCGTAACCGGAAACATATCTAATAACAAAATAGCACAGATGGGTACCATGTTATATATACATATAACATACATATTCTCCTCCAAAGACCCAACCACTGCACGGGCTGTCCTTACAGCCCCAATTCTAATTAATCATAACTCGGGAGGGTGGGTGTGAATCTTCTCCTCCGCCGCTCTCCCTTTCTTCCTCCTCACTTACTAACCCGAGCGCCTCCCCTGCTCCAACCACTCCCCTTTTCTTAAAGGGGACACATTTTTCTTTCTAAAAGCATGACTGTGCAGTCCACACCTGTCATGCTGTCCCTACGCTGATTGTTTTCTCTCCTTCTGCTCCGGGACTGTCTTTCTCATAACATACGATAACCAAGTTCCTTGGCCTTCATTATGCTGTTTGTGCAGTAAGGTTCTCTAACAAACCTCTGAGGGCTTCACAGAACAGCTGTATTTATACTGAGATTCAATTAAACACAGGTGGACTCTATTTACTAATTAGGTGACTTCTGAAGGCAATTGGCTCCACTAGATTTTAAGGATAAAATAAGGGAAAAACACTGCGCTATAACCAAATATAAACAAAAAACAGCAGCCAACACTAAAACAAACAAAGTTCAACAATCAAAAAGTAAAAGTAGTGTAGCGCTTCTATAATGGTAAATGTGATCAACACATGTACAAAAAGATGGTCGCATAACAAAAGTCATATAAATAAAGCAAAGTCCAATTCGAGTGGGTATAGACTTCTGTAGTGTAACTGGTACAAAGATGGATAGGCCGTTTCAAGGTAAGAGAGGGATCTTACTGAACGAATATGTCCGTGTAAAACAGCTTGTCTGTAAACATTTAGGAAAGTAGATAAATACTTCTTACCAACTCTGTTGGACTCACACGGTCATACGACGGTTGAGTCTATAAAGCTTGAGGTCCCAATCTAGGACCAAGGAGTGGATCGATGAGGGTCCGCTGAACCGGTGAGGAAACTCCAAACGACTGTGTGCCAAGCGATGTATTTCACGGGTGGAACACCGGGATGGTCTCCAATCCAGCTCAGACGTGGCCCAGTACACACCAATACTCCAGTCACCCCAAAGTAAGGTGGAAGATGTTAGAGATTTAGACCAAAAAGGAAAAAGGAAAAAGAAAAAAAGAGCTCCACATGGTGCGGGTCAGACGGTATAAAACGGCAATTTATTAAAAGTCAGAAAATTATTTAAGTAATTAATGACTTAGTGATTACAAAAAGATTGAATAAAAATGAGGGTAAAAGCAATGTAGGGTGCCAACAGCCATCCCGACGCGTTTCGACACATATGTCTTCAACAGGGGCATTTTCCTTTTTCCTTTTTGGTCTAAATCTCTAACATCTTCCACCTTACTTTGGGGTGACTGGAGTATTGGTGTGTACTGGGCCACGTCTGAGCTGGATTGGAGACCATCCCGGTGTTCCACCCGTGAAATACATCGCTTGGCACACAGTCGTTTGGAGTTTCCTCACCGGTTCAGCGGACCCTCATCGATCCACTCCTTGGTCCTAGATTGGGACCTCAAGCTTTATAGACTCAACCATCGTATGACCGTGTGAGTCCAACAGAGTTGGTAAGAAGTATTTATCTACTTTCCTAAATGTTTACAGACAAGCTGTTTTACACGGACATATTCGTTCAGTAAGATCCCTCTCTTACCTTGAAACGGCCTAACCATCTTTGTACCAGTTACACTACAGAAGTCTATACCCACTCGAATTGGACTTTGCTTTATTTATATGACTTTTGTTATGCGACCATCTTTTTGTACATGTGTTGATCACATTTACCATTATAGAAGCGCTACACTACTTTTACTTTTCCACTAGATTTTAGTTGGGGGTATCAGAGTAAAGGGGGCTGAATACAAATGTACTCCCCCACACTTTTCACATATTTATTTGTAAAAAAAAAAATTGAAAACCATTTATCATTTTCCTTCCACTTCACAATTATGTGCCACTTTGAGTTGGTCTATCCCATAAAATGCCAATAAAATAAATTTACCCTTTTGGTTGTAACGTGACAAAATGTGGAAAATGTCAGGGGGTATGAATACTTTTTCAACGCACTGTACATACAGTATATAGTTTTAATTTTAGGACAAACAAGTCTTTTTATTGATACTGTCTTCCAAAATTTTATTTACTTTTTATGAAATTCATAGACAAAAAAAAATAAAAATAAAAAAAGTAATTGTTTTTTTCTACATAGACCAGTAACACCCGCTCTGCGCTCTCCGCTTTCCTGCACACAGACAGGAGAGGGAGGTAAGGAGGTGTCATTGCAGGGGCAGACAGGGCTGGGGGCATTTGCCCGAAAAAGGCTGCAGAAATACCCCTTCATGCACCTGTGCAGTACGGTCCTACACGTGACTGGCCACCTCCCTCATTTCATTCTCGCTCACCTCCTTGTCCGGGTGACAGAGAGCCCGTCCACTGATCTCTGGACTCAAGAGCCGAGATGGAGCTACCTGCTGTCAGGTACCCAGATGGGGGATGGGAGGACCCATGTGACTGGGGGAGGGGGGCAGTTATTTGGAAGTGTACAGAGTAAAGGCAGGAAAGATTGGGGGGTGTAAGAGTAAAGGGTGGGTAGACTGGAGGTGGAGGATAAAAGGGTAAAGGGGGCTGGACTGGGGGGATATAAGGTAAAGGGGGAGATAGACTGGGGGGTTTAGTAGGAGGAGTAATAGAGGAGGATTTGTGCTAGGAGGGGTGGGGGGCTTTTGGTTAACAGGGGGAATGGGGAAGATTTGATCCCCCTGTATCCTGCCCTACTGACTCCTGTCCTCTGTCCTGCTGACCTCTTTACACTGCCCTATTAACTCCCTGTCCTCCATCCTGCTGATCCATGTACATTGTCCTACTGACCCCCTGTCTTCTGTCCTGCTGAGTCCTGTACCCTGCCCTACTGACCCCCTGTCTTCCATCCTGCTGACGCCTGCCCTACTGACCGTGTCTTCTGTCCTGCTGACCCCTGTACCCTGCCCAACCGACCCCCTGTTCTCCACCCTGCTGACTCCTGTACATTGTCCTACTGACCCCCTGTTTTCTGTCCTGCTGACCTCTGTACCCTGCCCTACTGACCCCCTGTTCTCCATCCTGCTGACCCCTGTACATTGTGCTACTGACTCCCTGTTTTCTGTCCTGCTGACCCCTGTACCCTGCCCTACTGACCCCCTGTCTTCCATCCTGCTGACCCCTGCCCTACTGACCCTGTCTTCTGTCCTGCTGACCCCTGTACCCTGTCCTACTAACCCCCTGTTCTCCATCCTGCTGACCCCTGTACATTGTGCTACTGACCCACTGTTTTCTGTCCTGCTGACCCCTGTACCCTGCCCTACTGACCCCCTGTTCTCCATCCTGCTGACCCCTGTACATTGTGCTACTGACCCCCTGTCTTCTGTCCTGCTAACGCCTTTACACTGCCCTACTGACCCCCTATCCACCGTTCTGCTGATACCTGTCCCCTGCTCTTGTGACCCCTCTTCTCTGCCATACTGACCCTTGGGCTCTGCCCTGCTGACCCCCGTACACTGCCCTGCAGTCCCTTCTCCTCTGCCATGCTTATTTCTGTTCTCCACCCTGTTGACCCCTGTCTTCTGCCATGATAACCCCTGCTCTCCAACCAGCTGACTCATGTCCTCTGCCCTGCTGACCCCCTGTACACTGCCCTACTGACTTTTGTCTTCTCCCCTGCTGACCTCTCACCCGCTGCCCTACTGACTCCTATTCACTGCCCTGCTGACCTTGATCTTCTGTCCTCCTGCCATTTTTTTTACTGCACCCCCACATCAGACAGGCTAGATATGGCCCTGCTTCTCACAAGTGTTAATTATCTCACTAGTTGCTGGTTGCTATGCAGTCTCTGACTATTTTAATGAAGTTCTTAAAGAGGAAGTAAACCCTGATGGGTTTACTTCCTCTTTGATTCCCTGCAAAGGTAAAGCATAATCCACTACTATGCATCGCATAGTAGTCCATTATGTGTCACTTACCTGACACAGGAGCCAGCGAAGTCACCGCTGTCCCCTGTAGTTCCGAGCATCCATCTTCTTGGTGGGTCTCCGTGGGTCTCGCTGCTCCGGCGCTGTGATTCGCCAGAGCAGCGATGACGTCACTCCCGCGCATGCGCACGGGAGCCGACACTCGCGGCATATCGCGATCTGCGGCTTACCCAGTGCGCCTGCACGCCGGTGTCTATGGCGCATGCACCGTAGACAGCGGTGGCTGTCTTCAGGTAAATATCTCCTAAACCGTATAGGTTTAGGAGATATTTCTTGGACCTACAGGTAAGCCTTAATCTAGGCTTACCTGTAGGTCAAAGTGGTTTGTAAGGGTTTACAACCACTTAAAGGCAGGTTCAGACAAAGCAATATTTTAGAGGTATAAGGTAGCCTGGGTTTTATTTCATCACTTAAGCCCCTCCCACTGTTAAGAATTTGGCCACACGCGCGTTTTGTCACAGCGCGTTAAGCGCGCCTAAAATCACTACCTCCATCAAGTGTCCCTCATTCTAAAGTTCAAAAGTTAGGAGGTATGGGTATTGTTTGCAGGTGAAGGTTGTTAGTTGGAATATTCATTTTGAAAGTTAAACAGCTTGCTTCAAGACAGTCCAACTCTGCAGAAGACAATGTAAAACAAGCCATTTCTTACATCAGCAGCTATAAAGACTTAAAAATCGACCCACGAGCATATTTTAGATGACACATTTCACAACGTGTCCATCAAGCAATACTTCACTGCAAGTAAAATAATTATCCCTCTTGATCCTGCACAGACAGCCACTGAATATCAGTCTGATCTAACAAGTTGTTTTTTTTTTTTTCCTCTCGCTTCACAAAAATTACACATTGGGTGCATGGCACGGTATTGCCTAAAATTGTGAAATTTATCTGTAATGTGTCATTATTTTTGTGTTAAACATTGCTATTGCAACTAGCAAAGAGAATCGGAATAATTGACTTTGCATTAGCAATTCACATAAAAGTTTTCAGTTAAAACAGTTTGTATGCAAAAGCTAATTTGCACCTGATGTAAGGCATCGTTAGTCACCGAAATGATTGCTTGGAGGATGAGACCAAAAAAAAATAAAAAATAAAATAAAAATAACCCACTAAAAGCCTTTCTAAATACCTTGCTGCATTAGCTGCCTAGAGGGATTCTTAAGACTTGCTTAGAACAGTAATCATTTCTTGCTAACAATGCTTCATGAAGAGATGTCTCCATCTATCTCAATTGAAAAACTAGATCATTTAAGTGTTTATCTTTGGATTGTTGGGTTGAGAAGAAAAGGCACAGCCAGGCAAAGCCCGAGGATTGCCAAATTGATATTTTAAAAGTTACTTAAAGAGCTTTAAAGGTCACTTTCATCCGTGCACCAAAAGAAAGCAAAAGGCATGGCAAGATTCGCAATCAGTTTAAAACCAGGAAGTAGGACGGGCGATGGGAGAGAATATTCGTTGAGGGTACAATCCAAATTAAAACAAATTTCCCAACGCAGGCTCTTCTTCTTGTACTTTATACATCACCATTGCACGTAGGAGCGCCTTACTTAATAGGACATTTTACCCCAACTCCAACCTTCTATCAGATCCAACATGGGTCCTTTAATCTTTTATTCGCACTTTGCAACTACTATCGTACCAACATTCAGCTGTTATGTAATTCACCAAGGCTAGCCATACAAATATTAAAGCGGAGTTCCAGCCGCAAACATTTTTTTTTTTAAAGTCAGCTGCTACAAACACTGTAGCTGCTGACTTTTAATAAGGACACTTACCTGTCCAGGGAGCCCGCGATGGCCGATCCGTCCATCGGATTGGGTGCAGGTGTAATGCCTGATCTATCCACTGGGAGCTCAGTCGTCACCACTATCTCCGTAACACATTGATGATGTCACAGCCACATCACCTGACTCCTCCGCTTGTTCCTATTTAAACGGCCAATTACTCATCGTTCGTGCTAGGAACCTGTTCTCAGGCGAAGATACGATCTGCACGTTTCCGCTTACTACACTACGTTTGGGCCAGACAGAGCCCCCTCTCTCTAATCTTCGTATGGGCCGGACAGAGCCCCTCTTTCTACTCTTCGTTTGGGCCGGCCAGAGCCGCCACTTACTACCCTTCATTTGGGCCGGACAGAGCCCCGCTTTCTACTCTTCATTTGGGCCGGACAGAGCCCCCCCTTACTACTCTTCATTTGGGCTGGACAGAGCCCCCATTCACTACTCTTCATTTGGGCTGGACAAAACCCCCACTCACTACCCTTTGTTTGGGCCGGACAGAGCCCCCACTCACCACCCTTTGTTTGGGCCGGACAGAGCCCCCACTCACTACTCTTCGTTTTGGTTGGACAGAGCCCCCACTCACTACTCTTCGTTTGGGTTGGACAGAGCCCCGCCCCTACTCTTCGCTTGGGCCGGACAGAGCCCCCACTCACTACTCTTCGTTTGGGTCGGACAGAGCCCCCACTCACTACTCTTCGTTTGGGCCGGACAGAGCCCCCACTTCCTACTATTTGTTTTGGCCGGTGAAGGCCTCACCACCCTCTCTCCACATAGGCTACCATCTCTTCGGAAAACACTGAGTGTCCCTATCGTGGAATTTCAACTCACTGTAAGTATACCTGTTCTGTATAAATGTAATACCTATCAACTGCTTCTGCCTATTGGTCTCTCCTAAATACCTACGTTACCGCTGTATATAATCATACTAAATAAAAACCAATCAATCCTACCAACATTACTTCGTACCTTTATGTTATACTTACCAATGAGGCGTAACCAATTAGTGACATACTATGCATGTAAATCCGAAGCTGTGATCGACTCTAAATCACTCCTAGCACACTGCCTGATGCATTACTGCAGGAGCTGCCATTCCAACTAAGGGAAACCGGCAGTGGAGCCTTGCGACTTCACTGCCGGTTTGCGACTGCGCATGCGCGAGTCCCGCCTCGCTTTGTGAATGGCCAGCTTGTCTTCTTACATAGTTACATAGTAGGTGAGGTTGAAAAAAGACACAAGTCCATCAAGTCCAACCTATGTGTGTGATTATATGTCAGTATTATATTGTATATCCCTGTATGTTGTGGTCGTTCAGGTACTTATCTAATAGTTTTTTGAAACTGTTGATGCTCCCCGCTGAGACCACCGCTTGTGGAAGGGAATTCCACATCCCTGCCGCTCTTACAGTAAAGAACCCTCTCTATGTAGTTTAACCACTTCAATACCGGGCACTTAAACACCTTCCTGCCCAGACCAATTTTGAGCTTTCAGCGCTGTCGCATTTTGAATGACAATTGCGCGGTCATGCCACACTGTACCCAAATGAAATTTGTATCATTTTTTCCCCACAAATAGAGCTTTCTTTTGGTGGTATTTGATCACCTCTACGGTTTTTATTTTTTGCTAAACAAATAAAAAAATACCGAAAATTTTGAAAAAAAAAATGTTTTTTTTTTGTTTCAGTTTCAAAACTTTGCAAATAAGTAAGTTTTCTCCTTCACTGATGGGCACTGATGGGGTTACACTGATGGGCAATGATAAGGCGGCACTGATGGGCACCGATGAGGTGGCACCAATGAAGTGGCACTGATGAGGTGGCATTGATGGACACCGATATGTGGCACTGACAGGCGGCACTGATGGGTGGCACTGATGGGCGACACGGATGGGCACTGATAGGTGGCACAAATTGGCACGGATTGGCATGGATAAGTGGCACAGGTGGGCATGGGTTAGGCGGCACAGGTGGGCATGGGTAGGCGGCACAGGTGGGCATGGGTAGGCGGCACAGGTGGGCATGGGTAGGCGGCACAGGTGGGCATGGGTAGGCGGCACAGGTGGGCATGGGTAGGCACTGATAGGCGGCACAGATGGGAACTGATAGGCGGCATTGTATTATAATATATTGCACTAATGGATGCCAATCAGTGCCAATCAATAATGCATGCCAATCAGTGATGCCCATTGTGGGCACTGATTGGCATCCATTATGGGCACTGATTGGCATCCATTGTGGCACTGACTAGAATCCCTGGTGGTCTAGGGTGGCATACCTTGTCCTTGGCATCCCTGGTGGTCTGGTGGCGTCCCTGGTGGTCCAGTGTGGGCATCCTCGGGGGGGCTGTGCTGATAATCGATCAGCACAGACCCCCCCTGTCAGAGGAGCAGCCGATCGGCTCTCCTCTGCTCGTGTCTGACAGACGCGAGTGAGGAAAAGCCGATCACCGGCTTTTCCTATTTACACTGTGATCAGCCGTGATTGGACACGGCTGATCACGTGGTAAAGAGTCTCCGTCTGAGACTCTTTACCGAGATCATAGTTGCCGGGTGTCAGACTGACACCCCGCAACAACGATCGCCGCGATGCGCGCCCCCGGGGGCGCGCAGCGGCTCATAATCCTGATCACGTCATATGACGTCCGGTCAGGATTATGAAACCACTTTGCCGCCGTCCATTTGCTATAGGGCGGGCGGCAAGTGGTTAAGGTTAAAACTCTTTTCTTCTAATTTTAATGAGTGGCCACGTGTCTTGTTAAACTCCCTTCCGCAAAAAAGTTTTTATCCCTATTGTGGGGTTACCAGTACGGTATTTAGAAACTGAAATCATATCCCCTCTCAAGTGTCTCCTTCTGGGACACATACAGGTCCCAGAAGACAACGGGGGTGCTCGCCGACGAAGAGGATGTGACGTCCTAGGCCACGGCCCAGCCGAATCAGAAGTGCACTTGTACTTCCAGATAAGTACTATCATGGAAAAAAACATTCAATAACCAAAAACGATATGGGGAGAGGTGGTCTTTCATTTAAGACCACCTCTCAAAAGTGGGTGGAACTCCGCTTTAACTCACCGGCCACTTTATAAGGTACACCTGTTCAATTGCTTTGTGACACAAATTGCTAATCAGCCAATCACATGGCAGAAAATCAATGCATTTAGGCATCTACAGTGCCTTGAAAAAGTATTCATACCCCATGACATTTTCCACATTTTGTCATGCTACAACCAAAAACGTAAATTTATTTTATTGGGGTTTTATGTGATAGACCAACACAAAGTGGCACATAATTGTTAATTGGAAGGAAAATGATAAATGGTTTTCAAACACCATTTTGTTTTTTACATTTTGGTGTGGGGTTCCTCTTGAAATCCATACAAGACACAAAGGGCCCCGTATGGATTGGGGGGGGGGGACTCCCACGCCATTTTTTTTTTTTTTTAGCATTTTTGTATTGTTAACAATGATATTGTATTGCCAGCAATTTAAATGTCATTTTTTTTCTTTAATTATGTCAGTTTTGGTGCAGCAGGTTTTATAGAGAGTACAGATGTGCCACTTTACAGGCAGACTAATGGGACCCCCCAGACACTATATTTAACTGCTTGTCGACCAGCTCACGCCAAGATACGTCGGCAGAAGGGCACATACAGGCAAGTTAACATACCTGTACGTTGCCCTTTAAGAAGCGGTTTGCGGGTGTCCTCCGTGAGTGTGATTGCGGGTCACGGGTACTCGATGTCCGCGGGGATACCCGTGATCATCTCAAGGAGAGGAAGAACGGGGAAATGCTGATGTCAACAAAGCATTTCCCCATTATACCTAGTGACAGGACACTATTTACCGCTCCTTGTAATCGGGAGCGGTGATCAGTGTCATGTCACACATAGCCCCTTTCCCCCACAGTTAGAATCACTCCCTAGGACACACATAACCCCTACAGCGCCACCTAGTTAACTCCTTCACTGCCAGTCACATTTACACAGTAATCAATGCATTTTTAATTGCACTGATCGCTGTATAAATGTGAATGGTCCCAAAATCATGCCAAAAGTGTCTGATGTGTCTGCCATAATGTCGCAGTCACTAAAAAAAATCACTGATCGCCGCCATTACTAGTAAAAAAAAAAATTATTAATAAAAATGTCACAAAACTATCCCCTATTTTGTAGACGCTATAACTTTTGCGCAAACCAATCAATAAACGCTTATTGCAATTTTTTTTACCAAAAAAATGTAGAAGAATACGTATCGGCCTAAACCGAGGAAAAAAAATGTTTTTTTAATATATTTTTTGGGGATATTTATTATAGCAAAAATTAAAAAATAATTATTATTTTTTTCAAAATTGTCGCTATTTTTTTGTTTATAGTGCAAAAAATAAAAACTGCAGAGGTGATCAAATACCACCAAAAGAAAACTCTATTTGTGGGGAAAAAAGGATGTCAATTTTGTTTGGGAGCCACATCGCACGACCACGCAATTGTCAGTTAAAGCGTCACAGTGCCGAATCGCAAAAAGTGCTCTCGCCTTTGGGCAGCCAAATGGTCCGGGGCTTAAAGTGGAAGTAAACCCATCGATTTAAACAGTTAAAAAAAAAGGCATGCCGGGAATGCTAACTGCACATTGGCTGTGCTCTCAGCCAAACTATCAAACCATCCAATGGCTGGTGTCATAACGAATCACATGTGCAACACCATAGCAGTTGAATATTAAACAGAGGCAAAGATGGCCGCTTCCTTGGCTGAAAATGATAGGGGAGTTTACTTCCACTTTAAGAGGTTAAAGGAATTTTTCATTTTTACTGTTTCACTTAAAGCATTATTAAAATCACTGCTCCTTTAAAAATTATTGTTTTAAAAACTTTTTTTTTTTGCATTGGTACATGTCCCCTAGGGCACTACCCGGATCCCCATACCCTTTTTATGGCCAATAACGTGCCTATAAGCCTTCAAAATTGGGACTTTTGATTCTTCAAGTTCAAGTCTCATGTGCTTTAATAGGGTTCATGGTTTCGGGCCCATCACTACCGTCATGTTTTTATTGCTCTCTGTGTCCCTAGGTCTCTTCTCTCTTTTAATCCTATCTACCATTATCACTAGGACTTTCTGTCAATCACAGCCAATTAAAATAAAGCAGGGAATGGGGCAGAGCCGGGCTCTGTGTGTCAATGAACACATAGAGAGTGACTGACCACACTTGCTTTGTGGGCACTTGGCAGTGGGGGGGGGGGGGGGGACCAGGAGTGCCAGTGGGGGACTCAAGAAGAGGAGGATCAGGGCTGCTCTGTGCAAAAACATTACACAGAGCAGGTAACTATAACTTGTTTATTGCAATCACTTTAAAATAGTCAACAGGTAAAGTCCTGGTTTTTATCATTAGTATTATGCTAACAATATCCTGCCTTCCCCTCTTCTGCAATTATGCCCAGGGTATGCCCTGGGGGGGAAAAAAAATGTGCAGCCTTGTAATTTTTTTGAAGTTCTTGATTTTGAAGTTACCTGGAGGTTCTCTGCCTACTGATATATTCTCTAAATGTTTTCATTGCTTGATGTGGAAGTATTATTCATAAGAATGGTGACAGAAGGCTTTTACTACTTCATGCGGTTATTTTATATTGTACAATTCAAGGTCTTCCCTTTGAAAGAGATTGTACGGAGTTGAAGTATGAAATAAAAATAGCTGAATCCTGCCCACCGTAGCCGGTTCACAGGGCACCAGGTTGCACTTCATTGATCTAATGTTCTGCACCTAAGAGATATACAACATATACAATATTAGCAAAATTATTTCATTCTATTCATTATTTAAATGTAATAATTGAAAAAGACCTGTGCTGCGAAACAGCACCCAAAAAAAAAAAATGCAAGTAGAGGGCAAAGGACTGGTCACCGGCATTGCATAAAGGCTTCCTACAGCTTTTGTTTTACATTTTTGTTTTTCCCCATTTCACATTTTGGCATGTTACAACAAAAAACGTAAATCTATTTTATTAGGTTCACCTTCCAGCATGACAACGAGTCGACCCTAAACATGCAGCCAGAGCTACAATGGAATAGTTTAGATCAAAGAATATTCATGTGCTAGAATGGCCCAGTCCAGACCTAAATCCAATTGAGACTCTGTGGCAAGTCTTGAAAAACAGACGCTCTCCATCCAATCTGACAGAGCTTGAGCTATTTTGCAAAGAAGACGAATGGGCAGAAATGTCCCTCTCTAGATGTGTAAAGCTGGTAGAGACATCCCCAAAAAGATTTGCAGCTGTAATTGCAGTGAAAGGGGGTTCTACAAAGTATTGACTCCGGGGGGGGTGCCATACAAAAGTACCCCCCACACTTTTCACATATTTATTGGTAAAACATTTTGAAAACCATTTTTCATTTTCCTTCCACTTCATAATTATGTACCACTTTGTGTCGGTCTATCACATAAAATCCCAATAAAATACATTTACTTTTTTTGGTTGTAATATGACGGCACAGTGGTGTAGTGGTTAGCACTCTCACCTAGCAGTAAAAAGGGTCGCTGGTTCAAATCCCAACCAAGACACTACCTGCCTGGAGTTTGCATATTCTCCCTGTGCCTGCGTGGGTTTCCTCCCACACTCCAAAGACATGCAGGTAGGGTAATTAGCTTCTGTCCAAAATTGGCCCTAGTATATGAATGGGGACCTTGGATTGTGGGCTCCTTGAGGGTAGGGACCGATGTGAGTGTAGAATGTACAGGGATAGGGGTAGACACTCACTCAGGTTGGACTGGTGTCTTTATTCAACCTTACTAGCTATAAAACTATGACAAAATGGGGAAAATTTCAAGGGGTATGAATACTTTTGAATAATTTTTCAAGGCACTGTATATATAGGCATAGCCATCTTAAAATAATTTATTTAACAGACAACATACGCCAGCAGGTATTTTTAACTTTCTATATCAAAAGAGAACTTCAAGTCATTCTTTCTACAATAAATCAATTTTTTAGAAGCACAGAACATACAGAAAAACAGAATCAAAGTCCAACGATGTACCCCCTGTGTTTCTTCTAGGCCTTGTGTCTGTTTTCTTACTGCCTGGGGTGTGCTTACTTCTTGCACCACCTTTTGCAAAATTTTGCCTTGTGTAGAATTGAAAGATATCCTGTCATCTTATTTGGGACAATCAAGAAACAGGATCTCCGGTATTATACTACAGTGGGAGAAGCAGGGCCAAACCTTGTAAGGACTCCTCACAAGGTATATGAGTACAACCTTTATTTTACAAATAAACATGTACAGTGCCTTGCAAAAGTATTCACCCCCTTGGCATTTTTCGTGTTTTGTTGCCTCACAAGCTGGAATTAACATGGATTGTTTGAGGATTTGCATAATTAAATTTACAGAACATGCCCACAACTTTGAAGATTTTACAGTCCATACCTAACCATCCCACCCCTAAATGTATAGCTTCTCCAGATTGTGCTCTTGAGGAAGGGAGACGGACGGTGGTCATATACTGAGGGGATCACCCTTAGTCTGCCTACGCAGATCCTGGAGCCAGGATTTATCTCAGACCCTGCAGAGGGCTATATCTGTATCTGGCATGTGAGACCTCGCTACAACAGGAGGTCCACTCCTTCCGGTAAGAGTCTCCATTCCTTCAGGTGATTGCCACATGGAGAGCTCCATTTCTTTACCTTGGTGGTGGTGAAAGCCCTGAGAATCTTTTCATCCTTCTGGATTTCTTCCATTATAGAACTTGCTTCTTTCCCTGTCTTTTAGAAACTTTATTTTATGAATAATTCTTCACTTTATATGCAATTATATGTGTTATATAGATATTTTTACACTCACGTGATTTACAGCTTTATAATGTTTTAGTTTTATGGTTGTTTCACTATAATTGATCAGCGTGACTATTTTGGCTTACAAACAGTCAATATACATAGTTTTGTTTCTTCCCCACAGAAGACCCCAGCTGGTCTTCTGTAAAAATGGTGGCCGGGGGAGACAATTCAGTGCCAGCCGTGGACCTCTAGTGGCCCAAAAAAAACAAATTGTGAAAACGGAATATCCCGCGACATTTCACTGGGAAACTGTAAGAATGGGACAAAGGTCTAAATCCCGGTAATGTCCCAGGAAATTTGGGACAGTTGGCGACTATGCATATATAAAAAAAATGTTTTATATGAACAAAGAAGTGTATACAATCTCCCAATAAGTGTCCATTGTGCTTGGGTTCTCAAAGTTATATATACAACATGGGTTTGTGTGAAAAAAGTGCAGCAGTGTAAGACTGGGACAAAGGTCTAAATCCCGGTAATGTCCCAGGAAATTTGGGACAGTTGGCCACTATGCATATATAAAACATTTTTTTTTATATGAACAAAGATGTGTATACAATCTCCCAATAAGTGTCCATTATGCTTGGGTTCTCAAAGTTATATATACTACATGGCTTTGTGTGAAAAAAGTGCAGTAGTGTTATGCCGCTGTCAGAAACCATGAAACAGACTGAGACAGAAGTACAATTAAAGCACACTTGTTTATTAATAAAAATAAAAAGGTAAATAGAAAAAAGCGTAGTCAAGCATAGCCAGAGTCCAGTAACCAGATCGGGTAGTCAGCCAGTCCTAAGTTCATTAACCAGATCGGGTAATCAGCCAGGCCGGAAGTCAGGGATCCAAGGAAAGCAACCGCAAGTAGGATAAGAAGCCAGGTGGGATGTCAGCAAGCCAGTCTTGAAACAAACAGCAGGAGATGGTTCCCTGTGATGTGACCAATGCGAAGGCAAATGAAAAAGTGAGCAGGAAGGCTTTAAATAGGCAGGTCAGACGAGCATCATCGGGAACAGCTGGTAACTGTGGAAAGAGAAGAGAGCTGGCAATTAGCCGACAGCTGAGCGGCCAGCCCAGAGGAGGAAGGGCTAAGCCCTGACAGCCGCGTACACACGTTCAGAATTTTGGTCGGAAAAAGCTCTGATGGTTTTCCCAACGGAATTCCGATGGGATTTCACTCAAGCTGTCTTGCATACATACAGTCACACCAAATTCCGACTGTCAAGAACGCGGTGATGTACAACACATACAACGGGACTAGAAAAAGGGAGTCCAATAGCCAGTAGCCAATAGCTTCCATCTCGTAGTTGAATCTGAGCATGCGTGAGTTTTTGCGCATCGGAGTTGCATACACACGATCGGGATTTCTGATACAAAGTTTTTCTGTCGGAAAAATTGAGAACGTGCTCTCAAATTTTTGGTGGTGGGATTTTGCCCAGCTAAATTCCGATGGAACATACACACGGTCTCATTTTCCGATGAAAAGCTCTCATTGGTCTTTTGCTGGCCGAAATTCAGATCGTGTGTACACGGCATAAGACTGGTATAAAGATCTAATTCCTAGTAATGTCCCGGGAAATTCGGGACAGTTGGCGCCTATGCATATATAAAACTTTTTTTTATATATAAAAAACAAAGAAGTGTATACAATCTCCCAATAAGTGTGCATTATGCTTGGGTTCTCAAAGTTATATATACAACATGTTTTTTTGTGAAAAAAGTGCAGCAGTGTAAGACTGGGACAAAGGTTTAAATCCCAGTATTGTCCCGGGAAATTCGGGACAGTTGGCAACTATGCATATATAAAACATTTTTGAACAAAGAAGTGTATACAATCTCCCAATAAGTCTCCATTGTGCTTGAGTTCTCAAAGTTATATATACAACATGGTTTTGTGTGAAAAAAGTGCAGCAGTGTAAGACTGGGACAAAGGTTTAAATCCCCGGTATTGTCCCAGGAAATTCGGGACAGTTGGCGACTATGCATATATAAAACATTTTTTTTATATGAACAAAGAAGTGTATACAATTTCCCAATAAGTGTCCATTGTGCTTGGGTTCTCAAACTTATATATACAACATGGTTTTGTGTGAAAAAAGTGCAGCAGTGTAAGACTGGGAGAAAGGTCTAAATCCCGGTATTGTCCCGGGAAATTCGGGACAGTTGGCCACTATGCATACAGTATATAAAACATTTTTGAACAAAGAAGTGTATACAATCTCCCAATAAGTCTCCATTGTGCTTGTGTTCTCAAAATTATATATACAACATGGTTTTGTGTGAAAAAAGTGCAGCATTGCACCCTAGGTGGCTGCCTAGTTCGTCTAGCGGGAGCGCCGGAGCTGCCTATGTGTTATAATCTGAAATGTTTCCAAAAAAATTCATAAATAATTCAAAAAAGTTAAATTAGAATAAATGCCCGGTCCTTGTCTTTCTTTGTCTTTTTCTCCTCTTTCCCGCTCCCTTTTATCTACTGAGGGGGGTTAGTGGAAATTGCAATTCAAAGATGATGGGAGGACCATATTTGCACCAGGACCCTAAAATTTTTTGTTTTGTTGTTCTAGAAAACACAGTTTAACATTACCGAGATCCATAGCCGGGAATACAAACACGCGCCATCCCTGTGCAAACATTGCCATACGAGTCTCTGTGATCCAGTACTAAGTGCAGACGCAGTTCTCTTTGTGTACACAACTGCTGACTAAACTCTCATAAGAGATGTGCCGCTGCATTGTACCCAGAACTGAAGTCTCCGAGGAAGTCTTATGATACAGTTATCTCTAAATAAAGCATATTATAATATTCTGCACACAGATGTACTTTTTTTTTCCGTGCTCTGCTAGGCCCTTTATCTGAAGCTGACAAGATGTGCCACGTCCCGCTGAGCCTTTTTTTTTTTTATGAAAACATGCAAGAGGACCGCTGAAAGAGAGAGCAAAGCGTAGAAAACCGCGCTCATCTTAAAGCTGAAAAATACAGCATAGAGCATTTCTACTTCCCATTTCCATTGTTTAGCTTTATTATGTAACAGATGCTGACATAACCCCTGATGATCTTATAGGCATTTAAAGTGAAACCCCAACTGCAGCTTTTAACCACATGAAGACCAGGCATTTTCTGGCACTTTTTGTTCACATGTAACAATCAGTATTTTTTTGCAAAAAAATTACTTAGAACCCCCAAACAGTATACATTTTTTTTTTTAACGGCTTGCCGACCAGCCGCTGTCATTTTACTGTGGCAGGTCGGCACGATCCCACGAACCGTCATAGATATACATCAGCTCGCGGGACTGGGACAGCAGGCGAGTGCACACCTGTTGCACAGTGAGTGTGCCGATGCTCGTGGCCAACAGTAGCAATGATGAACCGTCATAGCTATACGTTGGCTCACAGGATCGGGATAGCAGGCGAGCGCGCGCATGCTGCACAGCGAGGGCGCCGATGCTCGTGGCCGATGGTTGCGATGACTGCCGGCCACGGTCGGCACAATCCCGCGAACCTTCATAGCTATACGTCGGCTCACAGGATTGGGATAGCAGGCAAGCGCGCGCACGCTGCACAGCGGGGGGTGCCGATGCTCGTGGTTGACGGTCGCGATGACCGCCGGCCACGAGCGATCGTGAGCAGGAGACACAGAGCAGGGACGAGTGTGTGTAAAGAGTCACAATAAAAATTGCAGATCGCCACCATTACTAGTAAAAAAAAAATAATAATAAAAATAATATAAATCTATCCCCTATTTTGTAGACGCTATAACTTTTGCGCAAAACAATCAATCTACGCTTATTGCGATTTTTTTACCAAAAATATGTAGAAGAATACGTATTGGCCTAAAATGAGAACAAAATTGCCTTTCTTTTAAAAAAAATGGGGATATTTATTATAGCAAAAAGTACAAAATATTGTGTTTTTTTTTTTTTTTTTTTACAAAATTGTCGCAGTTTTTTTGTTTATAGAGCAAAAAATAAAAAACGCAGAGGTGATCAAAAAGCACCAAAAGAAACATCTATTTGTGGGAGAAAAAGGACATCATTTTTTTTTCGGTGCAGCGTCGCTCAACCGCACAATTGTCAGTTAAATGACGCAGTACCGAATCGCAAAAAATGGCCAGGTCGTTCAGCAGCCAAATCTTCCCGGGTGAATTTGTTAAAGCAGAAGCCATAAAGAATAAATTGGTGGTCACCAAGTATTTGAGCGGCGGTTTTTCAAAAGCAATTTCTGGGAAAAAATACACTTTAAAAAAAAAAAAAAAGCAATACATAACCCAATTTTTTGGTAAAGTATAAAAGATGATGATTATAGATAGGCAGCCAGCTTGTCCTTGTAGGCATCTTTACTTACCTGAGTACTTGCATAAACCTGTGAGGTAGGCCTCCAGCCATATGTCACCAACTTGGAGACAATTACACAAATTCCAGCATACACATTTATGAACAGCCCCAGTCCACTGTCACTGAACCACACAAAATAATGGAAGCCATACCTAATATGGGTCCCTGCCAATTTCCATTTAACCTTAATGACCAACTTCAAGGACCTTGTGCCTCGCCAGCTGTTATGACATACCTAGCCAAAACCTGTAACTGTCCCCAACAGAATGCAACAACCATCCACATAAACGTAAAAAATGGAGGCGGGGTGGGAAGTATTCTGGACACCAGCTTTCTTTCGACTGGGTGTAAGGTCTTAGGAAGTCTTCAACCATCCACTGAAGCCCCTCCAGTCCCTGCCTGACCCATCAATACTTTAAGTACCCCTTAAGTCCTTCTTTACATTTACCTTCAATAAACTCCTCCTATGCTAAATTCTCTGTTAAACCAAACATGTAGGCCTGGTGGTCATGTCTCTCCTTTCTCCAGGCGTAACTATACTTTTAAATCTGCAGTGTTCACAAAATAATTACTGGTGTTCTCTCATGAAGGTCCTTGTTTGGGCACTTCCTGTTATAGACTGTTATAGAATGACTAAGCTCTGTTCTTACCTCCCAAGGGTGCTCCTGTGTTGCAAAACAGACGTTCAACAGAGACTATAAGAGGCCATTACAACACGCAATCAACACATATGCAAGACTGATCCACTCTTGCCATTACCAGGGAATCTGTCCTGAGAAATTCCAAGAAGCCATTGCTGAGGGTACCTGTAAACGGCTGGTATCAGGACAGATTTGCATACTTATACTAGTGTGGCACTGGCTGGGCTCATTTAAAGCGGAACTAAGCCCTCCTGTCCTTGACAGCCAAGGAAGCAGCAGTCTTTAGCCTCTGATTGGCAGTCATCATGGTAAAGTATAAAAGATGATGATTATAGATAGGCAGCCAGCTTGTCAGAGTAAGCCCTTGTACACACGGTCGGAGATTCCGACAACCAAATCCGTCGGATTTTGTCCGACGGATCTTGTCCGAAACTGTTGCATACACACGGTCGGACAAAGTTGTCGGAAAATCCGATCGTTCAGAACGTGATGACGTAATTTCGTTACGATGGGACTATGTTCAGGCTAGTAGCCAATAGCTTTGATGTAGGAATTTGATCTGAGCATGCGTGGCACTTGGTCCGATCCGAATTCTCTACACATGATCGGAGTATGTCCGAGCGGACCAGTTTGTCTGAAAATATTTCCAGCAAGTTGGAAAATTTGGTCCAACGGATATTCCGACGTAAACAGTCAGATGCATACCACACACAGTCAGATTATCCGACAAAAGGGTCTGATAGGACACATTCCGACGGATTCTCCGACCGTGTGTACAAGGGCTAAGAAGGAGCTCTGTGGGTAGGCTTTCTCCTGCTTTACCACTCTTTGTGTAGGGATCTGGGGTCAATAAGACCCCAAACCCCTACTTTGGCATTCAAAACACCAAGATTGGAGCTTTTGATTATTTTCTATTTTAAAAAAAGGGTGCTGTTGAAATCCAGGTAAACCAGAAGTGATGTCATGTCATCGCGTCCGGGTTACCATAGCGGAGACACGATCTAAGCCGATCCTAGCTCTGTATGGGTCTCCGACTAGCCGGTTGATGTGGCGGCTAGTTGCTCGGGTCTCCCGATTGGACAGGAGAGCCAGAAAGAGACTTGGTGAAGGATCCCCTCCCGCTTCTTTTAATAGCAATCGAGTGGCTAGTTAACCACTCCGATTGTCCGATTGTTGATACAAGGGAGCCGACCGTTGACTCTAACAAATGGTACCAGGGTGATACCTCCAGGCATCATCCCGTTACCACCACTTGGAGTCAAATGACAGACCAGATACATGAATTGACAACAAATTGTTAATATACGAGGTGTGTCCAGAAAGTAATGAGGATGATATTTTAAAAATTATTTTGGTGTTCAGAACCTGTGTGGTGGCTCTTTGGATGTTACCCACACTACCAAAATGATGTCCTTTCTCATGTTCACATTTTCATAAACAATTGACTTGGTTGAGCTGCAGGTCACAGTTGAGAACAGACCTCACTACATCCACATTCTGTTCCGTCTTTGACCAATAGCTCACTATCAGAATGATTGCAGAGGCAATGGGAATGACCAAGTCGATTGTTCATGAAATCGTAATTCAGAATTTGACCATGAGAAAGGACACCATTTTGGTTGTGTGGATAACAAAGAGCCACTACGCAGGCTCTGAATGCCATCCCAATTGAAGACTTCCAGGGATGCTTTGAAGAAGGGAAAAATTGCTGGGAGCGTTGTGTACACTCACAAAGTGCATACTTTGAAGAAGACAATATTCAATTGTAAAATTTTTTATTAAAATCATTTTTTAAAATTTAATTCTCATTACTTTCTGGACACGCCTCTTGAAGTATTTACAAACCCAATCACTGATCGCTCATATAAGATTTAACATGGTAATGTCATTTTAAAAAGTATTTTTTTATGACCAGGGTATTAAAGAGGTTTTGTCTCAGAGAATGCTTGACCATCACTCCACAACTCATCAATACCTAAGTAACCCACACAGGACACATGCTGGAGTTTAATGGCCATAGTAGCCTTTTATTAACAAAATGTATAAATAAATAATAACATTTGATATAATAGGAATACAACCCCAAGGTCCTTGTAGGCATCTTTACTTACCTGAGTACTTGCATAAACCTGTAAGGTAGGCCTTCAGCCATATGTCACCAACTTGGAGACAATTACACAAATTCCGGCATATACATTTATGAACAACCCCAGTCCACTGTCACTGAACCACACAAAATAAGGGAAGCCATACCTAATATGGGTCCCTGCCAATTTACGTTTAACCTTAATGACCAACTTCAAGGACCTTGTGCCTCGCCAGCTGTTATGACATACCTGGCCAAAACCTGTAACTGTCCCCAACAGAATGCAACAACCATCCACATAAATGTAAAAAATGGAGGCGGGGTGGGAAGTATTCTGGACACCAGCTTTCTTTCGACTGGGTGGAAGGTCTTAGGAAGTCTTCAACCATCCACTGAAGCCCCTCCAGTCCCTGCCTGACCCATCAATACTTTAAGTACCCCTTAAGTCCTTCTTTACTTTTACCTTCAATAAACCACTCCTATGTTAAACCAATCATGTAGGCCTGGTGGTCATGTCTCTCCTTTCTCCAGGCGTAACTTTATTTTTAAATCTGCAGTGTTCATTAAAATAATTACTGGTGTTCTCTCATGAAGGTCCTTGTTTGGGCACTTCCTGTTATAGAATGTTATAGAATGACTAAGCTCTGTCCTTACCTCCCAAGGGTGCTACTGTATTGCAAAACAGACGTTCAACAGAGACTATAAGAGGCCATTATAACACGTAATCAACCCATATGCAAGACTGATCCACTCTTGCCATTACCAGGGAATCTGTCCTGAGAAATTCCAAGAAGCCATCGCTGAGGGTACCTGTAAACGGCTGGTATTAGGACAGATTTGCATACTTATACTAGTGTGTAGACATGTGCATTTCATTTCGTTCCGATTCTAAATTCGGACGAATTTTCATTATTCGGACATTCGGATGCATCCGAATGACCGAATTACAATGCTAACGAATTCAACCGAATTCGGCCGAAATTCAACTCAATACCGGATTCGAAATGATTTCAACATGATTCGAAAATGATTTCAACTGCATTCGAAATGATTTCAACATGATTCGAAATTATTTCAACCGCATTCGAAATGATTTCAACATGATTCGACATTATTTCAACCGCATTCGAAATGATTTCAACATGATTCGACATTATTTCAACTGCATTCGAAATTATTTCAACATGATTCGACATTATTTCAACCGCATTCGAAAATATTTTGTGACCCGACTTTAGGGCCATGTATCTCGGGGTTACTTGGTGCTAGAAACTCCAAATTTTAATATGTTGTAGTGCTAGTACTATTGTGTTTGCATACCAAATTTGAAGTTTCTAACACCAAGTGATCCCGAGATACGTGGCCCCAAATTCGGGTCACAAAATGTCAAGCACTTTTCTGCAGCAGAGAATGACATTTTGCGACCCGAATTTGGGGCCACGTATCTCGGGATCACTTGGTGCTAGAAACTCCAAATTTGGTATGCAAACACAATAGTACTAGCACTACAACATATCCAAATTTGGAGTTTCTAGCACCCCTAGTGACCTCGAGATACATGGCCCTAAAGTCGGGTCACAAAATATTTTCAAATGCGGTTGAAATAATGTTGAATCATGTTGAAATCATTTCGAATGCGGTTGAAATAATTTTCGAATCATGTTGAAACCATTTCAAATGCGGTTGAAATAATGTCGAATCATGTTCAAATCATTTCGAATGCGGTTGAAATAATTTCGAATCATGTTGAAATCATTTCGAATCCGTTAGTAATATTTTCGAATTTGGTTGAAATATTTTCGAATGTGGCCGATTTTTCGAATTCGGTAGAAAACTAAAATGAAATCCGAAAACGAATTTAAGGAAGTTAACGAATATAACTAAACGAAATTAATGAATTAACGAATTAAAATGAAATGTAACTAAACAATTTTTTTCCTTTTGCACATGTCTACAAGTAGTGTGGCACTGGCTGGGCTCTTTTAAAGCGGAGCTAAGCCCTCCTGTCCTTGATAGCCTCTGATTGGCAGTCATCATGGTGCTGCACATGTTCAGTTTTGACAAGTCACACGCCTCTAAAAAACGACCTGTACGTGGATCAGAGGCATGCCAATGTTGCCATTCATCCAAACCTAGCCTAACAGTGGGTTTGATGGCATGCCATTTTTCTGATTGGCTATATTAAAACCATGGAATCCCCTCTGAAAGAACCAGTAATACTTTTTTTATCCATCATTTCTTCCTCATTTTAATACTCTGACTTGCTAACCAGCATCACCACTAGTCCGTGCATACCCTGATAACATGTATTTTATATACTTAATCAATAAGTGAGCCCTGAGATCTTTATTTTTAATTATTCCTTTACCAAGAATCAATCTCATTATCAGTGTTTTTTGTATCTAGTCAATAGAGCCATTAGGACTTGTTAAAATTAGTTATTATCCCATCATTAAAGCAGCTGTGATTGATGGAACAGTGATGATACAAAGGAGGACGGATCGGTAGTTTTAGAAACCAAGATTCCAGCATTGTGACATCATGGTGCAGAAGACCTGGCTTTCAGATCCATTGCCTCCAGGACCTGACAGGATACTTATGGAATGTTATGAGTTAATCAGCATTAGGAATTCGATTGAAGATTATGGTAGAATTATTATAAGGGTTGAAAGTTTTAAAGTTTTAAAAGGAAAAAAAGAGCTTTCTATGCAATACTGATCTTTAATACAGTGCTTTCTCCTATAGTAAAGTTTTTCCACCACTAGATGTCACCAGGTTGATTGACAGGATCATTAACTACTTGCCTACTGGCCACTTTCAACCTCTTCCTGCCCAGGCCAATTTTCAGCTTTTATCGCTGTTGCACTTTGAATGACAATTACGCAGACTTGTAACACTTTACCTAAATTACATTTTTATCATTTTTTTTTTTACACAAATAGAGCTTTCTTTTGTTGGTATTTAATCACCCCTGGGTTTATTTTTTGCTAAACAAATGGAAAAAGACTGAAAATTGTGAAAGAAAAAAGTTTTTTTTTCCTTCACTGATGGCGACCGATAGGCTGCACTGATGGGCACCAATGGGCACTGATGAGGCGGCATTGATGGGCACTGATAGGTGGCACTGATGGTCATTGTTGTGGCTGCACTGGTGGGCACTGATGAGGAAGCACTGACCAGCACTGATGGGCACTGATAGGTGGCACTGATAGGCAGCAATGATAGACAGCATGGGTGGGCACTGATAAGTGGCACTGATAGGCACTGATGGACATTGATAGGCACTGGTAGGTGGCACTGATAGGCAATGATTGGCAGCACTGGTGGGCACTTTCACTTTAGAACATCAGCATTGTAATAGTAATAAAAACAATAGTTATTTTTGACAATCTAATATAAGCTTGCTTGAAAACACTAATTTCATGTTGTGAGCTCTGCTTTTCTACTGGACATTTTTCCACAACTTCCTGGATACTCGGTATGCTTTGCAGCTTCTCATCTGCTGTACACGTTTGAGTTTTAAGGACTACATATCCCATGGTACCTTGCCTGCAGGCAGTGATGCCTGTACTGACTCCGCCTCCTGAATCTCCTCTCACTACCTAGTTCAGAAGGCAGGCTCTGTGAAATGTGTGGCATAGCAGTGCCCAACCACAGAGCATAGTGACTATATGTCAAAGAATTCAAGTAAGTAAATGTGTGGGGATCTTCACAATTACAATTATAAATATCACGACCATTCAGATTAATAGTAGCCTAGGGAAAAGTCAATTTGAAAATGAATATATGATTTTACATGTCGACCAAGTGTGTCAAAAGTAATTTCATCTTGGACCGCCTCGTCATTATGGTTGCCCTCAATTTGTTGGTTGTATCTGTAAAACTAGATGTCTAGAGCACCCCACCTCCATTAAATGTCAAGAGCCCCTCCACAGAGAGGAACAGGATCTTTAGGAGGAGTTCTGCCCTCCTCTCTGCTGCCGAGTTGGAGGCAATGGGGGTTCCGCAGCTGCAGGAGAGGCTCAAGGGCTACGCGGTAATGTCCAAATTCGGTCTGCGGGCTTTGTGTTTGACACGTGATATAGACCATAGATATGCTTTATATAGTGATCAGCGCTATGCAACTCACTGATCCTAGGCCGTCAAGGAATTGTCCCCTAGGGTGTATCGCGCTAGCTGGATGTTGAGTATACTGGAAGACATGGCTCTCAAAAATCAGTAGGTAGTTCTAAATTCCATCCATGTAGCCATTGGAGAAGATGAGGAAGGACCTGTAACATCATAGGACTGACCAGATCCTTGGATAAAAATTTAAACATATAAAATGTGCTATGGGGTTTGACCTGTAACCTGACCTGCGTTCTTCTATTCTGTGTTGGACCTGGCCTGCCTTCTGACTCTTACTTCGGTTTTGTCATGACTTTGTCTTCTGCCTGTTGACTTGAAACCTCTGCCGGCTTTCTACTATTGGCCTTGGTCTGAACTCTGACGTTGCTTCTGCCTACTGACTTGGTACCTCTGGTGCCCAAATACGCCGGGCCCACCACAGGCACCCAAGCCACTTCTTGTCCTGCTATACCCAGCCTCCATCTCCAGGCGGTAATGGATAAGTGGGGTAAGGAAAGCCCTCTTGTCAACCTGGACACTACCAGATACATGACAATATAATCACACACACATTATATTTCCTTTGGTTTATGTCCATTTCTGTGTCTCTGTGCTGCCAAGCTCTGTGAAGACAGGTTATTTTTCACTTTTGTCGGGGTTGAGGCCCTGTTGTCTGACATTCTATTTTTCGCCATCCTCATGTAAAACCAGTCAGCAATCATCAATCATTATCAACCCCCTGCTGATTGTCAAGGTGGGAACTTTCTCGTCCTTTGATCCTTGCACAGAGTACATCCTTGTCCTTGAGCTGTAATTGATTACAGTCTAGCAGACAGCAACTAGCACTCTGCCATAGATTGTCATCCCCCGCTGCCAGCAATCCATTCATTACATCCTCGCTTTTTCCAATGATGTCATCATTTTATAAAGCTATAAAGAGAGGAGTGACACTTTAGTAAATAAAGAGTTCTTACCACCACTTTCTTCGATGCACTGCATTCTTAATGCATACTGTTGAAAAATACCAGGGGGGGAAATGGATGGCAAATTCTGCTTGGACATGGGTACAATAAGTGGTTGAAAATGATTTCATTCACAGCTTTTTTTTTTAGAAATAAGTACCTGAAAAAGGAAAACATTTTTATTTGACTGCTTTATAAATGGGCAGCTTAGTGAATTATTTTATATCGCTTACAGCAGGGCTCAAAACTTCAAGTAATGAGCTACTAGCCAGGCCTTAAGAGTTACTCGCCACCAGTTACCCCTCCCAACCCCTATCCTGCCCCGCCCCTATGTAATGACATTGTTAAATGTTTTATACAGAATTAAGTTATAAAAATAAATATTAACAGCAACAACTTTATTAGTGCCTATCAGTGCAGCCTCATCATTGCCCATCAATGCAGCCCATCAGTGGCCATCAGTGTAGCAAATCAGTGTTCATCAATGCAGCTTCATCAGTGCCCATCGGTGCAGCCTCATCAGTGCCGTCTTATCAGTGCCCCTTAATGCAGCATATCAGTGCCCATCAGAGCAGCCTCATTAGTGCCCATCAATGCAGCCTCATCAGTGCCAATCAGTGCAGTCTCATCAGTGCCCATCAACGCAGCTTATCAGTGCCTATCAATGCCCATCAGTGCAGTCTCATCAGTGCCCATCAGTGTAGCATATCAGTGGCCATCAGTGCAGCCTCATCAGTGCCCATCAATGCAGCCTATCGGTGCCTATCAATACTTATCAGTGCAGCCTCATCAGTGCCCATGAATGCAGCCTCATCAGTGCTTATCAATGGAGCCTCATCAGTACCCATAAGTGCAGCCTTATCAGTGCCCATGAATGCAACCTATCAGTGCCCATGAATGCAGCCTATCTCTGCACGGGGATCACATGGAGGAGGGCTGGCCGGATCACAGAGAGGATCTCCCGCTGTGACACAGCTTGTATCTGAAACGCCAGCCACTGTCAAACAAAAGTCCTGCCTCCTGGACTGGCTGCTATAATAGACACCACACTTCTTAAATTTCCTGGCATAGGACCACTGTGCTGGTCCAGGAGGCATGACTTTGTTTGACAGCAGGCGGCGTTTTAGATCCAGGCTCTATCAGAGAAGGAGATCCTCTCTCTGTGTAATCCAGCCGGCTCTCCTTTTCCTCTCTTCTCCCTTCCCCACAGTTTCCTGGCCGATCGCTGGGAGGAGAATTGGCTCCCTGTTAACCCCACCTGCCGGTGGTGACCAACCCACCCCCCCCCCCCCCCCCTTCTGATGCGACTTCACACTAAGCTAATTTCCACTCGCCAAATGCGAGCAGTCGAGTGGAAATTTTGAGGGCGGGCTTACAGAATGTATGAAGCCCCCCCATATCAACCACAGATTTCCTTTACATCCAGAGAATCCTTAGAGTATGAAAACACATTTAGACTAAAGATACAGTGCTTATTTTACTTGCTTTAAAATATACTGTCACTTTACTCATTCAGAGCAAATTTAATGTGCCCAGAACTTCCAACCAGGTATACTCACCCATCCACATTCTATCGCCAGCCCCATTTCCTTGGAGCTATTGCTCCTTAGCTTTATTGGTGTGGGTCTTCCGAGTATGGGGGAGCAGGTGAGTCCTCCCCATGTGACAATGCTTATGCATGAACAGTGTGTGAGGAACAGGTATAGTGGCATCATTCATGTGGGTAGGCTTTGACACGGAGGTCAAGTTGGTGAAGGGGTTGCCTTATGTCTCCAGTCCTGGAAGTAGTAACAGAATGTAGCAGGTCAGTAAATGGCACGGGTGTCGGCAGTAGACTGCGACACCATGGCTGGTCAGAAGACAACCTTAGGCCGGATGTAGTGCAACAAGTTGGAATACAGGTTGGGCACTGGAACACACAGGTGCATAGTCTAGACCAGGGATCTCCAAACTTTTGAAACAAGGAGCCAGTTTATTGTCCTTCCCCTTTTAGGGGGGATTAACTGTAGCCAGTGGGAGTAGAAAATGCCCTAGCATTAGTGGGAGTAAGCAATGCCATAGGCTTGGTGGTTAGTGGGAGTAAAAAAATATTGCATCATTGATGTTGGTGGGTGAAGTAGTAAGAATAGGAAGAATAGTGCCCCACAATTGGTGTCAGTAGGGGGGGGGGAATAGTGCCCCATTGATGGTATCAGTGGGAGGAATAGTTTCCCATAATTAGTGTCAGTGGGAGAATTAGTTCCCCATCTCTGGTGTCACTGCAAGGAATAGTACCCCATTGTTGGTGTCAGTGGGAGGCATAGTGCCCCAACTTTGCTGTTAGTGGAAGGAAATGTGCCCAGGGGCTGGATAACGGCAAGCAAAGGGAGTTTGGAGACCCCTGATCTAAGCGAAGGTTAAAACCAAAAAGGCAGCAAAGGTACAAAAATGGAAGGTGAAGTCATGTGAAATCAATACACTAGTGGGAGACTGGGTTATCTAAATATGGGAGACTGGGTTATCTAAAAGTCAGAATAGCAAAATACAGCATAGGACACGGGTCACAGGAGCTGATGACCAAGCAGCAACTTCTTAACAGAGTACTGCTCTTTAAATAGAGTGGTTGGCGCCAAGTCAGTACTGGATACGCATGCTTATTGGGTCATTGGATTATGTACTGGGACATAAATTGCAATATGCGCACATGCAAATCTTCAGCATGACTATTGACTTTATCTTCTTAACAACACCATTGTGCATTGGAGTCTCAGGGGCTCAAAGTCGACTTTTGCAGTAGGGCTTTGAAAGAGCATGGATTTGAAGTTGGGGGGCCTTCCAGAGTAAATGTCTTACAATCTCATGAGATTGATCTCTTTGACTGTGTCACAATTATTCAACATGATCTGCTTGTAGGAGGGGTGGCGCTATGCTGGTCACCTAGAACAGGGCCACTTGCCTGGCACATGGGGTACTTTTACTTGTGCCTATCTTTGTATACACTTGAACAAATAAACTGGACTCTGTGCATGCACTAAATAACTCTTCCATGCCTGTGCACAGGCTGAGGGCCCCCCGGCAGTACAGATCTGCTCCGATTACTATGGGAGATAGATCGCTGCAGAAGGAGTGCCAATAACATCTCCCTCTCTGCAAGAGGCTACCTTACCATGAACACATTTAACAACAAGGCTGCTTGCCAAACCTTTGTTACCCTTCGTAACCATTGTACCTTCACACCGTATTAACTCTTTGTACTGCTGTCTTCATAACCCAATGTGATAGTGACCCGAGCTGTAGACTATAAGTGCCGGTTACTTACATTACACCCCTTAAAGCGGAGGTCCACGCAAATATTTAAATTCACCTTAATCCAATTCTCAAGCTTTATATTTTGTCAAATGAAATAAATAAAATAAAAAATTCTTGGTGGGTACCTGTCTAGCCTTCTTACTTCCTGGTTCTGACCCCCGCGGGTATGGGCGTGTATCGTCGTCATCCTCGGCGGCACACTGTCTCCTGAGAGGTAGGTGTCAGTATTCCCAGGAGTCGGTGTGGATGCCCACCACTAATGATCGCAAGATCTGATAACCGAAAGTGATGCAATTCCTTCGTCTGTGTTTGTTTTGTGTTCTTTGTTGCCATCACAACGTGGCGGGGACTTCTGACGTGATGGCAACGTGGAAGTTTACGGTGTTCCATGCCGTACCAACTGAGCATGCGTGGGAACGAGTTGTGAATGCTGGTAGCTCAGCATTCACTGCATCCAGGAAGTTTATCTTGCTGCATCCAGGAAGTTGCATCTTGCTTGTGGGCTTCACATGCCCACAAGCAAGATGAAACCTGCCAGCAACACATTTTAAAAGTACGTTTTTCGTACGAAACCTGACTTTGGGGGCTAGATTTTCCCAAACATGTGAGTGTAACATTGACAATATGTAAGGTTATTAATGTTTTTTTTTTTATTTTTTATATTGAATTGTCGGTGGACCTCCGCTTTAAGTAACTTCAGACCGGGCAGAGGCAAAGTTTCAAAAGCTTTACTTGAGTAATGCAGCATGATAAGAACCACAAAATAACAGTTCAATGTATAGTAAAGACTTTTCCCTAACTACAGGCTTGTAGCTGCCTAGCATACATGCTCAGTGCACAGGAAAAAGTAAATTATTGGTATCTTCAGGGAGGGCTGCAAGTCCCAGCAATCCCCCTACATGTGAAAGGCTCCAAGACACAGGTTAGTAGCAGCTTTGCTGGAATCAGGAGCAGAAGCACTCTCCCATCTCTTGCTGGCATGGCTGTGCCTTTCCTTCCTATGCAGCAGGCTTTGTGTTGTAAGACTATAGGGCTCAGCAGTTCCATAGATGTTGGCAGGCCCCTCACCGCAGGGATACTTCAGTAATGACAGATAGAAGAGTAGGCAGGTTAAGGAGATCCATTCATTGAGGGAAGCATGAATGCCAACATGTACTGTGACATACTGAAGCAGAGCATGATCCCCTCCCTTCAGAGACTGGACCGCAGGGCAGTATTCCAACATGATAACGACCCCAAACACACCTCCAAGATGACCACTGCCTTGCTAAAGAAGCTGAGGGTAAAGGTGATCGACTGGTCAAGCATGTCTCCAGACCTAAACCCTATTGAGCATCTGTGGGACATCCTCAATCGGAAGGTGGAGGAGCGCAAGGTCTCTAACATCCACCATCTTCATGATGTCATCATGGAGGAGGGGAAGAGGACTCCAGTGGCGACCTGTGAAGCTCTGGTGATCTCCATGCCCCAGAGGGTTAAGGCAGTGCTGGAAAATAATGGTGGCCACACAAAACATTGACACTTTGGGCCCAATTTGGACATTTTCACTTAAAGGTGTACTCACTTTTTTTGCCAGCGGTTTAGACATTAATGGCTGTGTGTTGAGTTATTTTGATGGGACAGCAAATTTACACTGTTATACAAGCTGTACACTCACTACTTTACATTGTAGCAAAGGGTAATTTCTTCAGTGTTGCCACATGAAAAGATAGAACAAAATATTTACAAAAATGTGCGAGGTGTACTCACTTTTGTGAGATTATGTATAAACCATGTGTGTTGCGCTGTATTGTATCCCTTCAATAAATTAAATTCTGATGTGAAAAACAACTAATAAAGCAAGTTCACATAAAAGTCCAAAAGTGATTTCAGATATGTGCATCTGCTTGTCAACCTGAATATTAGTATAGTGTTCTCGCCACCACCACATAAACATGCTTACTAGAGCCCAAAACCTCTCGGTACAAGAGGCTGAACTTTCAATCCCTCTCAAGGGGATTGGTGGCTTTCTCTGTACAGGATAATGTTCACATTAAAAACCTGGTCTCTGGAACCTCATAGTGTAGCACTTTTTACCACCTTTTATTTTAAAAATCCAGATAACACACTCAGAACATACAAAGGACAGTCAGTCATTAACAATAAAAAAAAAAAATAAAAAAAAAAAAAATGCTGCCCATCTGAGCCAGCATGATGACGTCACAGCTCCACCCCGCCCTTACGTGTTTCGTTCCACAGAAAGTTGTCCACGGGATGCAAGCGTGCCAAATATACCCAAAAACAGCAAGCACTGCTTTTTCAGATCGCGTGGCCCCCAGCCACATGTGGTTTGGTGGAAATAAACGTGCTGCATTTGGGGCGCCATTATCAATTAATGGTACCCGGCCCGCAAACGTCTTGTAAGGGCAGTGCGTTCAAGTGTGAACAAACCCCAAATATGTATTCTTATTTCCTGTTCTTCAGTTCAGGAAATTGGGGGGGGGGGGGCAACAGGACACAGCAAAGAATAAACTGACAAGGACTTTACCCTTCCCTGCTTTATCAAAATAAAAAGCTATTAGGAGTTTAGTTGTTAGATACTTGTTTGCCTTAATCTGATTGAATAGAAGTTGATAAAGTTTATAGAAAAAAAATCAATTTATAAATCAATGTCTAATTTTGGCATAGTCTGAAAAGTGATGTGCATCCTACTCGCGTATTGCATTAATTCCATGGTATCTGCTGCTGCACAGCCCAAAGATTCCTAATAACTAACTGAAATTATTCAATGCATTGGTGCAGGCTAAATTTCCAATGCAAATGAAGCCAGTACTCAGGTGAATTACAGTCATAATTGGCACTTTTCTAACAGCTGTTTTTCATGTTGTACAAAAAGGGCAGCTTCATACAACCTATTGGGGTTTGCACTAAGGTCATCCAAAAAATGAATAATGACACATTATTCCGCAGAGTATTTCATCATGTGTCTGAAATTCATATTTTGAGATAATGTTCAGCGCCTTTTCAGAAAAATATTGATATATGCTATTTTGTTTAAAGGGACCCCAGTAAATGTTGTAGTGGATTATATAGCACCTTAAAAGAGAATGCAGGAATAAAAATAACAAAGATTCATACTCACCGAGGTGGATGCAACATCAGTCCGATACTGCATCTGTCCTCTGTCGCCTCTACACTGAGCGATCAAACACTGCTGATCGCTCAGTTCTCAGTCTTCAGGGAGCAGAGAGCTGATAACTGTCAGTCACCAGAGATCTGCTCTGCCCCCTCCAACATTTGCTGGAGTGCCGAGCTGTGAAAGCAGCGGGAGTGGCTGGCTCAGGCTCTCGGCAGCTCGAGGTTGAGCGAGATACTGGTCCAGGCATCTGGGTGCATCACGGCATTCAATTTGGGATCTATACCAGTGGCAGCTTTTTTTTCTTTTGGGGGGCGGCAAATAGCCCCCCCGGTCGGTTGGCCGGTGGATGCGGCAACCCCCCCCCGGGACATCAAAGCCTCGCACTTAACCCCATCTAGGAAGAGGACGGGCAGGCAGCATGTCCGGCAGCTTTCTTCCTCCTCCTGTGGTGTGAATCACGGCGGCTTCCACCATGCATCCCCCTCCTCCTCCTCCTAGGAGTCCAATACGGGACGTACCGCATTGGCTCCACAACACTTTGTTCCTCTACTTGTGATGACATTATACAAAGGCCTGTTTTTATCTATGTTGATTTCACTGCAATACTTTATTTAATTCATTTTTAGGCAAGGATTTTATGCTATGTGGCGATCTTTTTTTTCCTGTATGACTCCTTCCTGTTGACTGGTGGAGCCGATGAGTCTCTATATGCTGAACTTGGATCTTTATGCTTTCTTGATATTGGTCCCCGAAAGCTTGATTTTTCGAATCTGCACTGCTGTACAATCCACATGCTGGTTCCTGTGAACCAGGAAAGACCCCATCAGGTTTGCTTGTTTGGCTCTCTGCTGGTGGCAGGTAGCCCACACCATTTGTTAAGAGTACCCTATTACCTTCACTGGTGGTGGTAGCACATTGGATAGTGAATATTGGTTCCTTGTTGAATTGAGCACACACCGCTGTTGGTCGTCCTTGGCTGGAAGTTCGAATATCCACCCATTTTGCACCGTTTGAAAAATTACCTTTTTTCACTTTGGACTCACTCAAGTGTCTCTTGACGCATCTTAACCACTTGCCAACCACTGCGCGCCGATATACATCGGCACACTGACAGTAATGGGCAAATGAGTGTACCTGTACGTCCCCTTTAATTGGGTTAGCGGGCATGCCCACAGCGTACAGCGTGACCGTGCCTGTGGGACCAGCGGATTCGATGTCCGCCGGTCTCCCGGCGATCATGTCACGGAGCCGCAGAATGGGGAAGTGCCTATGTAAACAAGACATTTCCTGTTCTGCCTCATGACATTGGCGGCATGGGTGGCACTGTCTCTGCAGGTAGCACATTCGTTAACATCATAGGTGGCACTGTCTGCAGCACATTACGGCATTGGCAGCATGGGTGGCACTGTCTCTGCAGGCAGCCCATAACGCGTGTGCTACCTGCAGACAGTGCCACCCATGCTGCCAATGCCGTAATGTATAGATGCTTCTGGGCTCAAGGAGTCAGTTCTTCCCTGATCCTGCAGCTGCCAGGACCATAGTGTCCACAAATGATTCCAGTCAGATGGGATGCCAATGCCAGCTTCTTCTTTTTTGTCCTCTGCTGTCGCTGCTCGACTGTGTTGCTGCCTCACTGCTACTTCTCTCACGTGGAGAGAGAGGACTCACTCTGCGGCGCCACCGGGGGCAGCACTAGCCAGCTGAGCCAGCATGAGGAGATGAGGAGCGGGCATGGTAAAGGCATTCTTCCGCGCCCGAAATAGAAAGAATGCAGCCACCTTTTCTCCACATAGCTGTCAGTAAAAACAACACAAAAAAAACGTAAAAAGTAAACGGCGGGGGGTTTCGCTATGGTATTTAGGACTTTGATAAGTCATGGCTGGATGGAATTTTTTATTTTTTTTTACATTAATTACTTATCTGTTTAAGTTGCCCGGGCCCCCCTGCTGGCTGGGCCCGGTACAACAGGGCCAGTTGAGAATATTGAATATAATAGCTTATCTACTGCAGGCAATTTTATTATTTTTTACATTTTTTTAAAGAACCCCCAGAAGTCTATTGTACCCTTAAGAACTACTAAAAATTGCCATCAATTCACCTTCCCAATTGTCTTTATTACCTTTCTTCTCATTGCAAAATTGTGCCCAAATATTGCTTACGGTATTTTGGTGAACATTTAGCAAAGTGAAAACATGGAGTTTTCATCCCTAGCTACCACTATTGGCCTGGAAAATAGGCATTTTTTTTAATTTGACAGCTTCAGCTCCCATTGATTTCAGCGAGGCTTGGCATCTAAAGTTCATTGGACCCAGGGCAGTTCAAATCAGTACAAATCAGATTTCAGCAGTATTTTTTCTATTGCAGATTACAATTAAAATAGGTTTGTTGAATACTTTGGGTAGCATTTACATTTTTCCTTTAAGGCGTTTTTTTTCTAAGCCTAGTTTGACAATTTGTGCTGCATATTTGTATGCTTATTAAGCCATCTTGATTAAATTAAAAAAATAAAAATAAAGCCACAGGATCACATATTTATTCTTTTCTTTTTCATTACTACCTAAGTTTACAAAGATTTTAAAAAAAAATGCCATCTGTTATTGCTTGAATTTTGATATGAAAGTATTATTGGAATGTTGTCACCGCACTGTAAGGATCCATATGGCGTTTTTTTTCTCACCCAAATCTCACTGGTTAAGAATATTGGTACACCATATGGGCTTAATTCTATTTTCTTATTATTTCAATGAAACATGTAATTGAATGACATATCCCGTTAAGTTAAGAGTACACTGTTAAACTCTCGAAAACATAGTTGAGTCATTCTGTCCCGTCGTCATTCAGTCTCTCCAAATGAGCTCATTAAGGTTTTTTTTTTTTTTTGGTTCTTGATGCCATAACAAACTCTAATTAAGAGTATGTTTGGTATCCAAATATCCTTTTAGATAGAAAAAAAAAAACAGATGGTTTACAGAAAATTGGAGACACCTAGGTTTGCACTGATTTCATGTTGTGAAAATGTTTCAAAATATATTTCACAAAACTTGTAGCCTTTAAAATTCTATTTTGCACACAGGGAGGACCTGGGGCATCTTGACATTATTAAGGAGAACTTAATAAAGGCTTCTTCTGGATAACAGTGCTCCTAGCCAAGCTTGGATTGGACATCTGCCAATGCTGTGGCCAGATTTACTAAAATTGGAGAAAGCTAAATCCGGTGCAGCTCTGCATAGAAACCAATCAGCTTCTAGATTTTATTGTCGAAGCTTAATTGAACAAGTTGAAGTTAGAAGCTAATTGGCTACTATGCACAGTTTCACCAGATTTTGCACTCTTCAGTTTTAGTAAACTGAACCCATTGTTTTTTAACCAGAAAGACTGCCACGTTGGAAAATGTTTAAAGCCCAACTCTAAATTGCTGAGCCTCCCTCCTCCATCCACATGCACGCACACGCACCTACCCCCACATCCCCTTTCCCCTAGACCCCATTTCATTTTTAACATTTTTAGCATACATACCGTTTTTCCACGTGTTGCATGGCTGGTCAAATGATAGGATATGTCTTTTTCCCACTTTAGTGTTCCTCAGATGGTGCTGAATGCTATAGACCAGTGATGGCGAACCTTGGCAATCCAGAAGTTTTGGAACTACATTTCCCATGATGCTCAACTACAGTTCAGAGTACATGAGCATCATGGGAAACGTAGTTCCAAAACATCTGGGGTGCCAAGGTTCCCCATCACTGCTATAGACAATGGCAGTCAATGTGATTCTCTAAAGCAGGGGTCTCCAAACTTTTCAAAGTTTACCGCCCTTCAGACTGAAGACTAGGGGGGAAGACTGTGCCCAGTGGGAGTAAACAATGCCTGATCTTTGGTATAAGAGGGGGAAATAGTTGATGTCAGTGGAAGGAATTGTAGCAATGTGGACTACTACTGCCAAATGAAGTGATCCTCTGGTGTTTATATGCATCTTATATCTTCTAGTGCTCAGTGTTATTGAGTGACATCATATTTGTGAGCCCAACTAGGGAATTATGGGATGTGTAGTTCTACAGACTGGTGGTCGCTTTGTATGCCTATTACCTGGATTACATATCCCAGAGGTCTTTGCTATCATTGAAGGAATTGCTGGGAGGAGCTATAAAAGAAGCCAGAGACACACCCATCACGCTGTTCCTTCCTCCTGGGCCTGAAGCAAGAAGGACCTCTCTGTGCAGAGAGAGAGAGAGAGAGAGAGGTCACAGCCTACCACGCGGTGTAACATCAGCCAAACTGCACCAGAAGGGTCTAGCCGCTGGCTACTATCAGACATCCAGTCCAGTCGACTGTCAGCCTGTGTGTGCAACTGCCAGTGAGGCGAAGCGGTGGACCCACTGCACCAGCATCGCTGCACCAGAGACTGTTCGGAAGACATCACATCTACCTGGTTGTCGGTGAGAGGGCAGATTGCCCATCTTTTACTCGCAATCCTGCCGCTATAACATTGGGACACTGCACCAGACATCTCCACTTTAGGAACACTTTACGGAACCTGATATAACACAGTTTTAAACACTTTAGCCTTGCTCTTTATAAAGAACGTAGTGCATCCCACTACCCCATTGGATTACAATTAACAAGCTCCTACTATCGGTGAAGACCACCAGCTCTGCAATGAGCACATCCAAGTTTAGTGTAACAAAAGAGCCCTTGCATCATCATCTCTAGGCCTAATTTCTCTTTATTATAGCAGTTGTAGTGAGCCAGTACCATCTGTTAGTAGTTATCCATCCTTAACGGGTATTGCATTGTCTCTTCAAGCAAGTGTTTATATCAATCTGTACATTGTTAATACTTTGTTTGCTTTTTGGAGGAATTCTTTTGCTGAGCTGGCACTGTTGCCCCAAAACTCAGCAGATTTTTTCACTCCCTACTGTGCACTATACTTTACCATTTATTCAAGTAAACATTATCATAATCTAAATATACCGAGTTGCCTGATTCCTTACATTACAGCGGTAAAAAGATGTCTGAACCCAGAGCGTCAGATGGGTTGGGATGTTCACCATGTCATAGCAGTGCAGATGAACAAGTAATAACAAGCAGTCCCTTAGGGGGCAGTGCTACAGAATTATGCCCCATTGTTGGCATCAGTGGAAGGAATAGTGCCCTGTTGTTGGTGGCAGTGGCAAGAATAATGCCTCAAGGGCCAAATAAAGGCCATAAATTGTCCACTTCTGAACCCAGGGCCCCAGTTTGGAAACCACTGTTCAGGCTGGTGTAATAGCAAACCTTCAGAGAATGTTTCCATGATGCACTGAGTTTATAGGAAGTTGGTTGAATGATGCTGCTCATCTACCTGGAAAATCTGTGGTGCTGCAGGAAAGGTAAAGATGTAGAGGACATCTCTGGAGTCTTTAGAGGATAAGTATTGCTGGTAAAACCATTAAAAAGTAAATTAAAATAGCTCAAATTGGAATTTAATTCCCCGTGAGTTCCTCAATGCTCTAGCTAAAGCCTTAGTAAAATATGAACATTCTGCCACTGGGACCCATCACTAAGCTGTTTTTTTTTTTTTTTAATGCACTAAGCTGGTTTTCATATGTAAGCATATTGGTAGATTGTGTTTTGGAGTCCTTGGTCTCAAAGATAAGTGTGGATTGGTATGCTTTATGTATCAAGAAAGCTTCTTAAACCTTGTCCAAGAAATGCTTAGTCAGCTCTTTCTTGCTCCTATTTTAGAAGTGATCTCCTCTCACTTCCTCTGTTGCTGCAGGCACTGTGGAGCGATTGATCCTCAATATTCAAAGCAGTACCTCTAAAGATCTCTCAGCAGCTTAGCTCATCCTTCCCAGACAGAGCGGGTCTGTGTTGTAATTATTTCAAGAATGGAAGGTCATGAAGTCAGTGCTGTGAGAGGGAAGAATGGAGAGCTGATATACTGGGAAAATGACTTAGATGATTTATTCTGTAAACATTGAGGATGGAATGCTTCACAGTGCCTGCAACTACTGAGATAATTACCCATTCACGCCTGAGAAATCTAAAATGGGATTTTAAGCTTTACCAGAAGTTCTTTGATGCTCGATACCAGGAATTCCATTATATTTAGTGGTTCCAGGTTGTGATAGCAGCCCAGTTTAAGTAATTTGGATGAACTTGAATAAGATGGAGACTGTAACAATAGTTGTTTCAAATTATTAATTTTTTTTTTTTTACTTGTAAGGGGTAGAGAACTTCAAATAACACCTACGTCAACCCCCCCCCCCCCCCCTTCTTTTCCTATAAATGCCATGAATATCTATTTGCCAGACAGGTACAAGGAATTTGGCTGCTCACGGTAATTGTAAAACTTAGTGGGGACCTTTTGGATAGTGGAAGCTAGCAATATATTTAGTAAACCGCAAAATGCTATGTGCAAAAAACAAAACTAGTTCAGTTTAAGTTACCCAGAAACAAATATGTAAAGAGTTCTAAATATGTAATTGTGATGCAAAAGTTGGTATATATATATATATATATATATATATATATATATATATATATATATATATATATATATATATATATATATATATGTTGTAAACGCCCCTAAAGGGTCACTTGGTCTTTTGGACATGATTACTGCTGAGTCCTTTTTGCTAGCAAAATAAAAGGTTTGTATTCCTGAATCTGTTATCGCAACATTATTCCTGGTATTCCAAGAAAATTGAGAAGTTTGCTGCTACAATACTTTTGTGAATTGACCGGGAAACCAGATGTGACTGCTGCGACAGGTGGCATTCCACCAGACCCACAGGGACTTGTCCTGGAGACAGCCTCTTGGGTTGCCGCGCTGTCTTGGGTGCCCCCCCGACCAATTGTCTGGGAGACCATGCTACATCTCAATTATCTTCTCCTGGACTGCCCAGTGGACGTCTCAGAAAAAAAAATGGACCCAGGAACCAAACAATTGGAGCTCCCAACATCAGGAACAGGTGAGATCTCTACTTTTTGATTTGGGATTTCAGTCAGACAGGGCCTCTCGACATATGCGAGGGAAGAGGAGCTTGATTACCTCCTAGAGGAAAATCCGATTGGATGATTGCTCATCCCTCATGGACCTCGGTCAGTCAGTCATTTTTGGGTGGGAGAGTCTGGTATAAATGATGTGTATATGAGACGTCATCTGGTGGCAAAGTGAGTGCGGACCTTGTCTAGGCGCGATTTTCAGTCGGGAGACTGCACTGAACCGCTGATAAAGGGAAGCCTTGTCTATTAACCCTATTTGTGTCGAAGGGTCCAGACCCCTTACTGGATTCTCAAAACCTTACCCTACCCTCTGTGTCTGTCTTGGTGTCCGTAGGTTACAAATATGGGTGGGAACCATTCAGTAGTCTTGACCCCCTTAGAGTGTTTGATCGCTAATTTTAGGAAGGGATTCTGTAAGGACTGTAACCTGAAACTCGGTTCTAAAAGACTGGAAACATTGTGTGAGAAACATTGGCCCCACTATGGAACGTGGTAGCCCCCGCAGGGAACATTCGACTTAGAGACCATTGCCCGGTTATATGAACATGTTAGGTCAGATTAACAAAAACATGACCAAATCCCATACATAGACTGTTGGAGGAGGGTGGTGGAGGATGATCCTAAGTAGATAAAGACAACAAAGGAGGAGCAGTGTAGAATTATGTTTATGACAATAGTATTACCAGCAACTAAAAATACCAAACGCATATATTCTGAACCCGAAGAGGCAGACCAGCCCCCCCCCCCCCATATGTGGAGGGACAGGTCTCAGGTGGGCATAGGCAGGGGACAAGTCCAAATGCCCCATCCTGTGGACTGGGGGAATCAAGCTGTTACCCCACCCCTGTCAGATACACAGTATTTGTCAATGCCTAATCTCAGCAAACATACTCCTATAAATTCTCCTAGTCGTGACACTCTTAGTATAAGTAGAAGGGAAGAAGGGAACTCGGTAGTAAGGTCAAGTTTCCACTTCCACTCCAAAGAATCCCGATGCCAATGGCTGGACTCTTGCCCCGTCCTTCAACTTACCTATGCAAATGCCCTTAAGGGAACAGGCTGTGAGGGATACCGATCATACCGTACTCTAGTCTATTCCCCCTTTACCACAACAGACCTCCTGAACTGGAAGACCCACAATCCCGCTTACATTTTCAATAATTCAGACTCATAATCCCACCTGGCCTGACAGTCAGCAACTTTTTTAACAGAAAAATGTAATTTATAACAAAAACAAAACAATACAAAAAAAAACAAACAAAAAAAAAAACAGCGGTACAGTATAAGCATATAATGGTGAGGTATTCAAGACACTGAGATAACAGGAATGGATACAGAAAAGTTGGTGATGCTGGACATTGTAAGATCTAGGGAGGGCAACAGAGTGTTACCCGATACTAATATAGTTCAGTTTGGGAAGTGTAAGCAGTGACGGGAGGGGGGTCTATGAGGATCCAGGAGTTGTTGGGATCACACCTAGCTCATCAGGTGTTATCCGTAGCCAGTCTTTATTCTTTGGGGTGGGAGCAAGTTGAGGGGCAAGGTATCAACCCACAGGGGTAGGGGGGGAGGGGGGCCAATAGGGGAAGGTAAGTGAGTCTTGACTATGAAGACAAGAGTATATCGGTGGACCTTATGGGGTCTAATTTAGCTAAGCGTGGTCGGCCTTTTTTCGTAATTTGTAGCAAAGGAGCAGAGACTTATCTCATAGTCATGGGAGGTCACTGTCATTCTATCCATCATCACTCACACGACTTGATAGTGAGCCACCTAGCAGTTACCCATGAGTTCCGGATTTTGTCAAATTTTCTGGGACATTTGCGGCCCATATATTTTAACTTGTACAGAGGCAGCACAGAGTCACTTTTGTTGCCAGCGGTTTAGACATTAATGGCTGTGTGTTGAGTTATTTTGAGGGGGCAGCAAATGTACACTGTTATACAAGCTGTACACTCACTACTTTACATTGGGGGAAAGTGTCATTTCTTCAGTGTTGTCACATGAAAAGATAGAATAAAATATTTACAAAAATGTGAGAGGGGTACTCACTTTTGTGAGATACTGTGTATATATATATATATATATATATATATATATATATATCCTTCAGATCTACAGAACAGGAAATGCTGCCATCCAAATTTTCCTTTTACATTTTCATGTGAAATAGCAATGCTTTTTTTTCCAAATTAGCTGCCTTTAAGAACAAAATGAATCTGATAAAATCTATACAAATACCGTAGAGCTTTCACATTTAATTTCACCGGCAGGGCTCGGGATGAATGGGTATTCATTGAGAGGGGCCATGTGAATTGACGTCAGCGATGGACCAACTGACAACGGCTTGAAGGCTTGTCTCTTTGTGATCTTATGTGTTTCGCAACAATGATGTCTCCTGCTTTTAATTATCTGTTCATCCGTTTTTATGGCATGTCATCCCTGTAATTACTCGCAAAAAGAACCACATGACAGAAAAGTAATGAAATCAAATGACCAGTCTAATCTGCCAATGTTCCCAGTTCTTTTCTTTCACTCTGGTCATTAATACTGCGACTCAACATTCTTTGGCTTTGATGCATTGTCTGTTCATATTCAACTGCATTAAACAAAAAAAAAAACCTTTGCTTAGAGAACACATAGATTGGTTTTGATGATGTTCTTCTAAAAATGCTATGTGTCAGGCTGTGTTATGTTATCACCCCCCCGGCTGGTGAAGTGGGCTCACCTGAGGTGCAGCTCCTAAGCACTAGCCAATTTTCACCAGTGGCGATCTGAGTAGAAGTGGGAACAGGTACCTGTCAATACCAGGTACCCACGCCCCCTCCTCCCCAAAAAAACTGTTATGCCGCGTACACACGACCAGACTTTTCGACAGCAAAGGTCTGACGGAACGAATCCGTCGGACAATTCGATCGTGTGTGGGCTCCATCGGACCTTTGCTGTCCAAAAATCTGACGGACTTTAAAAATAGAACATGTTTCAAATTTTTCGGCCGGAACTCCGCTAGACCCAGTTCCTATCAAAAAATTTGTGTGTATGCTAGTCCGACGGACAAAGACCAACGTTAGGTCAGCTATTGGCTACTGGCTATGAACTTCCTTATTCTAGTCCGGTTGTACATCATCACGTTTGAATACGTCGAACTTTGGTGGGATTGTGTGTGGCCAAGTCCGTTCATTCGGAAAGTCCGTCGGAACTCCACCGAAAGTCCGTCGGGAAGACCGGTCGTGTGTGCGTGGCATTAAAGGGGAGGGGTGTATATTTAGAATAGATTGAGTTTAAGGAAGCAGTGGGACATGACATCCAGCCTGATATGTCTGTTAATAAATTATTAATGCGGGAAGAGATTGAAGGAGTGAGTTGAGGGGTAGTGAGGCCCTTACATTGGTTCAAGCTGGTTCGATGTAATTATGGCATGCACCGCTCTGAACTATGATATCCGAATGGCAAGGTGCAGGTAAAAACGACACACCCAACTCCAGGTGCTCAGAGGCTAAGGGTACCCTTCCCACATCCAAAACAAATAGTAATATAGTCCAAATGGAAGAGCCGACAAAACTGGATAATTCGACTGTATTCTTTCTTGTAAGACCAAGTTCAAACAAACAAACTAATGTAATTACCTAAAAATTTCCATAACTAAACTTCAGCTTTAATGGGAAGAAGTATGGGAGATGCCATTGCTGAGTTGATTTGAAGGTCTATTGTCTATTTCAGAACCAATTTTAGACAGTCCCTTTTGTTGCACTACTTTGGAAATAAAATCACCTTTCTAGGTGTAGATATTTACATGCATATGATCATAACATTTCCAGTCGCTTTTTAATATAAATATATATATATATATATATATATATATATATATATATATATATTTGAGATATGTATTTTCTTCCAATATTCCCTGAACAGCCATCATTTGTCATGGGCATGCAAGAAAATATAAATGCACCTAGATATTCACATGCTTTTATGGCTCCGTCAAAATGTCTCTTAAGGTCTTAGAAGGAATATATCGGGTTTCTAAGTGCCTTCATTTTAAAAGGCTGAGATCCACACCACTAAGTATTATAATGCGACCATCTCTTTACTCAGGGTTTTCTTTCACTTACCGGAACCTACCATATTATTCTAATACATTAATCTATATATATATCAGAATGTTAAAGCAAGCAAAAAAGACACATGGGGAGATTTGCTAAAACTGGTGCACACAGAATCAGCTTTGCATGGTAGCCAATCAACTTTTAGGTCTTAGGCCCCTTTCACACAGGCGCGCCTCCATGAAGCAGAATTTGTTTGCTCAGTGGGGTTGATTCCTGCTGAGCAGGTTGATGACAGTTCCGTGTCCGCTCCGCTATGGAGAGCGGACACAGACACAGTCCTCTAAGGAGCAACCCGGGTGGAAATGGGCCGCCTGTCTGTTTCCATCAGATCCGCCAGATAGATGGGAAATAGGACCACCATCAGTCTGTTTTTGGCAGACAGGATAAGATGGGATGGCAGTGGGAGTCAGCAGACATGTGTCCATAGAAGGGTCCAATCAGGCCTGCCTGAAAAATTTGCCTAATTGGATTTCCGTCACACTGACTGCGGGTTAGAAATCACACCGCTCCATGGCGGAGTGGATTGCACAAGGGTCCTGTGCATCCTTGGCTCCATTTTAGGTCCGAATTCAGGCAAAGATTTGTGCCTGATTTGTCCCTAAAATGGAGAACAGAGACGCACTGGACCCCTGCTGTGAGCCACATCCAAAGACAGTGTGAATCCAACCTAAAGTTTGAGATCTCCACTCTGACAGTTGTCATGGGAAGAAGTTTACCCATTGAAAGTGTAGCGCTCAGTCTTGAAGTGGGAGTGTAGGCACGTGCAGTGCAGCCTCTTTGCAAGGGTGGCACTATTTGGTGGCCTCTGTAGACCACTTCAGGGAAGCAACTGTCCAATTGGACGCTGTTGACCTGGCAGCCATCTTTGCGGTAGGCAGTGCTTATAAAAAGCACGGTCTCCTTGGGATTGGTGCACATTCAATGTTCTGGGGAAGTTGAGACAGCTCTCCCACTGGCTAGGGACAGTCGGACTACTATTGGGAGCAGTTCCGGTGGAGGAGTGACAGAGCAGGGACTCTTGTTGTATACCATCAGTAGTCTCTTTGTGTTGGTCAGGTGTCATCATTGTGAAAAGTACTCTCTGTCTAGCTCATTGTAAGTGTTCTGGTCCAGTGTAGCTGCGGCATGTCATGTAAAAACACATTCAAACCACAAAGATGATGTCGCACATGACTTCTCTCCCATACGCGTTACGTCCGTGGGCAGGACTATTTCAGCGGGATCAGAGCCACGTAGCCCACCCGCTCTTAAATAACAAATGCCATGACAACAAGACGCTAAACAATAAGTCTCCCTGGACATAACGGTGTAGCCGCACTAGACCCCTAGCCTAGGAGCTCGAGCTATAGCGCCGCAGCCGCACTAAACATGAAGTCCGGGGATTCAGGCTGCTGAAGGACTAATGGTCACATATTTGAAATAAAAATATGTAAACCAAAAACACAGAGCCAAAATACAGCCTAGGGCAAGGGCATTACAGAAGATTTTTCTTCTATTCCTGTTCTGGTGGCAACTAAAAATTTGGTATGTATCCTCCTGTTCATTTTTGGTGACATTGATGATCAGGACAGGGAGGGTGAATCCCCCCAATGGGGGTGCAGACAGCAATAAAAGCTTGATAGTAGTTACATCCCCCTGCCACTCTAGCAGCCAGGACTGTAATTACATTTGAGGGCAGATGATGGACTTTCTGGTGGAAGTGACTGCAAAGCCACCTGATCACTTCCACAAGCCAAGGAAGAGAGCTGTAGGTACAGTATGTGGTTTGTGTTTGACAGCACTGAACCAGTAAAAGGCTTGTTATTGGTGGATGCAATGAGAAGTTGATTCAACTTATGGGGGATAGTACCCAATAAAGGTGAACCCTGTTATGATATCAGGCTGCTACCTCTCTTAAAATCATTCGAAAGGATTGCTCCACAGAAATTCTTTTGATAGGTATAGAGGAACGTCCTGTACAAAAATTCGGCACACTCCAGGGTATACAGTATTTAAGAAGTTTATTGAAGATAATAGTTCACAGGTAGAAGGTAAAGCCAACACGTTTCAGGGGAAATGCCTCCCTCTTCCTGTAACAACATACGAAAAATATCCCATCCAATAATAGTAATAATGAGTTATTTATAATATTGAATGAGGTATTTATTAGATGTTTTTACTGTTTATTGTTCCCCCACGTACTAGCCCTGAGTAAGGGGGAGGTATTTCCCATGAAACGCATTGGCTTTACCTGTTATGAACTGTTATCTTCCATAAACATTTTACATTTTCTCTTGAGCGTGACAAGCCTTTGTACTGACACACCTGCCCTCACATTGTATCCCAAGCTCCCTTGTCCCGCCTGTGGACCCGGGACTGGTATAGCAGGTATTGGTGGATGGAATGAAGGGAGCCCGTCCAACATTGGCTCATTGATCTGCCCTCTGAAGAATGAACACAAGGATGCAGTGTGTATCACGTCACGTGGTATACTTGGATTTTGCAAAAGCGTTTGACACAGTTCCCCACACATGGCTAATTTGTAAGGTAAAGTCTACATGCTTGTAAATATCAGTTTGTAAATGGATAGAAAACTGGCTAAAAGACAGAATTCAGAGAGTAGTGGTTAATGATTCTTACTCTGAATGGTCTAATGTTATCGGTGGTTTACCCTAAAAGGGCAACTATGTGGCAGATGAGGTTTAATGTTGATAAATGTAAATTTATGCACTTGGGGGCTAAGAATATGCATGAATCATACATACTAGGGGGAGTACAACTGGGGGAATCAATGGTGGTGAAGGATCTGGGGGTTTTGGTAGATTGAGGGGCGGCACGGTGCTGTAGTGGGTAACACTCTCACCTAGCAGTAAGAAGGGTCACTGGTTCAAATCCCAACCATGACACTACCTGCCTGGAGTTTGCATGTTCTCCCTGTGCCTGCATGGGTTTCCTCCAGGTACTCCGGTTTCCTCCCACAATCCAAAGACATGCAGGTAGGTTAATTGGCTTCTGTCCAAAATTGGCCCTAGTACATGAATGGGGATTGGATTGTGGGCTCCTTGAGGGTAGGGACTGATGTGAGTGTGTAATGTACAGGAATAGGGACAATTGTAGACACTCACTCAGGTTGAACTGGATGGACTGGTGTCTTTATTCAACCTTACTAACTATGAAACTATAAGCATAAGAATAATGCAATTCCAAGCTACAGTATCCAAAGCGTGCAAAGTCCTTTCTTGTATTAAGAAATATATGGACTCCAGAGAGAGCGAAATCATTTTGCCCATGTAGAAACCATAGTAAAGCCTCGTTCACATGATCGGACTCTCCGACAAGAAAACCGTGGAATTCTGTTTGAAGGATTTTGGCTTAAACTTGTCTTGCATACACACGTTCATACAAATGTTGGCCAACAATTACGAATGTAGTGACGTACTAGACGTACTATGTGTTTTTTCAGCTCTTTAGCGCCACCCTTTGGACTCCTTCTGCTAATTTCCTGTTAGTAGAAGTTTGGTGAGTGTTGATTCGCGCTTTTCAGTTCATTTCTGAACGGCCGTTCGTCAACCAGACATGTTGCAGAATCGGAGGAGATAACGTGTTATTTATTATTGGCCTTGGAGTTATTGCTTTGACATTTTTTTTTTTTGGTTGAATAATAATGATTTGATTTGGTATATTTTCTATATTTTTGGATGCATAGAATGCACTTTTTGGTTAAGTTCTATTGGCAGATAGCATATCTAATTTTATTTGTTGTCTTTTTTTAATGCACAATAAAAAAATTGTGTAGAATAATACTTGGCTGTGTGTTTTACTTCAAATGACAGTTTGGGAGTAGGCAGTTACAGTTTAAAAAATAAAATGTAAAATTGACAAGGGACACCAACAATAGTTGTATCTTTGTTGTGGTAACTTGCACAAATTAAAAAAAAAAAAAAAAAACATAATAATATTATTCTCGATATCACTAGAAAAAAAAAGCCTTTGAAAATTTGTTTGCAGTAACAGTTTCACCGACAAAGCAGCTTCATTATTATCCCATTAAAGAAGAAGAGAATTGTGCGCTGCATTTGGAGATTTCAGAATTTTCCATGTCACGAATGTTAATTCTCCATTACAAACTCTAGTTTACAAGACCGACCGCTTCTGCTTTCCGAGCATGCATGTTTGTACTTTGGACTTTTGTCCGACGGACTTGTGTACACACGCTCGGAAAGTCCGACAACACACATTTGTTGGCGGAAAATTTGAGAGCATGCTAGCCAACATTTGTTGGCGGAAAGTCCGACAACAATTGTCCGATGGAGCGTACACACACAGTCGGACTTACCGCCAACAGGCTCACATCCAACATTTCTCATTGGAAAATCCGATCGTGTGTTTGCAGCATAAGACCTCATCTGGAATATGCAGTTCAATTTTGGGCACCAGTTCTCAAAAAGGATATCGGGGAACTGGAGAAAGCGCAGAGAAGGGCAACCAGCTGATAAGAGGCATGGAGGAGCTCAGCTATGAGGAAAGATTAGAGGAACTGAATCTATTCACTCTTGAGAAGATGAGAATACAGGGGGAATATGATCAACATGTACAAATATATAAGGGATCCATATAGTGAACTTGGTGTTGAGTTATTCACTTTACGGTCAACACAGAGGACATGGGGACGCTCTTTATGCCTAGAGAAAAAGAGATTTTATCTCCAAATACGGAAAGGTTTCTTCACAGTAAGAGCTGTGAAAATGTGAAATAGACTCCCTGCAGAGGTGGTTCTGGCCAGCTCAGTAGATTGCTTTAACAAAGGCCTGGATTCTTTCCTAGGTGTACATAATATAACTAGGTACTGACATTTATAGGTAAATTTGATCCAGGGAAGATCCGATTGCCTCTCAGGGATCAGGAAGGAATTTTTTTTCCTTACTGTAGCAAATTGGATCATGCTCTGCTGGTGTTTTTGCCTTCCTCTGGATCAACTGTGAGTATAAGATTGGGTATATGGGATTGTTTGATATTATTATTTATTTATTTATTTTTATGGTTGAACTAGATGAACTTGTGTATTTTTTCAACCTGACTAACTATGTAACTATGTAACTTCCCTTGCTGCTGTGGCCGGGAAAGAAGCTAACAAAGCATTACCTGTGCACTAGTAGCTTCAAGTGGAATTCCAGGATATGCTGACTAACCTGTGTAAGAAAGATGTATATACTTACCTATGGTCAGACTGCTTTGGTCTTGTCACGTGATCCAGCTCCCCTGTGTTAGGCAGCTGTGGCCGCAGGGGATAGGACGAAGCACTGACAACGCATGGGCCATAGAAGCCTATGGGTAATGTCCAAGCTCCAGACTTTAATAGCCATTGTGGAATGAAAAAGGGAGGAGAAAGTAGCAGGAGAGGGAGATTGGAGGAGAATGGGGTAGGTTCATTCAGTTGTGTCAGAGTGTGCGCATATATGCAAATTTTAACCCTAGCTACTGAGCTCTGTAAACAGCAGAGCAGCTACGATCAATCTGGTAAACATAAAAAAAATAGCCTAGAGCAGTATCTGCTGGTTGCAATTATGAACATGATCAATTAATTTGCAATATTTCATATCTCCTGTGAAAAAACAAAAAATATGTATTTTTCCCTTCTTTCTTCCTTATTTTTGGTCCTGAAAATAATAAAAAAAAGGTATTGTTATACACAAACACTCTGCATACCCTTTAAAGTACAAAATTGTCAAGAAAACTGTCTTTGAGATGAGAGACATAACAAATTTCCCTACTTATCCAGGCACATCAGTGTTTCCCTACCGTACGTCTCGGAGTGATAGATGTCTGGTCTTCAGATTCAAATCCGAAGTAACTGGGAAATCATCGCGGAGCATTTCGATGTTATTTATGGACTCAGCTTCATGCCGAGTCTAAAACGAATGCAGCCTGAGATGTGATCTGGTATCCCATCAACACAATAGATGTTGTTGTCATCCAGTGATAAAGGTGGTTACAGTGTCCTTTAGATAACATTTGAAATACGCCATATATTACGGCAGTTGGGTGACTTGAGTCGATAACACCATATGCTAAGCACCACCTCGCCTCCTCCTTCTACTACTACTGATATCAATGCTGTTACTGCTTGTACCATAATAATGGTCTTGCTACTAGGATACTGCTTTTGCTAATACTACTGCTGATAGCAATATTGTTACTGCATGTACCATAATAATATTGCTACTACTAGTGGGTGGTCACTGTTACTACTACTTCTACTAATGATATTAGCACTGTTAGTGCTTGCCCCATGATATTGCAATTGCTACTAGTGTGCTGTCACTGCTACTTCTACTACTATTTATATCAGTATTGTTACTGCTAGTATCATAATAATTTTACTAATGCTAGAATGCAGTCACTTCTGCTACTACTACTACTACTACTACTACTACTACTACTACTACTACTACTACCATACCATGATAGAGATATGGGGAATGTCAGGAGCTACTCCAAAAAAAAATGCCCCATGACAAAGAAAAAATTAATGGACTATCTCAGTACCCAGGGAATGGACAATTGAATATAAAAAATATATTTTATTGTAGAAAAACTACTTGATACACATTAATACAAGCGGTCTATAAAAAATGATTGCATACAATATCAAAGTGATACAGACTTAAACAGTGGGAACCCCACAAGATAGTGGAGCCTCCAGAGATGTAGGTCCGAAATGTGATCCTCTACATGTTTCGCGAATGACTTCGCTTCTTCAGGAGGCATTGACCTTATACATCTATGGATTCCATAGATGTATAAGGTCAATTCCATTAGTAGCATAAGCAAATACAGCTGCCCAATATACATATACTGTATATAAACCTATAATAAGAAAATACAGCTGCCCGATACATATACTCTATATACTATTTGATATGCTATATATGTGCAAACTATACAGGGAAACAAAGGTTTTGGTTTCCCTGTATACAGACTTAAACAGTGGGAACCCCACAAGATAGTGGAGCCTCCAGAGATGTAGGTCCAAAATGTGATCCTCTACATGTTTCACGAATGACTTCGCTTCTTCAGGAGGCATTGACCTTCTACATCTATGGATTCCATAGATGTATAAGGTCAATTCCATTAGTAGCATAAGCAAATACAGCTGCCCAATATACATATACTGTATATAAACCTATAATAAGAAAATACAGCTGCCCGATACATATACTCTATATACTATTTGATATGCTATATATGTGCAAACTATACAGGGAAACAAAGGTTTTGGTTTGCAAGCTGCACACTAAGCCAATTACATTGACAAATAAAAAAGACGGAATATTCTCCCCTTGTTTTGACCAGCCGAAGACACATCATTTACTACACATCCAAGATTCACAGTTCAGTTATTTTCCCCGCCAGCTAACCCCTGCTGACAGCTCCTGCCTGGAAGTCTGCTGGATTTTAATTGTTGCAGATTAGAGGACAGGAGAGTTCAGAGATCAGAAAATTCTATGAAAGCTGGATGCAGGTCTGACACGGTAAATAAAATAACCTTTCTGAAATGATATACAGGAGCTGGAGATGGAGCAATCCATAATAAACACTGGGTATTGCCTGAATACAAGGTGTAGGTAGAATCTGAATGCAAACAGAGAAAAACAAAACATTTGAATAAGCCTTAAAGTTCAACTCAGATTAGAATCACCAATTTTTCCCCCAACAAAAAAACAAAACAAACGCAATGCATATGCTTTTTCTAGATTTTTTCTGTCTAGTGTAAGGGTCTGCATCCCTCTACTGTCTGTATTTGCTAACAGTTTTTGAGCTAGTTGGTTACAAACAGGTACTTCCTGTCCCTGCTGGTTGGGACATAAACCTTGATTGGAAGACGGTGATGTTATATAAAGGGGAGTTTCCAGGAAGTAGGCAGACAGAACGGAGCCCCATGACCTTACACACACAAGAGCTGCTGTTGGTGTATTTCACCCAGACCAGAAACAGAGACTTTTAGACAAGTGGTCCTATGGTTTAATTGTATAACTGCAGCTGCCCATAGTGTGTTTCTGAATCCTTGTGGCAGATATACAGTATCTCTGTCCTGTTGCTATTATCAGTGGAAGATAGTTAGGGCTGTGCTACTGTATGTGTACTGGTCACCTTTCATTATATTAGTAGGCAATTATGTTTATTGCAATAGAGTTTATATGCATCTCTGGTTATTTTAGTTAATCCCATCCCTTCTTGTACGGGATTCCATAGCTAGCTTTAGCTTAGGTCTAGACCACTGTGTCTCAATCTTATTTCAGTCAAGGCACCTTTTAAAAATTATACACCTGGGCTTGTGGTTGTAGGCAGAGTTGGTTTGCATGTTGGGGTGGTAGGCAGAATTTTTGTGAAGATTAGGGTTGGGGCCATAGCATTGTGGCTGTAGGCAAGAATAGTGTGTGGGTTGGGGGTTCAGGTTGTAGGCAGGGATAGTGTGAGGAGCAAGGTTGGGGTTTCTAGGTAGGAACACTGTGAAGGTTAGGGTTGGGGTTGTAGGTACAAATAGTTTGAGTGTGTCAGAAACCATGAATAAAACTGAGAGATGTACAGTTAAATCACACTTGATTAATAACAATAAAAAAAGTAAACAGAGTAAATGTAGTCAAAACATAGCCAGAGTTCAGGAACCAGAACGTATAGTTAGACAAGCCAAAACATCAGGGAGCCAGAGAACAGCGTAGTAGAACAGCAAGCAGGATCTGGAGCCAGAAGGAATGTTAGCCAAGCAAGTCTTTAACAGGAACACAGGAGAGCGTCTCTAGATATGTGACCAAGATGAAGGCAGAGATGATCTGGACTGGACGGCTTAAGTAGGCAGGACTGATGAGCAGGATATCGTCAACATGTGAGTTACTGTGGAGAAATGGGAGCTGGCAATTAGCTGAGCGGCCAGCTCAGAGAAGGAAGGGCTGATCCCAGCCCTGACAGAGTGTTAGGATTGTGGTTGTAGGCAGGGTTGGTTTGCAGGTTAGGGTTATAGGCAAGATTAACATCAGGTTTAGGGTTGAAGTTGTAGACAGGATTAGTGTGAGGGTTAGGGTTGTGGCTGTAGGCAGGAATAGTGTGTGGGTTAGGGTTGGGGTTGTAGGCAGGAATAGTTTAAGGACTAAGGTTGGGGTTTCTAGGCAAGATTGGTTTGAAGGTAAGGGTTGGGGTTGTAGGCAGATTTAGTGTGAAGATTAGGGATTAGGGTTTGGAGCTATAGGTAGTGATGGACGAACTTCCGACGGGACGTTTCGCGAACGCGAAACGCGAACGGACACAAACGTTCGCGAAAACGACCGTTCGCCGCGGGCTCCATTGACTTCAATGGGAGGCGAATTTCGCAAACCTTTAGGTCGAATTTGCGGCCACGGGGTAATTATTAGGGGGTAGCACGTAGTCCCACCACCTGGACAATAGCATAATACATGTATGAGGTGAATTTGGGATCGATAACTACAAGCATTTTTTTTTTATTTGGGAAATTGTTCTGACAATTCAGGACTATGGAGCTAATGAAGGCAATGGAGGAGAGGGAAGGTCAGGGACCAGGGTAGGCAAACAAGAGGGTGCAGGAGATACAGAGCACTGACAGCAGCACCGTAATACAGAGCACTGACATCAGCACCGTGACATACAGCGCTGACAGCAGCTCCGTGACATACAGCGCTGACAGCAGCTCCGTGACATACAGCGCTGACAGCATCTCCGTGACATACAGCGCTGACAGCAGCTCCGTGACATACAGCGCTGACAGCAGCTCCGTGACATACAGCGCTGACAGCAGCACCGTGACATACAGCGCTGACAGCAGCTCCGTGACATACAGCGCTGACAGCAGCTCCGTGACATACAGCGCTGACAGCAGCTCCGTGACATACAGCACTGACAGCAGCTCCGTGACATACAGCGCTGACAGCAGCTCCGTGACATACAGCGCTGACAGCAGCACCGTGACATACAGCGCTGACAGCAGCTCCGTGACATACAGCGCTGACAGCAGCTCCGTGACATACAGCACTGACAGCAGCTCCGTGACATACAGCGCTGACAGCAGCTCCGTGACATACAGCGCTGACAGCAGCACCGTGACATACAGCGCTGACAGCAGCTCCGTGACATACAGCGCTGACAGCAGCTCCGTGACATACAGCGCTGACAGCAGCTCCGTGACATACAGCGCTGACAGCAGCTCCGTGACATACAGCGCTGACAGCAGCTCCGTGACATACAGCGCTGACAGCAGCTCCGTGACATACAGCGCTGACAGCAGCTCCGTGACATACAGCGCTGACAGCAGCACCGTGACATACAGCGCTGACAGCAGCTCCGTGACATACAGCGCTGACAGCAGCTCCGTGACATACAGCGCTGACAGCAGCACCGTGACATACAGCGCTGACAGCAGCTCCGTGACATACAGCGCTGACAGCAGCTCCGTGACATACAGCGCTGACAGCAGCTCCGTGACATACAGCGCTGACAGCAGCTCCGTGACATACAGCGCTGACAGCAGCTCCGTGACATACAGCGCTGACAGCAGCTCCGTGACATACAGCGCTGACAGCAGCTCCGTGACATACAGCGCTGACAGCAGCTCCGTGACATACAGCGCTGACAGCAGCTCCGTGACATACAGCGCTGACAGCAGCTCCGTGACATACAGCGCTGACAGCAGCTCCGTGACATACAGCGCTGACAGCAGCTCCGTGACATACAGCGCTGACAGCAGCTCCGTGACATACAGCGCTGACAGCAGCTCCGTGACATACAGCGCTGACAGCAGCACCGTAAGCAGCCCCAGGAGGAAGTCAGCACAGCACAGGGATGGTGTGATCCCCTCATAATAAGAACCCCCAGGAGGAAGTCAGCACAGCACAGGGATGGTGGGAGCCCCTCATAATAAGAACACCCAGGAGGAAGTCAGCACAGCACAGGGATGGTGGGAACCCCTCATAATAAGCAGCCCCAGTAGAAATATGACACCGCTCAACCTCTTCAAAGAGGAGGGTAGGGGCATATAGTACGGTGTGCTTTTTTGGGTCAGGGAAGTGAGCCAAATGAATTAAGAAGGTCTGTGTGCTTGATTCCAAAAATTGTTTATAGACATATACATGGTCTACTGATCACATGTGTTGAATTCCTCCGAGATCCATGCCTCATTCATTTTTAGAAATGTGAGGTAGTTAACACTGTGGTGAGCTAGGCGAGTACGCTTATCGGTCACAATCCCCCCTGCTGCGCTGAACGTCCTTTCGGACAGGACACTGGATGAGGGGCAAGCCAACAGTTCGATTGCAAATTGGGCAAGCTCTGGCCAGAGGTCAAGCCTGCCCACCCAGTAGTCTAGGGGTTCATCACTCCTCAGAGCGTCCACATCGGCCGTTAACCCAATGTAGTCGGACACCTGACGGTCTAGGCGTTCCCTGATGCTGGATCCGGATGACACCTGTCGATGGGTCGGCTGAAAGAATGACCTCATATCCGAAGTCACCAACACATCTTCAAACCGGCCTCTTCTTGCAGGCGCTGTTGGATTGGTACCCGCAAATCCTTCTCTGGGAGTGGGAATTGCTCCTCTGCCAGCGCACGCAAAAGCAGAATGCAGCATTTCTCGAAGCAAGGCCTGGAAGTGCTGCATTCTGACAGCCCTCTGCGACGGCGGTAACATTTCCGCCATTTTGTGTTTGTACCGGGGGTCTAAGTACGTTGCCACCCAGTACTGGTCCTTGACCCTCATGCTTTTTATACGGGGGTCCCTATTAAAACACTGGAGCATGAAGGCCCCCATTTGCACTAAAGTGGAAGCGGTGTGGTGGCCTGGCTCCTGCTCATCATCCAGGATAATGTCGTCCTCTTCATTCTCCTCTCCCCATCCTCGCACAACAGGGATCCCAGAAAGGTTTAAAGCATGCTCTTCTTGCTCCTGCTCATCCGCCCCGGCACCATCCTCCTCTGACTCCTCATCAGACTCCTGTTGTTGACTTGTCTCAGATAGAGTAGCCCCCCCTGGGAATTCATCCAGCATTGCGACTTCCTCATCTTCCCGCTCCTGCTCCTCCACAGCCTGATCAATGACACGACGCAATGCACGCTCCAGAAAGAAGGCATAAGGTACCATGTCACTGATGGCGCCATGGCTGCGACTGACCAGTTTGGTGATCTCCTCAAATGGCCGCAGAAGTCTGCATGTGTCGCGCATGAGCAGCCACTGGCGCGGTGAAAAAAAACCCAGCTCCCCAGAACCGTTTCTTTCGCAGAGTTCATACAGGTAGACGTTAACTGCACGTTTCTGCTGGAGCAGCCTATCAAGCATATAGAAGGTTGAGTTCCATCGCGTCGGGCAATCGCAAATAAGACGTCTGACCGGCAGATGGTGTCGCCGCTGAATGTCAGCAAGGCGAGCCATGGCCGTGTAAGATCTTCTGAAATGGGCCGAGATTTTCCTTGCCTGCCGCAAGATGTCCTGGACCCCAGGGTATTTGACAAGGAATCGCTGCACGACCAAGTTTAAGACGTGTGCCATGCACGGCACGTGCGTGATTTTGCCCTGTTTCAATGCGCTAAGCAGATTGGCACCGTTGTCACACACCACTTTACCAACTGTCAAATTGAGCGGTGTTAGCCACTCATCTGCCTGTGAACGCAAAGCTGAAAGGAGTGCCGGGCCAGTGTGGCTCTTTGCTTCCAGGCACAACAGACGCAGCACGGCATGGCAACGTCTCACCTGGCATGTGGAATAGGTTCTGGGGAGCTTGGGCGGTGCAGTGGAAGAGACGCTAGCAGCGGAAAAGGAGGAGGCAGCTGAGGAGGAGAGGGAGGAGGATGGAGTAGGAGGAGGAGAAGAAGAGTCAGGCCTGCATGCAATCCGTGGCGGTAAAACCAAATCTACACGGGTGCCACGGGTTACATGCTTGACGGCCGTCAGAAGGTTCACCCAGTGGGCAGTAAAACTGATATACCTTCCCTGCCCGTGTTTGCTAGACCACGTGTCTGTGGTCAGATGTATCTTGGCACCGACACTGTGTGCCAGAGATACATTCACTTGCCGCTGAACATGGCCATATAGCTCTGGGATGCCCTTCTCTGAGAAATACTTCCTTCCTGGGACCTTCCATTGTGGTGTTCCAATGGCCACAAATTTGCGAAAGGCCTCCGAGTCCACCAGTTTATATGGCAGTAGTTGGCGGGCTATGAGTTCTGACAAGCCAGCCGCCAACCGTTGGGCAAGAGGGTTATCCGGCGTCATCATTTTTTTACGCTCAAACATTAGGCCCACGGAAGCCTGCCTTTTTGCAGAAAAATGTGAGCTTGGCGTGATGGAAGGTGGAGTGGAGGACAATTGTGAGGAGAGAGGAGAAGGAGAAGTAGAAGACGAGGCTGGACGGTGAGAGCCTGCAGTGTGGCTTTGTGTGTTCCGTTGCTCCCACTGGGCTCGGTGATGGCTGCTCATGTGCCTTCTTAAGGCGGTCGTCCCTAGGTGAGTATTGGGCTTACCGCGACTAACGCGTTGACTGCAAAGATTGCAGATGGCAACGCTATTGTCAGCAGCGGACACGTTAAAAAAAGCCCACACTGCGGAGCCATGTGCCGGTGTCCTGGGAGCGCCAGATGTGACCGTACATGGTCGATGACTCGCTCCTGATACATTTGCAGTCTGCTTTGTCCCTGCTGTGCAATGTAAGTCATTGCTGCTTCTCCTCCCTATCTGCTGGTCCATATCTCCCTCTGAACTCCCCTCCTCTTCCTCTCTTGTGGGCACCCACGTGACATCACTAGACACGTCATCATCAACGTCACCTTCCCCACCGCTATAAGTAGAGTAGGCAGCAACACCGGGGACCAACCTCCTCCTTGGGCTGATCTGGGTACTGGCGTCAGACTGCTGAGTAGCGCTTGTTGCTACCTCCTCTTCCTGATCCAATACCAAGAGTGGCTGCGCATCAGAAATGTCCTCTTGATATGGATCGGAAAATAATTCCAGTGACTCAAGCGGAAGGTATGTGGTGGTGGTGGTGGTGGTCGTGTTGTTGGTGGTAGTGTCTTTGGGGGTGCACATAGCAGAGAGTGAAGAAGAGGGTGCAGATCGAGAGGATGAGGAGGGTGCAGAAGAGTAAGGCTGAGCGAGCCACTCAACCAAGTCTGGTGCATCCTTTAAAGTAATTGAACGCACCTTCTGCAACTTCCCACTTTGGCTCAAGCCTGTTGCTCCTGCCCTACCCCTACCACCCCTGCGGAAGGGCCTGCCTCTTCCTCTGCATGTCATTTTTTAAATGACCCTGTGACAAAACTCTTAGTCCCTATACCGCTGAAGGACTGCTGCAGTATAGGTGAGCGGTCAGCAGTGGTGCACGTCAACCCTATCTATTGTGGACCGATAGCGGTCCTTACAGAACAGCAGACTGTACCGCACTCAAGCCTATGTACCGTAGCACCCTATACCAAGTTACCAGTCCTTATAAGAACTTTTGTGGACCAAGCAGGTTGTGTATTAGTGTTTAGCAGACTGTACGTCAGTCCCTATACCGCTGAAGGACTGCTGCAGTATAGGGCAGCGGTCAGCAGTGGTGCACGTCAACCCTATCTATTGTGGACCGATAGCGGTCCTTACAGAACAGCAGACTGTACCGCACTCAAGCCTATGTACCGTAGCACCCTATACCAAGTTACCAGTCCTTATAAGAACTTTTGTGGACCAAGCAGGTTGTGTATTAGTGTTTAGCAGACTGTACGTCAGTCCCTATACCGCTGAAGGACTGCTGCAGTATAGGGCAGCGGTCAGCAGTGGTGCACGTCAACCCTATCTATTGTGGACCGATAGCGGTCCTTACAGAACAGCAGACTGTACCGCACTCAAGCCTATGTACCGTAGCACCCTATACCAAGTTACCAGTCCTTATAAGAACTTTTGTGGAACAAGCAGGTTGTGTGTTAGTGATTAGCAGACTGTACGTCAGTCCCTATACCAATGAAGGACTGCTGCAGTATAGGGCAGCGGTCAGCAGTAGTGCACGGCAACCCTATGTATTGTGGACCGATAGCGGTCCTTACAGAACAGCAGACTGTACCGCACTCAAGCCTATGTACCGTAGCACCCTATACCAAGTTACCAGTCCTTATAAGAACTTTTGTGGACCAAGCAGGTTGTGTATTAGTGTTTAGCAGACTGTACGTCAGTCCCTATACCGCTGAAGGACTGCTGCAGTATAGGGCAGCGGTCAGCAGTGGTGCACGTCAACCCTATGTATTGTGGACCGATAGCGGTCCTTACAGAACAGCAGACTGTAACGCACTCAGGCCTATGTACCGTAGCACCCTATACCAAGTTACCAGTCCTTATAAGAACTTTTGTGGACCAAGCAGGTTGTGTGTTAGTGATTAGCAGACTGTACGTCAGTCCCTATACCAATGAAGGACTGCTGCAGTATAGGGCAGCGGTCAGCAGTAGTGCACGGCAACCCTATGTATTGTGGACCGATAGCGGTCCTTACAGAACAGCAGACTGTAACGCACTCAGGCCTATGTACCGTAGCACCCTATACCAAGTTACCAGTCCTTATAAAAACTTTTGTGGACCAAGCAGGTTGTGTGTTAGTGTTTAGCAGACTGTGCGTCAGTCCCTATACCGCTGAAGGACTGCTGCAGTATAGGGCAGCGGTCAGCAGTGGTGCACGTCAACCCTATCTATTGTGGACCGATAGCGGTCCTTACAGAACAGCAGACTGTACCGCACTCAAGCCTATGTACCGTAGCACCCTATACCAAGTTACCAGTCCTTATAAGAACTTTTGTGGACCAAGCAGGTTGTGTATTAGTGTTTAGCAGACTGTACGTCAGTCCCTATACCGCTGAAGGACTGCTGCAGTATAGGGCAGCGGTCAGCAGTGGTGCACGTCAACCCTATCTATTGTGGACCGATAGCGGTCCTTACAGAACAGCAGACTGTACCGCACTCAAGCCTATGTACCGTAGCACCCTATACCAAGTTACCAGTCCTTATAAGAACTTTTGTGGACCAAGCAGGTTGTGTATTAGTGTTTAGCAGACTGTACGTCAGTCCCTATACCGCTGAAGGACTGCTGCAGTATAGGGCAGCGGTCAGCAGTGGTGCACGTCAACCCTATCTATTGTGGACCGATAGCGGTCCTTACAGAACAGCAGACTGTACCGCACTCAAGCCTATGTACCGTAGCACCCTATACCAAGTTACCAGTCCTTATAAGAACTTTTGTGGAACAAGCAGGTTGTGTGTTAGTGATTAGCAGACTGTACGTCAGTCCCTATACCAATGAAGGACTGCTGCAGTATAGGGCAGCGGTCAGCAGTAGTGCACGGCAACCCTATGTATTGTGGACCGATAGCGGTCCTTACAGAACAGCAGACTGTACCGCACTCAAGCCTATGTACCGTAGCACCCTATACCAAGTTACCAGTCCTTATAAGAACTTTTGTGGACCAAGCAGGTTGTGTGTTAGTGATTAGCAGACTGTACGTCAGTCCCTATACCAATGAAGGACTGCTGCAGTATAGGGCAGCGGTCAGCAGTAGTGCACGGCAACCCTATGTATTGTGGACCGATAGCGGTCCTTACAGAACAGCAGACTGTACCGCACCCAAGCCTATGTACCGTAGCACCCTAGACAGACCAAGTTACCAGTCCTGATAAAGAGCTTTGTGGAACAAGTGAGTTGTGAATGATTAGCAGACTGCAGCAGAAGGGCAGCAGTCAAGTATAATATTCTTTCTATATTTGGAAGAAAGAATATTATACGTGTACAAGCCTATTACCGTACCACTGATACCAGTCCTGAAAAGAACCTTTGTGGAACTAATAGTAACAGCAAGTCTTTAAAATTATCCTCACTGCCTGACACACTGCTTCCTGCCTGTCCCTATACAAATTGGCAAAAAAGAGTAGGCTGGAACGATTAGCTGGAACAGCTCTTTTGTGGACCTGATAGTAACAGCTAATGATGATGATGATGATGATGATGAAGAAAGACTAATCTGGCTGAGCTGTCCCTAAAATAGCAGCATACAGCGCTCTGTCCCTTTATCTAAACTGACAAAAGAAACTCAGGCTGCTGACCTAACACCTATACCAGTCCTGAAAAGAACTTTTGTGTACCAAATAGCTAGCGTTTTCTCTGTCCCTACTCCACACAGGATCCTTTCCCTACAGTGACAGAAGAAAGAATGTAAAATGGCCACCGGATCGGGTGTATTTATAGGTTAGGGGGAATGTCCAAGTGTCCATGAGCTGTCATGTCTCAATTGGTTGTCCTGTAACACATGATAAACGTGTCACGAAAGGTTAAAGTTCTTGTATACATTAAACACGTAAGTCCGCCGGGGCGAACGACGGAAAAAGGCGTTCGAACCCGCGGACGGCGAAAGTCGGAAATTCGCCGCGAAACGACCGCCGGGCGAACCGTTCGGCCATCACTAGCTATAGGCAGGAATAGTGTGAGGAGCAAGGTTGGGGTTCTAAACAGGAACATTGTGAAGTGTTAGGATTGTGGTTGTAGGCAGGGTTTGTTTGCAGGTTAGAGTTGGGGCTGTAGGCAGAATTAGTGTGAATATTAGGATTGGGGCTAAAGGCAGGAATAGTGTAAGGGTTAAGTTTGAGGTTATAGAAAGGATTAGTGTGAGGGTTAAGGTTGTAGGCAAGATTAGCATGAGGGTTAGGTTTGGCGCTGTAGGCAGGATTACTGTGAGGTTTATGGTTGTGGCTATAGGCAGGAATAGTGTGTGGGTTAGGGTTCAGGTCGTAGGCAGGAATAGTGTGAGGAGCAAGGTTGGGGTTTCTAGGCAGGAACATTGTGAAGGTTAGGATTGGGGTTGTAGGCAAAAATAGTTTGAGTGTTAAGGTTGTGGTTGTAGGCAGTGTTGGTTTGCAGGTCAGGGTTTTGGTTGTAGGCAAAATTAGTGTGAAGATTGGGAACGGGCTATAGGTAGGAATAGTGTGAGGGTTAAATTTGAGGTTGTAGGCAGGATTAGTGTGAGGGTTAAGGTTGTAGGCAAGATTAGCATGAGGGTTAGGATTGAGGTTTTAGGCAGGATTAGTGTGAGGATTAGGGTTTGGGTTGTAAGGAAAGGAATAGTGTGAGGACTAAGGTTGGGGTTGTAGGCAGGAATAGTGTGAGGACTAAGGTTGGGGTTTTAGGCAGGATTGGTTTGCAGGTTAGGGTTTGGGGCTATAGGCAGGAATAGTTTGAGCGTGAAGTTTGAGGTTGTAGGTAGGATTAGTGTGAGGATTGGGATTGTATACAGTAATAGTATGGGGGTTAGTGTTGGGGTTGTAAGTGTGGGGGGGGGTTACATTTAAGGTTGCAGGCAGGATTAGTGTGATGATTATTGTTGGGGTTGTAGGCAGGATTAAAGTTAGGATTAGAGTTGACAGTGGAGGAGGCCCACGGTCAGAATATGTGGATAAGGAAATCATTTTTTTTAGGGGGGAGGGGGGTTCAGATTAGCTCCTTGGCTATAGCCAGCCTTACCATCCTAGACTTCAGGGCTGTATGTTTCTGTTGAAGCCACACAACTCTAGTCCCTTAATGCCAGGGTGTCTCCATAGTACCCTGCAAGAGAAAGGAGCCACTCTGAAACAGGAAACCTAGGTCATGGCACCAGCTTAAACTAAAACATAGGCAAGGATTATAGGAAGAAGAAGTAATATCAAATTGTTTGTAAATGGAAAGAGAAGAATTAACAAAACTTTAAATGTGCCATAGCAAGACTAACACAACAAATGAGTAAAATTCCAGAACATTTTTTATTATTACAATCATAAAAAAAAAAAAAAAACAAGGTTAAAATCATTCAAAAGAGCCAATCAAGACCTGTATATTTGGCTTCCTGCCGTCATCTAAATGTTTTTGATGTAAGTAGGGGTTAGTACCCCTTTTAGGGAACTCTGCCCCAGGGTGGATACTGGCAGTGGGGTTAGCCTAGTTCTTTATAATCTAGGACCAGGAGAAGTCTAGGGCAAAAAGTGATGGGAAGAGGTTGCCTACAGAACATCTCTATGTAGATTAGATTCTAAAGGAAGCTTTAGGGAAGGCTCAGTATATGAGGTATTGGAAAACCCATCCAAGGGACTCTAGAGTTGAGAAGACTAAAGAGCTGGTCCGCATCCTTGTGTTAAAATTGAGTATGGACTGTACAATGATGGTGATGTCAAGCGATGAAGAGATGTATTTGTGTACTGGGAAGAATCGTACACTCTGTTTGTTATACTAAAACGTTAAAAAGGCTGATCATGTGGATGTTCCTTTATTGCTGGAGGTGGCGCTCTCATCAAGAGCATATGTTTAACCAAGATGGCGGAGTTTCTCCATGCTACATGTGCCTAATACCCCATCTTATTCCTGTTGCAGGAGAACGGTGGGCCATCATAACAGTTGACGGTAGCGAATTAGGGCCCTGCTAACAAAGTTATCAACACTCTCAGCTAGTACCATGTCCTATAGCAGTGATGGTGAACCTTGGCACCCCAGATGTTTTGGAACTACATTTCCCATGATGCTCATGCACTCTGCAGTGTAGTTGAGCATCATGAGAAATGTAGTTCCAAAACATCTGGGGTGCCGAGGTTCTCCATCACTATCCTATGGTATAAAGTTCCACATTTTAACTGCTCTAATAGTAAGGAACCCTTTCCTCAAACTAAATCTAAACTTCCTTTTGTCTAACCTCAAATCTTGCCATGATGTTCTCTTGAAGGTTCTGCAAAAGGCTCATATCAATTAAATTCAGACACTTGTACTACATAAAAAAATAAATGTAATGATGTATTCATTTATATGCATTAAATATGTATTCATTTATTATTATTACATGATTAATAGTTATGAAATATAACAAATTATATAATAACAATAATTATTATTATTATTATTATTATTATTGTTGTTATTATTATTATTATTATTTTTAATACGTATTAATCGTTTAATAATAATGATTAATACTTATTAAATATACAAATTATTATTATTTGCTGTTATTATTATTATTTAAAAACATAATACATATTAAATTAATAAGAATATTAAATATTATATAATAATAAAATATAAAAAAAATCCTAATAATTATTAAAGTATAACTAAAAAAGCAAAACTTTTTACTTTTGAATAGAGTGGAGAGGGATTAGAACACTTGCCAGTTTTTAAATTGCTCTCTGCGCCTCCCATTAAGGAGACTCATCCTCTCTATTTGTCCTGTTTACCATTATCATTATAAATGAAACTAAAAGAAAATCACTAATTTTGGGTTGTCCCCAGAAAAGTAATAGAGGGGATATCTTCCAATGGGGACACTAGTTCTGGTGACCTGGGGGTCCCCAAGGAATTCCCTTCATTTTCAGGGATTCCCTCTCACTTCCTGTTGTGGCTATGGGACAGGAAATGAAGGGAAACCTCCTCAATCGGACAAGTGGCAAAAAAAAAAATATCCGAACAGGGGTTATAACCCTCCGTTTACGCTATGCAATGTGAAAAGAAAAGTTTTGTCCATAGTTTAGTCTACTTTAGGCCCCATACACACTATCAGTTTTTCTGCTGAGTTTTTCCTTCAGATTTACCAAAACCATATAATATGAGGTCAAACCTTAGGAGTTTCAATGTGTATGCAATCAGGCAGGCCCTTCTTCTACATGGTTTTGGTAAACCTGAAGGAAAAAAATCAGCAGATAATCTGATAGTGTGTATGGGGCTTTACTACTACCTTACTACTACTACTCTACTACTACTTTAGTCTACTTTAATACAGCAATCCATTAAATAAATTAAATCCATATTAATATATTCGATTATGCATTTATTTATATTTTTTTATTACAGGCTGAAAGATGAATATCCACCTTAAGGGGTTATAACTCCTTAAGGTTACGCTATGCAATGTGAAAAGAAAAGTTTTGCCCATAGTTCTACTTTAACACAGTAATTATTTAAATAAATTAAATCCGTATTCATATATTTGATTATGCATTTATTTATATATTTTTTTTTATCACAGGCTGAAAGATGAATATCCACCTTAAAGTGCTTAAGACAAAACCAATAACGGCAAAAAAATAAAAAATAAAGAAAATGAGGCAGAATTAAAGAGCAGCTTTGTCAAACACCTGTTACTTAGGAGACTGTACAGATGTTGTGATGATGTTTGTTCTTTCTTCTTTTCTTTTTTTTCTTTTTTTTTCCTTTTTCTTTTCTTTTTTTTTTTTTTTGTTTTAATTTTTTACTCCCATAGTGAAAAGATAATACCCGATTATTTTTGTGTACATAAAAAGAGTCCAGCAAAGCAGCGGCACCATTTAAGTTTTGCATAGGAAATATAATTTTGTGCGCATTCATGCACCGCACAGACAGATGGGAGCACAGCAGGTAGATAAACTGACATTCCCCTCCATGAATACCTTTAGAAGAAAGGTCAAAGATAAGACAGAGAGGGAAAGGGAATGCAAATAAGGCCGGCCGTCTGTTATAATATGATAGGAGGGGAAAACATATTCACTCCTGTTTCTTTTAGAGTTCTGTGTTCACAAAGCTATCAGACAGCATCTGTTTCATTTGAAAGTCTTTGCCATTTCCAACACCGCTCAAGCATTTAGCAGCCTTCCCCTAGTAACCCTCAGGAGTCGTCTGCAGGCTCTTTGATGCAACCTGAGTTTATGATGAATTCTTTATTATGATCATATGGCAATATGGTGCTCTCGTTAATTTTAAACTGTCTCGTCTTTGTTTCGCGGCCTGGGTGCGCGCTACTAAAAGTTTGCATCAGATGTTCAAATGCAAACAGTACTTGGGGGTAGCCGCATGCTAATAGCTGCTAACGGTCCCACTGTTGTGCGATAAGCAATCTGTTTGCACACAAATGTTGCTTCACAGATAAAGGATATTTATAATATTGGTGGGAAAAAAAAGAAAAATTTGAATAAAATAAATAAAGAAGTATTAAGACCGCCTTCACACTGGGGCGACTTTCAGGCACTTTAGCGCTGGAAATAGCCTCTGCCAAGCGCCTGAAAACCGCCTCCCATTCATTCCAGTGTGACTTTTCACACTGAGGCGGTGCGCTTGCGGGACGTTCCTAAAAGTCCTGTACGCAGCATCTTTTGGTAGGTTGGGTGCGCTGTATTTAGCGCTCCCACAACGTCGTGCCCATTGTAATGAATAGGCAGCACTTCCAAAGTGCCTGAAAATCGTTTCGGAAGCGCCGCAACACGTGAGTTTTCAACCCCTTCTTTGGGGTTAACAGTACCCAGTAGTAATTGAAAAGTGGCGCTTAAATCACCGATAAAACGAGTGGCGCTTTACCGTAAACGTGGCCCCAGTGTGAAAAATCTCGTCCATTTGACTTCAATGCGAAAACCCCCACATTGACCGCAATGCAAAATTGCGTTCCTTTGACTTCAATGCAAAATCGTGTACCACTGACCTCAATGCAAAAACACATCCCATTGACTTCAATGCAAAAACGCCAGCCACATTAATTTTGGTTCATTGACCGGTTCCAGTTAAGCAGAATAGACATTTAACCGTTAGGGTGTCACATATCCATTACATGTATACCAGTTTGCCAGATTGTGTAATGGTTTGAGCGATGTTCGTCCCATATACTGTACAGGGTGTTTGTTTTCGTTTTGTTTGTTTTTGTTGTTTTTCTTTATTGTTTGTTGTGTATCAAAATAAATAAAATTCTACTTAAAAAAAAAAAGAGAACATTTTGGGGCTTAAAATAAAAAAAAGAGAAAGAAAGGTCCTTTACCTCTTCTCCTCTTAGTCCCCCTGTTTGCTAAGGAAGCACATGCACTCCCAAGTTGGGCTATGTGTGTCCAGAGATATACAAAGCACTGGTAAGCCACACCCCAGCTCGCTCCTCTTAGGAGTTTGACTGACAGCAAGTGCTTCAGCCAAGGCAGTGCTGGAGCAGTGACAGGTGTCAGGAAGGTGTTTAGGGCACTCACCTGAGCGCCGGGAGACGATATCTGATATAGGTACAGATCGGCATATGTTTTATATAACACAGGCACGGGGACACATATCGTTGTTACAGAGGGGGTGGGAGGATTTTATTTTAGTTATGATAGCAGCAGGAGGGGAGGAGTGGCACTGACACAGAACAGACAGGCGGGGGGGGGGGGGGGGGAATGGACAGAGGAGGACAGGAGGGCTGCAGATGATGGAGGCACGTAAACTGACCACGGTGTCAGGGCTCAGCAGCCTTGATAAACCGTGGTCAGTTTACAGGGAGGAGCGTATAGCCAGGCAAGATCAGACAGATCTTAGGTGATAGAACGGGCCAAATTACACAGCACAAGCAGTGTGCTGTATAACATGCTTTAAGGAAACAGGATTTGAGTTTTTTTTTTAGTGTAACAAACACTTTAAGCCAACCAAGCCTGTGGTCGCATGCTTGTAATAGTGTATGTAATACGTGTTCATGCTCTCTGTCTGTCTGTCCTGCTCTGCTGCCTTTATTCCCCTGTTTATGACCTCAGATCGGATATTGACTATTCTCTGAATTCTGGCTGCCTTGTTCCTGGGCTGTCACTGAACCTCTCTGCCGGTCTGCCAACTGCAAGTACCTGTTTGCTTTGCTCAGTTCACACCTGCCCCAGCATGGTATCCAGGCACTATAGTGTGTGTATAAGACCCGGGGGCAATTGAGTACCGGTAAGCATGCTTGCCTTATGGTGGCTGCTATAGGTGAAGAATACAGAAGCGAGCTATAGTGTCTGATCACCTGCATTAGGGGTAAGCGTGACATCAAGCAACAAGAATGGGGATCTTGATGCATGTGCTACAAACACTATCACAAGCATGACACTAAGGGTTTGGCAGGCTTAAAACAGGTTTGGTCTCCACCCAGAGGCAGTTTGTAGATAAATCCCCCTGCAGGTGGACAGCCAGACAGGAAGAGCTCAGCCAAAACCAGGATGCTGGAATGAGACCAGACGTTGACAAGAAACAGGGGCCTAACTTGCTCCTAACACCAGACAAGACATGAGGGGAACTCTAAATAAATGGTTTTCCTAATGGAGAGCTCTTATCATATCTTTATTTCTGGCTTTGCCCCTTTCTCTGCCCGGCTCTCCAGTTTGCTAAATGAAGCGGAATCCCTAGGAAAAGTCCACCTCCCTTTCAGGCTCAAACTGGCCATGCATCAAGCTGCATTTTGTTTCCAAAACCTATCATGTTATCAAAGCTTGTTATCCTAGGAGTACATCTCAACGGATCTCCTGAAATGATCCAAGCCGTTTGTTAATGGGTGCAAGCTGGTTATAACTTTGTATTCCATGACGTGTAAATATTTCAATATTGTGTTTCTGCTCATGGCGCCAAGACCTGTTTGCTAATCTAATATTTCAAAGCAATGGCTTTTTAATGTAGCTTCTGGGACACGAGAGAAATGGAGTTATAACGTTAATAGACGTGATAGGCTATTTGTTTTAATAAATGCTTGGCAAAGCATCCGGGAATTTGGAATCCATTATACGTTGCTAAGACCTCAAAGAGACTCTTCAGTTTTTTTATTTTTTTTTTATTTTTATCAACTCCAAGAAAAATGACTTTGCGGCACGTGCTAATGAAGTTAAATTGTGGCGTCTGTCATCACGGAGTTCACTCGCGATGAGTAGCGGGGAGATATCACCCAAATGATGATACTATCTAAAATATGCTATAAATTATGCACTCGGTGCCATACCTATTAAAGTAAATGTGAAGTCAAAAGAAATTAAAGTTGTATTAAGGCCAAAAGCAAACATTTATCATACCGCAGCTTACCAATTCTTAGATACAGCGCCTTGAAAAAGTATTCATACCCCTGGAAATTGTTCCACATTTTGTCATGTTACAACCAAAAAACGGAAATGTATTTTATTGGGATTTTATGTGATAGACCAACACAAAGTGGCACATAATTGTGAAGTGGAAGGAAAATTATAAATGGTTTTCAACATTTTTTTTACAAATAAATATGTGAAGAGTGTGGGGGGCATTTGTATGGCGCCCCCAGGAGTCAATACTTTGTAAAACCGCCTTTCACTGCAATTACAGCTGCAAGTCTTTTTGGAGATGTCTCTACCAGCTTTGCCCATCTAGAGAGGGACATTTCTGCCCATTCTTCTTCTTTGCAAAATAGCTCAAGCTCTGTCAGATTGGATGGAGAGCGTCTGTGAACAGCAGTTTTCAGGTTTTACCACAGATTCTCAATTGGATTTAGGTCTGGACTTTGACTGGGCCATTCTAAGCCCTTGTACACACGGTCAGAGATTCCGACAAACAAATCCGTCGGAGTAATTCCGACGGATTAATTCTGGAAGAGGTCCGGAAGTGATGTTGCATACACACGGTCGGACTAAGTTGTCGGAAAATCCGATTGTACATAACGTGATGATGTTATTTCGTTACGACGGGACTACGTTCAGGCTAGTAGCCAATAGCTTTGGTCTAGGAATTTGATCTGAGCATGCGTGGCACTTTGTCCGTCGGAGTAGGCTACACATGATCGGAGTATGTCCGATCGGAGCATTTTGTCGGAAACTTTTACCGGCAAGTTGGAAAACTTGGTCCGTTGGATATTCCGACGGAAACAGTCCGATGGAGACCACACACAGTCGGAATATCCGACAAAACGGTCCGATAGGAAACATCCCGTTGGAATCTCCGACCGTGTGTACAAGGGCTAACACATGCATATGCTTTGATCTAAACCATTCCATTGCAGCAGCTCTGGCTGTATGTTTAGGGTCGTTGTGCTGTGGTTGGTCACAGCGATCACATGGGTGCAGGGCCTGACCAGTACAACAGTTTGTCTTTCACTGTGGACATAGCATATCACAGATTGGGCTAGGGAGTGGTGGAGGAGTGACAAGGGTGACAGAACATCATATGACATCCACCAGGGATAAGGAAGCTCCCACCCGGCCATATTTTTATAATTGGCTGGGCGGAAAGTGGTTAAAGTAGAAATCTCACTTCCATTTTTATGAATGTGTTCTTTTCCCCATCTTCCTATACCTAAAGCTAATTATGAGGTCACACAAGGAACTCCTCCTCCCTCAATGGACATCTGAGAACGCAGCTAGCAAAGGGAAGGCTGCTTTGCTTAAAAGCACTATCTTAAAAGCACTGGAACATTTTAGCCCCCTCCCTGTGTATTCCTTGTGAAACACGTGTCTCAGACAAGTGCATGGAGATGGAGAAAAGTGCCCCCTGTAAAAGCAGCCATCTCCTTGCTAGCTGCGTTGTTGGACAGCTGTGTCGGGATGAAGGACACCCCTAACTTCACAGCTAGCCTTAGACAGCAACTAGGAAGATGGGACAAAGCAATTACTCCATGTACTTTGTCTCCCAAAGAGCAGAACACATTAATAAAAATGTAAGTGAGACTTCTCCTTTAAGCTGAGAGGGGTTGGGTGGGAGGCCTTCAGCAGTGGACTGCAAACAATGCTGCCAGTGATGTCACAGGTCCCTGAACTGCTGTCACTCAAGCCATGAAGGGCTGGGTGAAGGAGGTCATGTCAGCCAGACACTGATTATGAGACTACAGGCATGCCGTGTGTAGAAAAATGCGTTCTTTTTCCTTTCATTTGTTTTTTGTTTTTTGTGCCATTCATTATGTTCGAAATTTGTAAATTAGAGAATTTGTGAATTCGTAAATTTCTTGCTGGAGGTGGCCATTTTGCTGAAGCCCAGAGCCCCTGAGCAGCAGTAAATCTTTGGGCTGTTGGCAGTTTGGCCTCTACAAATTTCAGCACATTGCCAAAAAATGGAGAACATGGAGAACAATTGAGCATGTGCAAAGCAGGGTGAGACATTGTATTACTGGATTTTAAATGCTATAGGCACTTATTTATTTATTTTTTGCATAGCTATTCCTGCAAAAGGGGTCAGCCTGAAGTATTCTATCAGGCCACTCATAGTGCAGCATTATTATAAAATGCCATCACATAGTTCTCAGTGGGTGGGGGGCTTGCCAAGCCCAGCATGGGAACAGAACCGCCGTGTGTCAGCGGAGAGCTGGGTTACTCGGCGGGGAGGTGATCCGGAGCTGTCAAACTTGGGAACCGCCTACCGCTGTGTTTGGCCGATCAGAATGTGTTTCAGAAGCAAGGCCACGCCTCCTTCATCTGACTAAAGTTCCACTTTAATTTTCATTCAAATGCTCATCAGAGTGTTACGCATTGGATACAGTTATAAAGCACATTTGCCACGGGGGCATTCTTCACACTGGGACAAGTGTGAGGAGCAGCTTGATATCTCAGCCTTAAAGATAAACTCAACTTTTCTTAGGAAAAAAAAAACCCTTTGGGTGATCTATGTACATTGCAGGGATTTTAGTTTTTGTTGCAGGTTGCTACCTTTTCATGTGACCACACTAAAGAAAATACACTTGTCTACAATGTAAAGTAGTGAGTGTACAGCTTGTATAACAGTGTAAATTTCCTGTCCCCTCAAAATAACTCAACACACAGCCATTAATGTCTAAACCGCTGGCAACAAAAGTCAGTACACCCCTAAGTGAAAATTTCCAAATTGGGCCCAAAGTGTCAATGTTTTGTGCGGCCACCATTATTTTCCAGCACTGCCTTAACCCTCTTGAACATGGAGGTCACCAGAGCTTCACAGGTTGCCACTGGAGTCCTCTTCCCCTCCTCCATGATGACATCACAGAGCTGGTGGATGTTAGAGACCTTGTGCTCCTAGGATTTAGGTCTGGAGACATGCTTGGCCAGTCCATCACCTTTACCCTCAGCTTCCTTAGCAAGGCAGTAGTCGTCTTGGAGGTGTGTTTGGGTTCATTATCATGTTGGAATACTACCCTGCGGTCCAGTCTCTGAAGGGAGGGGATCATGCTCTGCTTCTGTATGTCACAGTACATGTTGGCATTCATGGTTCCCTCAATGAACTGTAGCTCCCCAGTGTCGGCAGCACTCATGCAGCCCCAGACCATGACACTCCCACCACCATGCTTGACTGTAGCACACTTGTCTTTGTCCTCCTCACCTGGTTACCACCACACACGCTTCACACCATCTGAACCAAATATGTTTATATTGGTCTCATCAGACCACAGGAGATGGTTCCAGTAATTCATGTCCTTAGTCTACTTGTCTTCAGCAAACTGCTGTTGGCGGGCTTTCTTGTGCATCATCTTTAGAAGAGGCTTCCTTTTGTGACGACACTCATGCAAACCAATTTGATGCAGTGTGCGGCGTATAGTCTGAGCACTGACAGGCTGACCCCCCCCCCCCCCCACCCCTTCAACCTCTTCAGCAATGCTGGCAGCACTCATACATCTATTTCCCAAAGACAACCTCTGGATATGACGCTGAGAACATGCACTCAACTTCTTTGGTCGACCATGGAGAGGCCTGTTCTGAGTGGAACCTGTCCTGTAAAACTGCGGTATGGTCTTGGTCACCATGCTACAGCTGAGTTTCAGGGTATGTATATACATATATATATACATGTATATACGTATGCATATACAGTACATAAAATACTGTTACGGGTATGCGGATCCCCCACTTACATAAGGGTCCCCAGAGCGCCCCTCAGTATATCAGAGTCCCCAGAGGGCTCCTAGTTACATCAGGGTCTCCAGAGAGCCCCCCCTTACATCAGGGTCCCCAGAGAGCCCCTCCTTAAATCAGCATCCCCAGAGCGCCGCTCATTACATCAGGGTCCCCAGAGAGCCCCCCTTACATCAGGGTCCCCAGAGAGCCTCCCTACTTATATTAGGGTCCCCAGAGCCCCCCTCATTACATCAAGGTCCCCAAAGAGCCTCCCTACTTATCCAAGGTCCCAAGAGCCCCCCTGAGTACATCAGGGTCCCCAGAGAAACCCTCCTTACATCAGGGTCCCCAGAGAGCACCTCCTTACAACAGAGCCCCAGAGCACCCCTCATTACATCAGGGTCTACAAAGAGCCCCCTATACATCAGGGTCCCCAGAGAGCCTCCCCTTACATCAGAGTACCCAGAGAGCCTCCCCTTACATCAGGGTCCCCAGAGGGCCTCCCCTTACAGAGGGCTCCCTTCCAGAGGTTCCCCATATACCTGGCTGATCTCCGCTCCGCTATGTGTATGGGTGAGGCCCACACAGGAATGAGGATTGCACACTGGAATCTTCCACTGCGGCAGTTGGCGGAGGGGGAGCGTTGCAGCATCAGTGCCTAATACAAGGGTCCCTGCACATCAGGTGGATGATCTCCCCCCTGCACATATGGTACGGCCGGATACAGGCACAAGGAGGATCAGAGCCCGCATGGGGACATGGCTGTGATATGGTGGGTTGTGGAGGCTGATAGGGGGCCTGTTCTTTTTGGGCAGCTGGGCTTAAAATAAGGTAGGGGCCTAGAGCCGCAACTCCAGTAGCCCCAATGTTAATGCAGTCCTGCTGCAACCGGTAAGTGACTCTGGGCTATGGGCCCCAGATTCGGGGCTGTAGCCCCAGAAGCCACCCCCTAGCGACGTCACTGCATGTGGACGAATCCCGACCATATTGCAGCGATCTTGCCCCAGTCTGGACTGGCAAAGTGACGTCAGCTGACAGCAAGCTTCAGCAATGGATCCACAGGAGAAGTACAGCCAAATAATCTTTGGCTGTACTTCTCCTTTAACTGCAATAATGAAAATACCCCCATCAGCATTATGGTTTCATTACATCAAATGTCTAGAGCCCCCTCACCATCAGAAGTCAAGAGTCCCTCAACCTCCCTTACATCACAGTGCACCCCCTTACCTTGTGCTGCTCCTGGGAAGAAGCTGGGGCTATCTGGGAAGCAGCAAGTGCATGGTCTGAAGGAGAAACAGAAGAGGGTTGGAGTCAGCTGCTGGAGTATTCTAAATGATGAGACCAAGGCACGTGGAGATGAGGGGGTGCTGCGGCTGCACAGAAAGGCTCATTATCTGGTGGAGGAGTTCTGTCCTTCTCTCTACTGCTGACTGCTAAGATGGGGAAAGAGACATGCCTCTCGATGGCTGCATGGAGAAGAGCAGGATCTGTGGTGGGGTTCTGTCCTCCTCTCTGCTGTTGACTACTGAGGTGGGGGCAGAGACATGCCTCTCCATGGCTGCATGGAGAAGAGCAGGATCTGGTGATGGAGTTCTGTCCTCATCTCTGATGCAGACTGCTGAGGTGGGGGCAGAGACATGCCTCTCCATGGTTTCATGGAGGAGTGCAGGATCTGCCAGGGGAGTTCTGTCCTCCTCTCTTCTGCTGACTGCTGACTGCTGACTGCTGTCGACTGCCTCTCCATGTCTGCATGTAGAAGTGCAGGATCTGGTGGAGGACTTCTGTCCCCCCCCCTCTGCTACCGACTTCTGAGTCAGGGGCAGAGGCGTTCCTCTCCGAGGCTGCATGGAGAAGTACAGGATCTGATGGAAGAAATTTGTCCTCCTCTCTTTTGTCAGCTGCTGAGGTGGAGGCAGAGACATGCCTTTCCATGGCTGCACGCAGAAGTGCAAGATCTGTTGGAGGAGTTCTGTGCTCCTTTCTGCTGCCGACTGCTGAGACAAGCTGGGGCTTGGGGGGGAGAAGGGGTGTCTCAGCTGCAGGAGAGGTGAGAGGGCCGCATGAAATGGCCTGGCTGGCTGGATTCAGCCCACAGGCCTTGTGTTTGACACATGTGCTTGACACATGTGCTTTAACTATATATAGGTAAAAGAAAAGAAAAAAAAAAAAGACAGAATTGACAGACACGAACCCAACAAACAAAACCAAGGGAGCCGATTCGATCTATCAGAGATGGAGAGTATTAGAAGTTTTCTCATTTAATTTCAAAACTGCAGGATTCAGGACAAGAGGTGTATATTATATTTCACAATAAAGCATTTCTATTATTTGAAGGAGAAATAATCTTCTGTGCAAAAAAAAACGAAAAAAAAAAAAGAAAAGAAAAAAAAAAAACAGTGCGGTGGAAGTATTCCACATGAAACTTCATAAATTGCATTCGTATATGTGAATAAAAATCAGTTAAGGGGTCCTTAACAAGTAGCACCATGTAATGAAAATGGAATAATTTCCTCCACCTCGTTATGGAGAATAGACGCATTCTCCAATCCTAATAAAAGCATTTTATTCACTACCAGTGGACAATTGCAAACATCAAAGTCTGTTTCTTCAAGATTAAAATCAATGTATGAATCAATTCATAATTAGCTCCATAACCACAGATATGCCATAAATTACAGTGATAGAAGGTCTGTTCAATACAGGTTATGCTTAACATAATTTAAAGAGGTTTGTAAAAACTTAAAAAGATTGGAAATTACTTCTGAGAGATAGTGCGACTGCTCCATTCCAGTTCACATTTAAGTGGACGCTGTGGTTAAATTTTATTTTATTCATCATGGCATGATTATTATTTTTTTCATATTTGAGGTGTAAAAGCTTAAGTTAAGTACCGTAATTTTTTTTAAATAAGCACAAGAGACAGTACTTATATTTAGTGAGAAGAGTGGCTTCTCACTTAACCCGGCCATAGACGGTTCGAATCTCAGCCAGTTCAGCAGGAACTAGCTGAGATTTGAACCACGTTTGGGCAGGCTAAATGTACCAAAGTTGATAATGGGCGGGCTCCCCTAGATTACACATAAAGGAAGCAATGCAAAGAGAACAGGATACTTTCTCATACAAGTGAGTGGTACAGCAGGCACATATCAGGAATATGAAATGCTGGGTTAACATACTCTTTAACCCTCACAGCGCCAGGCGGTTTTAACTAAGCCCTTGTACACACGGTCGGAGAATCCGTCGGAATGTGTCCTATCGGACCGTGTTGTCGGATAATCCGACTGTGTGTGGTATGCATCGGACTGTTTCCGTCGGAATATCCGTTGGACCAAATTTTCCAACTTGCTGGAAATATTTTCCGACAAACTGGTCCGATCGGACTCCGATCATGTGTAGAGAATTCCGATTGGACAAAGTGCCACGCATGCTCAGATCAAATTCCTACATCAAAGCTATTAGCTACTAGCCTGAATGTAGTCCCATCTTAACGAAATTACGTCATCACGTTCTGAATGATCGGATTTTTCGACAACTTTGTCCGACCGTGTGTATGCAACAGTTTCGGACAAGATCCGACGGACAAAATCCGACGGATTTGGTTGTCGGAATCAACGACTATGTGTACAAGGACTAAGACAGCAGCCACCAACATAAGGGACGTTTCTCACTCAATGCGAGTACTGTCCCTTGTGCTGATGTTAAAAAAATAATAAAAAATACAATATTCAGGCTTTAAGACTGATCCCCAAGGTACAATCATTATTGTATACTTATGTTGGTCCACCTTGGACCAATGTAAGAATACATATCTTATACTGCTAGGGAAACTGACAATCATTGCAGTGATAGCCCCTTTTTTCATTCTAGTTTTGTATAGGAGTACCGATTGGATTGAAGCTTCTGTCAGGTTTTTATTGCTGTCTGGGTTCCCACTGGGGAAATTCACCATCTCTATTTTAAATGATGACCATTATCACTGAGACATAAGTGACAGGAAATGCCTGACTTTGTAGAGATGTTCTCCTATTTGTCCCGAGAACAGAATTTGAAAGAAAATCTCACCAACAGGAGACAGTCAGCAAAAAATAAACTTCCTGCAGGGTTTCATTCCTCCCTACTCTATCCAAAACCAAAAAAAAAGTTTAAGGCTTTACATACTGTTTAAAATAAGGCCACCTCAGTCCAGTTTTTACTAAGAAGCTCCTTCATAACAAGCTGCAGACAAAGTAATGTCATGTGGATCTTTTTATAATGGGGTAGATAGAGCAGACCAACCCTAGGTCAATGCCGCATCATTGCGATCCCTTACCTCCTTTGTACCCCTTGTTATTAATGGCTAGATATAAGAGAACATTCATTAAATCAACAGTCTGTAGGTATGGAAATACACAAAACCAAAGACAATATCCATCTCAACTTGGAGGCTGGTCGGTAAGTTGCAGGCTAGTCGGTAAGTTGAGCTGGGAATTTTCCACCAAGACCAAACCAAAGAAAATTCCCAGCTCAAATAACTGACCAGTCTGCAACCAGGTTGGTTGCAGGCTAGTCAGTAGACTTGTGCACAACGGAAAATTTAGTTTAGTTTCGGTTCGTTGTCATTCGTAAAATGCATCATTTCGTTCTGTTATATTCGTTATGTTATGTTAATAAGTTTTTGGATAATTCGTTATTATTCGTAGAGTGTCGAATTCATGATAATGATTCGTAGTTTGGAAAGTCGTTTGTTTATTGAATCTTTTAACACACACAATGACAATGTCTCTTCTCCTCGGCTCAAATACAATACAACACCCTTCTAACTCAGTTCTCAGGAATGCACTTTGCCAGTAATCCATCCTCCAGCACAAAATTAATCAGCTGATTGGACTGTAAGATTTACTTTGAGCTGACCTTTTATTTCATTAGATCTTTAACCACTTGCTTACTGGGCACTTAAAGCGGTGGTCCACCCTAAAGTGGACCTTCCACTCATTGGAATCCTCCCCCCCTCCGGCGCCACAATTGGCACCTTTCAGGGGGGAGGGGGGTGCAGGTACCTGTACAGTACAGGTATCTGCAACCACTTCCGGCATAGCTATCTGCGGAAAGGGGCGTAGATTCTGCAGAATCTGCGCCCCTTTCCGAAAGTCCCCCACTGCCTGCTGGGAAACACACGGATCCCAGAGACAGCGGGGACCATCCTTTTGCGCAGCGCGACTCGCACATGCGCAGTAGGGAACCGGGAAATGAAGCCGAAAGGCTCCACTTCCTGATTCCCATACCCAAGATGGCGGCGGCAGCACCCGAGAGATGATCGTGCTGGGCGGGTAAGTGTCCTTATTTTAAAAGTCAGCAGCTGCAGTATTTGTAGCTGCTGGCTTTTTAAAAAAAAAATGGCGGAACTCCCGGCGGACTCCCGCTTTAAACCCCCCTCAGTCCCAGACCAATTTTCAGCTTTCAGCGCTGATGCACTTTGAATGACAATTGCGCGGGCATACAACACTGTACCCAAATGAAATTATTATCTTTTTTTTTCCCACAAATAGAGCTTTCTTTTGGTGGTATTTAATTACAGCTGAGAGTTTTATTTTTTGCTAAACAAACAAAAAAAGATGCAAAAAAAATAAAAAATCATGTTTAATAGTTTGTTATAAAATTTTGCAAACAGGTCATTTTTCTCCTTCATTGAAGTGCGCTGATGAGGCGGTGTAGTGTCACAGTTTGCTGCCTATCACAGGATGCTGCGGAAGTGACGTTGTTGCGTACTGCGCATGCGCGATGCGTTCCAAACACTCGCGCCGTGCGTTCCAACATAGTTTCGGCAATACAGTTCAGCGAAACCATCACATAATGTTACGGAAGTGATGTTACACACAACACAAACACTAGGCCGTTCGTTACAACACTAATACTTCCCTTGTTACCTAGTAGGTTTTGCATTGCTGGGACTTGTAGTGCCTATCCTGAGCTACATGCTTCAATGTTCAGTGTCCTCATCCTTATCCCCGAGCTTCAATGTTCAGTGTCCTCATCCTTATCCCTGTGCTTCAATGTTCAGTGTCCTCATCCCTATCCCCGAGCTTCAATGTTCAGTGTCCTCATCCTTATCCCCGAGCTTCAATGTTCAGTGTCCTCATGCTTATCCCCGAGCTTCAATGTTCAGTGTCCTCATCCTTATCCCTGTGCTTCAATGTTCAGTGTCCTCATCCTTATCCCCGAGCTTCAATGTTCAGTGTCCTCATGCTTATCCCCGAGCTTCAATGTTCAGTGTCCTCATTCCTATCCGCAAGCTTCAATGTTCAGTGTCCTCATCCTTATCCCTGTGCTTCAATGTTCAGTGTCCTCATCCTTATCCCGAGCTTCAATGTTCAGTGTCCTCATCCCTATCCCCCTGCTTCAATGTTCAGTGTCCTCATCCCTATCCGCGAGCTTCAATGTTCAGTGTCCTCATCCTTATCCCCCTGCTTCGATGAGGACACTGAACATCGAAGCATGGGGATAAGGATGAGGACACTGAACATTGAAGCACGGGGATAAGGATGAGGACACTGAACATTGAAGCACAGGGATAAGGATGAGGACACTGAACATTGAAGCTTGCGGATAGGGATGAGGACACTGAACATTGAAGCATGGGGATAGGGATGAGGACACTGAACATTGAAGCACAGGGATAAGGATGAGGACACTGAACATTGAAGCTTGCGGATAGGGATGAGGACACTGAACATTGAAGCATGGGGATAGGGATGAGGACACTGAACATTGAAGCACAGGGATAAGGATGAGGACACTGAACATTGAAGCTTGCGGATAGGGATGAGGACACTGAACATTGAAGCATGGGGATAGGGATGAGGACACTGAACATTGAAGCACAGGGATAAGGATGAGGACACTGAACATTGAAGCTTGCGGATAGGGATGAGGACACTGAACATTGAAGCATGGGGATAGGGATGAGGACACTGAACATTGAAGCACAGGGATAAGGATGGACACTGAACATTGAAGTTCGGGGATAAGGATGAGGACACTGAACATTGAAGCAGGGGGATAGGGATGAGGACACTGAACATTGAAGCTCGCGGATAGGGATGAGGACACTGAACATTGAAGCACGGGGATAAGGATGGACACTGAACATTGAAGCTGGGGGATAAGGATGAGGACACTGAACATTGAAGCATGTAGCTCAGGATAGGCACTACAAGTCCCAGCAATGCAAAACCTACTAGGTAACAAGGGAAGTATTAGTGTTGTAACGAACGGCCCAGTGTTTGTGTTGTGTGTAACATTATGTGATGGTTTCGCTGAACTGTATTGCCGAAACTATGTTGGAACGCACGGCACGAGTGTTTGGAACGCATCGCGCATGCGCAGTACGCAACAACGTGGCCCGTGTTTGTGTTGTGTGCAACATCACTTCCGTAACATTATGTGATGGTTTCGCTGAACTGTATTGCCGAAACTATGTTGGAACGCACGGCGCGAGTGTTTGAAACGCATCGCACATGCGCAGTACGCAACAACGTGGCCCAGTGTTTGTGTTGTGTGCAACATCACTTCCGTAACATTATGTGATGGTTTCGCTGAACTGTATTGCCGAAACTATGTTGGAACGCACGGCGCGAGTGTTTGGAACGCATCGCGCATGCGCAGTACGCAACAACGTCACTTCCACAGCATCCTGTGATAGGCAGCAAACTGTGACACTACAGCGGCACTGATAGGCTGCATTGGTGGGCACTGATAGGCTGCACTGGTGGGCACTGATAGGCATAGTTAAGGCGGCACTAATAGGCACAGATAAGGTGGCACAGATAAGGCAGTACTGATGGGCACAGATAAGGCGGCACTGATGGGCAAAGATGGGCACAGATAGGGTGGCACGGATGGGTGGCACGGATGGGTGGCACTAAGGGGCACTGATAGGTACCACTGATAGATGGGACTGATGGGCACTGATAGGTGGCACTGATAGGTGGCTCTGATAGGTGGCACTGCTGGGCACTGATGGGCGGCACTGATGGGCACTGATGGGCACTGGTAGATGACACTGATGGGCACGGATATGTGGCAGTGGGGTGCAGCACCGTTATTGAGGCAGATTGTGGGCACTGCTGGGTGGCACTGTGGGCACTGCTGGGTGGCACTGACGGGGGGCACTTATTTTTTAATCAGGTGGCACTGGCAGGGGGCAGGTGGGCACTGGCAGGGCTGGCCGTGATCGGGACTGATGTCCCGATCACGGCTGCCGGTGATCGGCTCTTTTTTTTTCTCCTCGAGCTGGAATAATAGCCGATTACCGGCTCCGTTGTATCACATGATCAGCTGTCATTGGCTGACAGCTGATCACGTGGTAAGGGGTCGGGATCGACCCCTTGCTCGGATCAGTGATCAGGCAAGTCTCATAGACTCGCCGATCACAGAGCGCGCCGCGCGCGCCCCTCAGGGGGCGCACAGGCCGCTCGTGCACGGGACGACGTCAATAGACGTAGTCCCGGCAAAGGAGGTCCGCGCTGTAGCCGTCATTCGGCTATAGCGCGGGTCTCAAGTGGTTAAAGAATTACCGAACCATGTCGAATTCATTTGAATTCATTCGTTATATTTCTTTTGTATTAGTTGTTATTCGTTATTTTTTTATTTGGATATTCGGATGCAGCCGAATGTCCAAAAGATGCAAAATTCGGCCGAATTTCGATTCCTTACGAAACGAATTGCACAAGCCTACTAGTCAGTAAATTGAGCTGGGATTTTTCTTTGGTTTTATTTGACATGTGTCGCCTTTCCATGTACTCCTTGCTGCAAAGGCCAGTTATAGGTGGGGACAGTGGCCATTTGTTTGTAATGCAAATACACAATCTCCTAGTTTCAATTTTTTTTACCATTTTGGGGGTTATCTTCCCACCATAGTGGGTCCTGTTTCTCCCAGTGTAGTTGATAACACAGATTTTATTTTCCGACTGGAGGACGTTCTTTTCAAAAAAAAAAAAAGGGTTTCTATTGTTAGAAGGTGAAAGCTAATCTGGAAAGATAGTGAATGAAACAAACCCAATTCATGCCGGAGAAGATCATGGAAAAAATGGCCTGAACATAACTTGTGTTACATTAGCCCATACACATGAACTGACTTTTTGACAACAAACATGCAAATTAGCTGTTTTAAGGCAACATCCAACTGTGTGTACGCTCCATTGAACAAACTTTTTCGGTTTTCATCTGACTTTTGTTGGCTGTGCGAGCGGACAAACTTTCCGGCAACAAAAGTCCGATGGAGCAAAGTCTGATTGTGTGTACAGAAAACCATAGGACTTTTGTACAAAGTACAAACACGCATGCTCAGAACCAATGCAAAAGATCAGACAACAATACAGAAGTTGACCAAAGGTGGCGGTAAAGAGCAGAAAAATCACGTGATTTGGTGAAAGTTGGCTGAAAAAGTCTTGCTGTGTGTATGAAATACAAGTTCAAGGCCATTGCCCTTTGTACAAAAATCCACGGGAAAGTTTGTACAAAGTCCTATCGTGTGTATGAGGCTTAACTCTCGGATTTCCAATACCGGTTTTAAAAATCAAATATCCCTGGCATGGGGCATATGGGGCTAATCTTTTTGAGCCAGAACCACTCCTTCCTTCTTTTAATTTTTATAGGTACCGGTTGTAACAGTCTTTGAGACTTCTCCATTGAGTTTGTAACGAGTTCACTGCAAAATATTAGGACAATACAAAGTTAAAAAAATGTTTCCTTATCAACTGGCCATTGGTCACCCATTTGCTAGGCTGCATAATTGATGTTGATGGTGGGAAACCAACCGCAAGCTATATTATCCATGACACCTGCAGAATTTGTGATGTGCTGAAGGATGTCGACTGGGCCATCTTTGATATTGTTTGGACCATGAGCAAATATTATTTGGGGCCCCACAGACACACAGATTTACTTTCCTGCAGGCACAGATTTTAGGAAAGAAACTAGCTAAATTCCACTATCTACGCAGACAGCGTTGACAGTTCCCTCCTGCCAAACCATTGTGATCTCTTCGGTAGGAGAAGAAGTCCCCACCAATAAAACACAGTGCACATTATTACCACACACCCATTGGTTGCTAGAGGTTACTGCACATTATTACCACACACCCATTGGTTGCTAGAGGTTACTGCACATTATTACCACACACCCATTGGTTGCTAGAGGTTACTGCACATTATTACCACACACCCTTTGGTTGCTAGAGGTTACTGCACATTATTACCGCACACCCATTGGTTGCTAGAGGTTACTGCACATTATTAACACACACCCATTGTTTGATAGAGGTTACTGCACATTATTAACACACACCCATTGGTTGCTAGAGGTTACTGCACATTATTAACACACACCCATTGGTTGCTAGAGGTTACTGCACATTATTAACACACACCCATTGGTTGCTAGAGGTTACTGCACATTATTAACACATACCCATTGGTAGCTGCACGTTTAAATAGTTGCAAGTCGCAAAGTGCTAAGCAGCATATAACAACCACTTACTTTTTGAAGACCGTTCTGTAGCTGATAAAGAGTCCCAGGTATCATAATATATGCAAGCCACTTCCAACCATGGTCTCTCCTTCTTTATATGATCTTTGTAACATGGATCTCTGAGGTCATATATTGCTGAACGTTGTCTGACAAGCCAAATTATTTCTACATTGTCATGAACTTGTCTCTTGTTCTTTCTAGCCCTAGGCATGCTTCCTGCTGTCTTCCACACTCCCGTACATCCATATAGGAAGTGATGCATTTGGGAGGCGTAAATATCATGTGCTTCCACAGACTTCTCTGGAAGTCGCAACAAAAACGCAGCCTCATACATGTACATGCAACTGTATGGGGACTTTATTACTTTCTATGGAGAACAAGTCGCACCGAAGACAGAACAAAGTAGTGCAAAACCTTTTTTTTTTTTGTGGTGACTTGAGTCGCACCAATTAGAACAGGGACCATTGAAATACATGGATTTTGACTTGTCATGTGACTTCATATGTGTCAAGTTGCACAACAACTCGCAGTAGTGGAAACAGAGCCTTAGTAACTTCTTCCCAATGACCATCACACAAATGTATCGTGCAGTGTAGATAAAGTCATTTTTAGCAGGGGTTCCCTGATGCCAAAAAGTTGCTTCAAGGGTTCCAGAGTTCCTCTATGATGGAAAGGTTGAGAAAGGCTGCACTAGACTGGTATTTGTACTGGATTGGGCCACTGAATGGTCTGTTTGTGACTTATTCTATCTACGTGGGTGATGGGGAGGCTTTGAGTGGGTGCTATGGGCTCACCTTGAATTTACAACCAAAGCAGAGTGAATAAGTCGTGAATAGACCATTCATTGTTTTTTTTCACGTGGTGGAAGTACCAGGAGATGCCAGCCGGATTGAGTTACATGGTTATATGGACAATATCATAACTATAGCTGCAGCCCCAGAACCAAATGACCTGCTCCATTTACCCAGCGCCTGTATCAATGATGGCTTTAGAGTTACAGTATATCAGGTCAATATCTGGTTTAGAGGAAATCCCCACTTTTTTTAAACTACCAAAGTCTTCTAGCATGATTGCCTGCATGGTGCATCTTCTTCCTATTTTCATTAAAGTCTTCAATACTGTATGGAATGGTGCAGTTGTATTATGAACCCAGGTCAATGTGACGGAACACCCCCATAGGGCATGTCCATGACAGCCTGTGCTTACAGGAAGTGAGTTAAAGGCACTGGCTGTCATGGACATGCCCTATTGGGGTGTTCTATCACATTGACCTGGGCCCATAATACAACAGCACCATTCCATACAGTATTTAAGTACAGCCTGTGCTTACAAGAACTGAGTTAGCCCTTGTACATGTGGTCGGAGATTCCGTCGGAATGTTTCCTATCGGACCGTTTTGTCGGATATTCCGACTGAGTGTGGTCTGCATCGGACTGTTTCCATCGGAATATCCGACGGACCAAGTTTTCCAACTTGCCGGTAAAATTTTCAGACACAATGCTGCTATCGGACATACTCCGATCATGTGTAGCCTACTCCGACGGACAAAGTGCCATGCATGCTCAGATCAAATTCCTAGACCAAAGCTATTGGCTACTACCTACTAGCCTGAACGTAGTCCCGTCTAACGAAATAACGTCACCACGTTATGTACAATCGGATTTTCCGACAACTTAGTCCGACCGTGTGTATGCAACATCACTTCTGGACCTCTTCCGGAATTAATCCGTCGGAATTACTCTGACGGATTTGGTAGTCGGAATCTCCGACCGTGTGTACAAGGGCTTAAAGCCACTGGCTGTTCAATCCAGAAGAGGGGAATGTGTGCAGTAGACAAAGCTTTCCCATTCACACTTGTGCGATTTGTCATGCAACTTTGGACATCAAAGTCGCATGACAAGTCATACCCCATGATTTCCAATGATAACCATTCATATATATGCGTCTTAAACTCACAGCAACTTCAAAGTAGTTCATGCACTACTTTGGCCCGACTTTCATGAAATTTGAGGGCCATAGACTTCAATGTTAACCCTCAGTTGCATGAAAGTCGTACCTACATATAACAGTTGTGCAACAATGGGTCTGACTTTGCAGAGGAACAAGTCACATCCGCATGGAAAAAAAACATCGGGCCTTCAGGAAAAAACTCAAAACCCACCTCTTTTAAAAAGGAAGTTAATGCAGGTCGGATCAAGCGCCTTGAGGCAATTCAGTTCGCATTGTAGCGCTATGCAAGTCATTCATTCAAGTTTCACTCATCCAAAGTTGCATCAAATTTGCACCACAGTTGCACTCCAAAGTCACATAATTCCAGGATTCAAACAGTGTGAATGGAGCCTAAAACAAGGTGAGTAGTACAGTGAGCATTACATTTTTTTTTTTTTTTAAAACAGTTGGCCAAAATAGAGATCTACTTAAATTTTTCCCTCAATCAATGAGACAAGCCACAGAAACCACCAAGCTAATATGTTAATTTTTTTTTTGTTTTCTTTTGGCTGATTTTTATGTTTTTCCTGTAGCGCTTAGATAAAACTTTTCAGAGAGCTTATTTGCCGGCAATGTTATGCATATAACGACTTTCTAAAGTTTGCAAAGTGGTGAAAAGAAAACACATTACTACAACAAATGAATATCTATTTTCTTGGTTACGTGATGACATCTAATTATGAAACAGAAAACTAATTATATAGCAATTAGTGAAGCGAAGACCTTTGGAGCTGCGCTATTCTGTTTACACTTAGCTCAGTTCGAGTTTCCCATACTGGTCAGTAATTAACTGCTTGTGAAATGATTGTCAAATCACATCAGGCTCCACTATGTGTTTAGCAGTCACAAGCTGTGGATCCGAAGACCAGAAGTGTAATAGGTTTTTGCCTCTGAATGTTTTCCATACAAAAAAAAAACATCTGTGAAGTTTCTACCATGATAATTAACTCTTCTGCTAGCTAATATAGAAGATTTCTTAATAATTTTTTTTTAATATGTCAAGGTATAACCAAGCCAACATTTTATTAAAATTTTAGATGCCTATTGTTGTCACCAGGACAGAAAGTGAAGGGGAATTTCTCCAACGGGGATACAGACAAAAATATAAATCTAATAGAGGTTCTAATTCTTTCACAGACTATCTGGAACAGTGATGGACAACCTATTTGATAGAGAGGGGCTCGCGTTCAGGTTCCGACATTACGGGACTGCTTATAACATGCAGTGTATACAATGGCACAGAAACTGGTCACGTTACAGTAAATGGTCAGAAACTGGTCATGCTACAGTAGATGGTCAAAGACTAGTCATACGACAGTAGATATATAAATTAGTGCAGCTCTTAAAGGCACCTATCTTAATCTCAGTTGCCCCTGTTGATGACTTAGAGGTCGAAACACGTAGGGCCATCAGTTGTTTGCTCCCCACATTGCAATTATTTTTGTTTTTATGTATCACATGATTTTATATTTTTTTAAGTTCTGTCTATCAGAATTTTTTCAATAAACCATCATTGGTTGTATTTCACCATGCGAGGCATTTTATATGTTTTGTCCCTTTTATGGTGAACCCTCACGAGACTTCTGGCACCAAGTTCTACAGCAATTTATGGTACGGAAACTCTATTCATCTTCCCCATCTGGATACCGTAAGGAATCCCAAGAGGAAAATACCATCTGGCCGGTGTACTGGGGTGAGTGGCTGGAGCCCCCCCATAAGCTCGTAAGACACACTACTATATGGTGGATGTGTCCAACCTATCTGGTAAGAGTATCTACCTTCTCTACTTGCCTATAATCTATTTTCAATAGGCTTTGAAGTCTGAGAACGTGACAAGATACTTAGCCTTGAATGCCATCTGAGGACTTTAACAAAGCTCTAGATGCACCAGAGTGATTAATTTTGGGACTGCTCTCAAATATTTTGTGGACTCTTTCATTTACTCGTTTGTTTGTCAGATATACACATTCTTTTCACCTATTGAGATAGGTGCCTTTAAGCGCTACACTAATTTATATATGTTGATGTGAATTGGTTTGTTTGTGTGCTAGCAGCTGGGCTGTGTCCTTCACAGAAATTTTGTAGTTTCACTACTTTTTGCCACTTTTTGTTTTTCTTTTTGAAATAGCGCTGTGTTTTTCCTTTTTTTTATACGACAGTAGATGGTCAGACAATGATCATGCTACAGCATAGGGCAGGAGACTGGTCCTACTGCAGTAGATGGTCAGATACTGGTCATATACGAGGTGGTATCAAAAAGTTTCAACAAAAGGCTGCACGCACAGTCACAGGGACCATCAACCTTCATAAGTCAGTGTGCCAAAAGATATTGTCCTGTATACATCGGGAGTTGTGCAACTGGTGCTATTCTGACCATGTGCGTTACCACATCAGCTATTTCATCATTGAAAGCCAATTAGGTAAAACGCAAACGTGAAATTGGGCAAATCTGCTACAGAGACGTTCACCATGATTCGGCAAGTTTACGGCGATGCTGCAATGAGTTTCTTGAGGTGTTTTGAGTGGCACGCCCGCTTCAAGAGTGGAAGAACATCATTGGAAGATGATGAAAGATCAGGAACATCTTCAACGAGCTCAACCCCCAAAAAATGTCAAAACCATTCGACAACTTGTGCTTGACACGCTTCGAAAACAAGGCTTACAGGTCATACTACAGTAGATGGTCAGAGAGTGACCAGTCCTAGACTGGTCATACTAAAGTAGATGGTCAGAGACTAGGGAAGCGCCACCTAAGTGCAATATTAAAATAGACAATTTAGTCTCAATGATTAAAAACACTAACAGAATATGGAGTAAAAGATTGCTTATCAAGTATATGAGCAGCATCAGCCTCTAATCGCTGTCCCGGTGGGGTTCCCACCAGGGTTCCTGCCAGCTGTAGATGACATGGAGACAGAATGGATGCCTTGTGGAAGCCAGATAATCCAAACAAACTAGCATGGAACACACGGGCAGAAGTGATGTCACCGGGAGAGAGAGAAGAAAAGAAGAAAGACAGGCTACGGCTCCTTCTACGGGCCTAGGAATGAATTGCTATGTGCTGCTATTTATAGTAGATGAAATAGGACGACAATGACCAGTAGTTTCATCAACATGTAGCGCTGACCCCTGAAGGAGCTGCTGGTTTTATTTGGGATTACCGTTACCTCTCTTGTTTGCTTCTCGTCTTGGGGTTCCCGTGGTAGATGGCCCAAAGAATGTGGAAACTGACACTGAATCCTCATTTGGGATATTTATTTAGAACAAAACAAAGGCTCTCAATAAAGAGTAGAGGGTTAGGAGCGAGTTCAGGCACTTAGATTGCAAAATGGAAGTCTTTAGAGAAAATCCAGGGAATAAAAACTGTTTCACAACTGGATTTAACAACCCGCGGATAGACTGCTATCATTAGGCCTAGCATCCGGTGGGGTGGTCGACAAATTCTCTTCCATAGACTTGTGAGATACACTTGAGCGTTACTGAAGGATGTGAATAAATTTAAAGAACTGACATACGGTTCCAGTTTCTCTCAGCCTACCCGGCGATACCATATGAGTTGTTGATCGAGGTTGCGTCCTTCAACTAAACCTCCAAGCTCCTTCAGAGAAACCAGCCTTGCGCACGGTCTTCTCCTGAAAGAGTCCTCCCCTGGGGTTCTTCAGTTGCTGGGCCTCTCCCTTCAGATGAGACGGCACCGGACCACCCTTGGATCAGTAGGCCCCGAAATTTGCTAGGGCCTGTCTCTGCAGTTGCGTCACCTCGGGCCAGCCGGCCCCGAGACTCAGGATGCATAGTTCTGCACTCCAGGCCATACCACCCCCCAGAATGCACAGCAGGAAAACCCTCCCACTGGGCTGGTTTTCAGAGAATTTTGGCATTGAATGCACCTAGCTAGACTGCGTTTCTACTCTTGCCGGCGGTGACAGCGACACCTGTGGTCAAGCAGAACCCAGTGCAACAAAGCTGGGCTGGTACTGAAACCAGAAATTTAGAGAAATAGTCCCGAAGCCCAACTGGGGCTTCAGCCATCTTAACTTTTCAAAAACCATAGCGCCTGCTCGTCAGGAGCCAGCGCTACAAACAAAAGATGAAACCGCTGGCCCATGTAGTCCCGCGGCCAAGGCATTTTATCCCCTATAAATAGCAACACATAGCAAATCATTCCTAGGCCTGAAGAAGGAGCTGTAAGCTCCGAGTTCCTTGCCTGTCTTCCCTCCAGTCTTCTCTCTCTCTTCCGGTGACATCACTTCCTCCTGTGTGTTCCATGCTGGTTTGTCCTGGCTTCCACAAGGTGTCCATGCTGTCTCCAGTGCATAAGATTAGCTGTAGCTAATCACAGTGCCATAATAGTGAGCAAGCTGTCATGAATGAAAGCCATTCATGACAGCTAAAGCTATTGCTTATAAAATTGATCATCACTATTAAAAGCAATAACAGTGTAAAAAAGCATCTCTGATCATACAGTATCACTATGGTGACAATGAGCTACTCTGATGACAGTTTGTAAAAAAAAAAAAGAAAAGAAAAGAAAAAATAAAAGAAAACAATGTTTACAAAAAATGATGAAGCTGTAATGCTCTGGTGACAGTATGTAAAAAAAAAAATGTTATTTAATTTCTTTATTTTCCAACACATTGGAATCAAAAATGACAACTTCAATAAACTCGTTATGCCTCTTACTAAATACCTGTAGAAAAGTAAATTTTGGCTTAATTTTATGAAGAAAGATTATTTGTTTTTACCATTTTTATAAGCAAAATTAAGAAAAACATTTTTTTTTTTTCAAAATTTTTAATATTTTATTGTTTATATAGCAAAAAAAAAAAAAAAAACAGCGGTGATTAAATACCACCAAAAAAAAGCTCTATTTTTGGGAAAAAAATTATATAAATTTTATTTGTATACAGTGTTGCATGAATGTGCAATTGCCAGTTAAAGTGGTGCAGTGCTGAATAGCAAAACATGCTCTGGATATGAAAGGGGTAAAACATTTCGGAGGTCAAGTGGTTATGTGAAGCTAAAATCTCATCACATTCACCAAAAAAATCATAATTTTCATGCCTCCGGACTATCTGTGATGGTATAACAGAGGAACTATAATTCTTTTTATATTAATCTAATCTTAGGAAGGATGCTGCGAGCTCAATACAAGAATCCTGGGGAAACATATTCTGGATGAAAAGGTTATTCCCGGTTTCAGATGATGGGATGTAAGGTGTGGGTCCTCATTTCTTAACATCGGCTTTCCATTTATCTCAGCTTGTCCTTGTCATTTCCCAGGTTTCACCATAGGCTGTATCTTCTTTCGGAGATTTTCACTTGAAGTACAGACTACGGTATACACCGGGTACATAGGGCTAAAGGAGATCCTTATTTTTATATGTGGGCTTCTTTTTTGCTGTAGCATCTAAAACAGCTTAATAAAAATAAAAAAATAAATAATAATAATAATAATAATTTTTCAACTGTAGGGTAACTACAGTTGCAAATTCATTTTATTTTTAATTATTTCTTTTTTACACTGTATCCAAACAAAATTTCCATCATTTGGTTCACACAGCTAGAACTTTATTTTGGTGGTATTTAATCAATTAATGTTTTTTTTCTCTGTGCTAAATAAACCCAAAAAATTATTTTGGGAAAAAAAAAAATCTTGTTTTTCTTGGATTCTGTTAAAAAAAAATGTTGCAAAGAAAAGTTAAAGGGGTTGTAAAGGTTTGTTTTTTATTTTCTAAATAGGTTCCTTTAAGCTAGTGAATTGTTGGTTCACTTACCTTTTCCTTCGATTTCCCTTCTAAATGTTTTTTTTCTTTGTTTTCTTTGTCTGAATTTCTCATTTCCTGTTCCTCCTCAGTAAGCTGTTCTGGCTGACTAAACACCGCTCGGATGATGGTGTGAAGTTTACTGAGGAGAAACAGGAAGTGAGACATTCAGACAAAGAAAAAAAACATTTAGAAAGGAAATCGAAGGAAGAGGTATGTGAACCAACAATGCACTAGCTTAAAGGAACCTATTTAAAAAATATTTGGAAATAACCCAAAACAGTGAATATTATTTGGTCTGCGGGAACGTTAGTCCAAAAACTGTGTAATAAAGCGGAAAATTGATCAGTCCTGATGTACTGATAGACTATTTCTAGAGCCCCTAAAATGCCCGGACAGTACAAATGCCCCCCCCCCTCCCAAAATGACCCCATTTTGGGAAGTAGACAGTCAATGGTATTTGGTAGGAGGCATGGCGGGTTTTTTAAAGTTGTTTATTTTTTGTCAGAATGTTTTGGAAAATGAAGAAATGTAAAAAAAAAAAATATTTTCACAATTTTATTTTTTAATTTTTTAATGTAATGTCACCAGTGCAGGATAGCACCATTATATCACTGTTGGTGGTTATCAGGGATTCTGACTGGTGACCGTATGTAAAGAAAAAATAAAAGTTAATATTTTTTTTTACATTTTTTTTTATTTTGGTTGTTATTTATTTATTTATTTATTTATAAACAGAGCAATACAGTGTTAGCATAGTAAGTACTACTCTGGGGAAGTTATCAGGATTTTTTTTTTTAAACATTATGATTGCTTATACCGAAACCATTTTTACTGCATGTATTTGATTTATTTAGTGTATTGTCGAGTATTGTTGTCAGTTAGGTGGTACAGATGGGCCGTGGTTGGCCCTGCCTGTACCATGTGATCACTGTGACCAATCAAACAGCTAGCATCACAATTGTATACAATGAATGCCATGAAAGGAGGCCATCCGTTGTTTACAATTGTCATGTGATCTGCTGTGAAGGGTCACAGGAATCACATGGTCCCAGTAGTTATTTGGTCAGAGGCATTGTGAGTTTTTTGAAGTTGTAATTTTTTTTAAACAATTTTTGGGAAAATTAAGAGATGTAAAAAAAATGTTTTTTTTTGTAACTTAAATATATTTTATACATACTGTCACCAGTTCAGTACAGCGCCATCATATACCAGGTGTGGCAGTGAGTAGGGACACTGACTTGGTGACAGTATGTAATAAAATCTATATAATATAATATATATACAGTAATAATATAATATAATTTTTAAATATTTTTTATTCATTTTCTTTCTTACTAATTAAAAAAAAATATATTAACACTGTACTACTCTGGTGAGGTGTACAGGATGTTTTTTTTTTTATACACTATGATTGCTTATAACTGCATCTTATGCCCCATACACACAGACAGACATTCCGACAACAAAATCTTTTTTTTTTTCCGACAGACTTTGGCCCAAACTTGTCTTGCATCCGCACGGTCACACAAAGTTGTCGGAAAATCCGATCGTTCAGAAAGAGGTGACGTACAACAGGTACGACGTGACTATAAAGAGGGCAGTAGCCAATAGCTTTCGTCTCGTAATTTATTCTGAGCATGTGTGGCACTTTGTGCGTCGGAATTTGTATACACACGATCGGAATTAAACGAACGGATTTTGTTGTCAGAAAAATTTAGATCCAGATCTCAAACTTTGTGTGTCGGAAATTCTGACGGAAAAAGTCAGATGGAGCCCACACACGATCGGAATTTCCGACAACACAGTCCGATCGCACATTTTCCGTCAGAAAGTCCGACCGTGTGTACAGGGCATTACTGTTATAAGCAGCCTTTTTTTCCTGAATAAAAACGACTCATTCAGTGTTTACTATTGTGATTAGCTGTGATTGGCCACAGCTAATCGCATGTGGCTGATGAGCTGTGATAGGCCCTGTCTATACCATGTGATGACTGTGACCAATTACAGAGCTCATCACAATAGTACACAATGAAAGGCATGTAACAAAGCCTTTCATTGTGTACACCTGTTATGTGATCTGCTGTGATTGGCCACAGCGATCACATGGTACCGGCAGTGGGCCGTTACAGTGATCTGTCATGTGCCGCGGTCCGATGGGGTGGTCAATCTTGCCGAAGTGTGGCCCATGGGCTGCACATGAGGTGGGATCCTGGTAGGACGTCATATGAGGTCCTCCCAGAACAACAGTGCTCCTGCCTGACCTTCATACTACAATAGTCCGGGCAGGAAGGCAGGAAGGGGTTAATCTATGTTGTATTACATCTTAAAGCTAAGACTATAAAACAACCCCCTAGGCAGTCTTTCATCCTCAAAATCTGCGTAAAATAAGAAGCTTCCAGCTTGTAAAGCATTGACGTTATTCATCGTTGTGTTACCATTTATGAATTATCTACCTGTATGAAAAAATTATTTGTGAAGGTTCCCTGAAAATTTCCCAAATACCCGAGCTTAGATCTCCCTTTATCTTTGCTTTGCTGTAGCTGCCAGAGAAATCACTAAGCAAATATTTTTTGATAATAAAACAAAGAGCAAGACAATGATATACTGTAATAGCATGGGCATCGAGAGGCCTGGAAGGAGTAACATATACAGTTATAATCTATGTGCCTTTAACAGAACATAATACATCCTCTGTTGAATACATTTAAAAGTTTTTGTCCAGAAGAGATATTGCAGTAATATATATATAATTTCCCCACAGGCTATCTATCTATCTACACAATATTACCAAAAGTATTGGGACACCTGCCTTCACGCACATGAACTTTAATGGCATCCCAGTCTTAGTCCGTAGGGTTCAATATTGAATTGGCCCACCCTTTGCAGCTGTCTACAAGGATTAGGAGTGTGTCTATGGGAATGTTTGGTCATTCTTCCAGAAGCGCATTTGTGAGGTCATTTACTGATGTGGACAAGAAGGCCTGGCTCGCGGTCTCTTCTAATTCATCCCAAAGGTGTTCTGCTTGAATGAGGTCAGGCCAGTCAAGTTGCTCCACCGAAAACTGTCTCATCCATGTATTCATAGGAAATTGCTTTGTGCATTGGTCCACATCATTTAGTGGAGGAGGGTTATGGTGTGAGGTTGTTTTTAAGGGGTTGGGCTTGGCCCCTTAGTTGCAGTGAAGGAAACTTTTAAGGCGTGAGCATACCAAGACATTTCGGACAATTTCACGCTCCCAACTTTGTGGGAACAGTTTGGGGATGGCCCCTTTCTGTTCCAACATGATTGTGCACCAGTGCACAAAGCAAGGTCCATAAAGACATGGATGAGCGAGTTTGGGGTGGAGGAATTTGACTGGCCTTAACCCGATAGAACACCTTCGGGATGAATTATAGCAGAGACTGCAAGTCAGGCTTTCACGTCCAAATCAGTACCTGACCTCACAAATGCGCTTTAAAGAATGGTCAAACATTACCATAGACACACTCCTAAACCTTGTGGACGGCCTTCCCAGAAGAGTTGAAGCTGTTTTAGCTGCAAAGGGCGGGCCAACTCAATATTAAACCCTATGAACTAAGACTGGGATGTCATTAAAGTTTATGTGGTTGTAAAGGCAAGGCATTCCAATACCTACCTCCCAACATTTTGAGATGGGAATGAGGGATACCTATTAGCAAATGTATGTAGGCAGAAGACACGCCCCCTGTCACATCCCCTTAAAGGAGAATTAGCCCAAAAAAGTTTAATTAAATCCATAAGGGCTTGTTTTTACCACTACCATTCCTTCATATTGGCTTTTAAAATTTACAAATGCATGAATTTAGAAATCAAAGGAAAGGTTTAGCACTGAGAAACACTCTTTGAAAGACAAAAAGTGCATTTTATATACAACTATATGGATCATATCAAATTGAGGGACAAATGAGGAGGGAAGAGGGACATTGTTCCAAATCATGGACAGTCCTTTGAAATCAGGGACAGTTGAGAGCTGTGCTTTTGGTAATACAGCGTGTAGAGGTCTTGGTACGAGAGTAAAAGGTCCCCAAGATCAGTGCAAAGGGCCCCAAGTTCAAAGGGAAGAGCCCCAGGCTTGGAAGGGAAGGGCCCCAGACTTGGAATGAAGGGCCCCAGGCTTGGAAGGAAGGGCCATGACCAGAAGTCAGGGGGGCCTTCATGGTTTCTTGCACCAGAGCCCTGAAGATTCTAGTTACACCTCTGCTCCTGGCATTATAACAACACTTACTGCAAAATAAAATTAAAACATAAGCATTGTGTATTCAGGTCACTTTCCTAATTAAATGATATTTATACATATTGCACCTCGGCTATGCCTACATATAATGTACAAACATTCCCATAGAAACACTCCTAAACCTTGTGGACAGCCTTCCCAGAAGAGTTGAAGCTGTTATAGCTGCAAAGGGTGGTCCAACTCAATATTAAACCCTACAGTCTAAGCCCTTGTACACACGGTCGGACATTCCGATGGACAATGTCCGATAGGACTGTGTTGTCGGATAATCCGACAGTGTGTGGGCTCCATTGGACTGTTTCCGTCTGAGAATCTGACGGACCAAGTTTTCCAGCTGGGCTATAAGATTTTCCGACAACATGATCCGATCGGACTTTGTCCGATCATGTGTAGAGAATTCCAATCGGTCAAAGTGCCACGCATGCTCAGATCAAATTCCTAGACCAAAGCTATTGGCTACTAGCCTGAACGTAGTCCATCCTAACTAAATGACGTCATCACGTTAAGTACGATCGGATTTTCTGACAACTTTTTCCGACTGTGCGTATGCAACAGTTTCGGACAAAATCCGTCGGACAAAATCCGACGGATTTGGTTGTCGGAATGTCTGACCGTGTGTACAAGGGCTAAGACTGGGATGCCATTAAAGTTCATGTGGGTGTAAAGGCAGGCGTTCCAATACTTTGGGCATACCTCTCAACATTTTGAGATGGGAATGAGGGACACCCACTAGAAAACGTATGTAGGCAGAAGACATGCCCCCTGCCACACCCTCTTAAAGGAGAATTAGCCAAAAAAAGTTTAATTAAATCCACAAGGGCTTGTTTTTACCACTACCATTCCTTTATATTGGCTTTTAAAATTTACAAATGCAGCAATTTAGAAATCGGATGAAAGGTTTAGCACTGAGAAACACTTTTTGAAAGACAAAAAGTACATTTTATATACAACTATTTGGGTCAGACCAAAATGAGGGACAAATGAGGAGGAAAGAAGGTCAGAGGGACATTGTTCCAAATCAGGGACAGTCCCTCGAAATCAGGTACAGTTGGGAGCTATGCTTTTGGTAAAACAGTGTGAAGAGGTCTTGCTATGAGAGTAAAAGGTCCCCAAGATCAGTGCGAAGGGCCCCAGGCTCGAAGGGAAGGGCCCTAGGCTTGGAAGGAAGGGCCCCAGGCTTGGAAGGAAGGGCTCCAGGCTTGAAGGAAGGGCCCCAGGCTTGAAAGGAAGGGTGCCAGGCTTGGAAGGAAGGGTCCCAGGCTTGGAAGGTTGGAAGGAAGAGTCCCAGGCTTGGAAGGAAAGGCCCCAGGCTTGGAGGGAATGGTCCCAGGCTTGGAAGGAAGGGCCCCAGTCTTGGAAGGAAGGTCTTCAGGCTTGGAAGGAAGGGCCCCAGGCTTGGAAGGAAGGGCCCCAGTCTTGGAAGGAAGGTCTTCAGGCTTGGAAGGAAGGGCCCCAGGCTTGGAAGGAAGGGCCCCAGTCTTGGAAGGAAGGTCTTCAGGCTGGGAAGGAAGGGCCCCAGGCTTGGAAGGAAGGGCGGGGGGGCTTCATGGTTTCTTGCACCAGATCCCTGAAGATTCTAGTTACACCTCTGCTCCTGGCATTATAACAACACTTACTGCCCGATAAAATTAAAACATTAACATTGTGTATTCAGGTCACTTTCCTAATTAAATGATATTTATACATATTGCACCTCGGCTATGCCTACATATAATGTACAGCGCTTTGCTGTGTATAACGCACTCAGACTTCTAAAGTCATTTTCTGCCTGGGATCCGTTTCAAGGACTCCACATCACAGGTAGAGGTAGTATATCGTCTTTTTTAGGCCCCCACATAGCTGAGGGGAACCCTTGCTCAAAGCACTTGCACCTGCCATTCTAACTTTTAACAACATAACATTGCTGCGGGTGGAATATTCCCATCAAAAGACCAAGCTTGAAGCTCCTGGATGGCATAACTACTCAAAGGACATGATAAAAATCTTTTGAAACTCTGTAATTCAGTTTTATAGAACACACATCTCTTAGATATGGCTTCTGTGTATGTATTCCATTTTAACGTCAAGCCTCATGCAGCCAAACTGTCTTTTTTTTTTGCCCGACATTAATATTCATATATTTCTATCTCGGTTCTTTTTTATCGCAAACATTTCTCAGATGTGTGTGTTTTTTTTATGTTCTTTTTTTCGTGCATAAAAGCGTTAAATGAAGATTCGGAACTTTATTTCCGAAGATATCCATAATACCGGAAAATAGACCTTTTTTTCTTTTTTTTTAATCTGCTTTGCTTAATTATATGCAGGCCGTCAGCTCGTAATGACGGTAAATGGCCTTACGCCATCCCCGCTTTGGATTTATTTGTTTACTCTCTAGCTTAAAGGACATCTCCATTTAACATAAACATTACCAGTAAAATTATGAAATGTTAGTTTATGTGCGTTTGTTTCTCACATAATATCAGGTTATAGCGGACTTTATTGGCACTTGAGCAAAGTGGTTTGTGGCTGTAGACAGCCGATTCTTCAGGTCTGGTGCATAAGAATAATGGATTAAAGCTAAACTCGATGAAGATTTTAACTACTTCAATACCGGGCACTTACACCCCCTTCCTGCCCAAGCCGATTTTCAGCTTTCAGCGCTGTCACTGTTTAAATGACAATTGCGCAGTCATGCTACACTGTACCCAAACAGAATTTTTTATAATTTTGTTCCCACAAATAGAGCTTTATTTTGGTGGTATTTGGTCTCCTCTGCGGTTTTTAGTTTTCGCTAAACAAATAAAAAAAGACCTAAAATTTTGCAAAAAATACGTTTCTCTTTTGTTTCTGTTATAAAATTTTGTAAAGTAGGTTTTCGCCTTCACTGATGGGCACCGATAAGATGGCACTGATGGGCACTGATAAGGTGGCACCGATGAGGTGGCACTGATGGGCACTGATGATGGGCACTGATAGGCAGCACTGATGGGTGGCACTGATATGCAGCACCAATGGGCGTTGATAGGCGGCACTGATGGGCACTCATGGAGGCTGCACTGATGGGTACTTATGGGTGGCACTGATAGGTGGCACTGCTGGGCACTGATAGGCGACACTGATGGGCACTGAAAGGCTGCACTGATGGGTACATATGTGTGGCACCGATAGGCGGCACTGCTGGGCACTGATAGGCAGCATTCATAGGCATCACTGATGGCACTGGCACTGGCAGGCATTGGGGATAGGCACTGATTGGCAGCTGCCTGGGCACTGATTGGCATTTCCCTGGTGGTCCAGGGTGGCATACCTGGTGGTCCAGTGCGGTGGCAATCCCTGGTGGTCGTGGCAGCATCCTGGTGATCCTGAGCATCCAAGGGGGGGCTACACTGATAAATAATCAGCAAAGACCCCCTGTCTGGAGAGCAGCTGATTGGCTGTCCTCTAATCGCGCCTGTCTGATGCGAGTGAGGAAAAGCCGGTCAACGGCTCATCCTGTTTACATCGTGGTGATCAGCCGTGATTGGACACAGCTGATCACGTGGTAAAGAGCATCCATCAGAGGCTCTATACCAAGATCGGTGTAGCGGTGTGCCAGAATGACACACCACACCACCGATCGTTGCGATGCGTGAGAGCAGTCGTTCTGGAGGGCCGTCATATGATGTCCACCCAGAACGAGGGAACTTCTCCTTACAGAGGAAGCCAGGAAGGTGATGTGCAGTACTATTTGGACTACATGTATCCCCTTCACCTAGGATGGCAAAAACCTTAGGTTATGGGCTGCTCCTTGACTCAGTTTTCATTTCGCATGTTCTGGTTCATGCAGTTAGTTAGCAAATAAAAGAATATGCCATTACCATAGGGATGACTGGAAGGATGTAAATATGTAAAGACGTAATTAACTGTGTTTCAGTATACCATTTAAAGGCTTCCATTGTATGGACTCTTCCTTCTTCTAACCTCAATGGAAAATTCTTCTTGAAATGAGCTGGTGCTGTTAGAGTCTGTTATTGGGGTCTATTGCCATAAGACCTGAAGGAGGGATGAGCTACTGGTGGTGTTGGTTAGGTCAGACCAGGGTCTCTTGGGGGTACATACATACAAACCCAAGAGGGTACCCAGGGGAAAATCCCATGCCCATGGTACCCAACAAGTCTAAGGGGACCAATCTATATCATGGCAGGAATGGGTTAAAGGGTGTGGGTGTTTTTGGTGCAAAGGGAAGGTCCAGCACGCGACCAAGTACTCGTCACTAGCGTAAGTATCAAAATCTATCTTGATATCAGCTTCCTGTTATCCCCTTTTCAGAATCCTTTAGTTATTTTGAGGGGACAACAAATTTACTCTGTTATACAAGCTGTACACTCACTATATTACATTGTAGCAAAGTGTTATTTCTTTAGTGAAAGATATAATAAAATATTTACAAAAATGTGAGGGGTGTACTCACTTTTGTGAGATACTGTAGATCAGGTGAGTGTAATTGAATGCCTTGATGAGAAAATGGATGAGAGATTTTCTGCATGCAATGGATTAACACACAGACCAGGGATGTGTTACTGGAAAGATCACCAGGTAAAAATAAATGGACAAGGCACTGTACAATAGTGATATATCAGCAAATTACAGACCACGGAATGCCAATCCAGCATTTTCTTTGAACGGGGCTATTATATTGTTTGGTCAAACTGCAATCCCAAAATGTCCTTGCGGATGTCCAGCTCCTACTGGGAGAAATTTCTAGGAAAGTGTCAGAGAAAACAAACTGTAATGCCGCATACACACAATCGGAATTTCGGCCAGCAAAAGACCAATGAGAGATTTTCTTCGGAAAATGCGACCGTGTGTATCGGAATTTAGCTGGCTGAATTCCCGCCAGCAAAAATTTGAGAGCATGTTCTCAATTTTCCCGGCGGAAAAACTTGCTATCGGAAATTCCGATTGCGTGTATGCAATTCCGATGTGCAAAAACTCACGCATGCTCAGATTCAACTACGAGAAGGAAGCTATTGAACTTCCTTTTTCTAGACCCGCCGTACGTGTTGTACGGCACTGCGTTCTTGACGGTCGGAATTTGGTGTGACCGTGTGTAGGCAAGAAAGCTTGAGCAGAATTCCATCGGGAAAACCATCAGACCTTTTTCCGAACATAATTCCAATCATGCTTACACGGCATAAGGGTATCGAATAAGACAGCCATCCTCTCCAAGATGGCTTCTTGCAGGGGGACAAATTAGTTCTCAATGGCCTCCTGCCAGCCTGAAGAAACGACACTGTGTCACCTTCAGGTTGGTGGATATATTGCAGATCACACCTGCCTACAGTCGTAGTGCTGAGACCCTAATAAACCAAATGTAAGAAGGCAAAAGCTTGCAAGACTTTCTGAGGGCAACAACTAATCAGTATATTTTTGGCAGGTTAAAGTTTTGATTAAACTCTCTCCAAACAGCAGGAAGTTTACCACTACCTAACAGTTCTCAACCAGCGTCAGTCTACCCCAGTCAGCTCTTTAAAGCGGGCTAGGGGAGAACGAAAACTGGGGGGACTCTTATGACAATACATGTTAAAATACATCCAAAACATAAATTTTTCCACAACACACCTGCCTACAGTCGTAGTGCTGAGACCCTAATAAACCAAATGTAAGAAGGCAAAAGCTTACAAGACTTTCTAAGGGAAAAAACGAATCAGTATATTTTGGTCAAGTTAAAGCTTTGATTAAAGTGTGTGTTATGCCGCGTACACGCGACCGGACTTTTCGAGGGACTAGGTCCGACGGTCTTTCCGACGGACTTTCGGCAGAGTTCCGATGGACTTTCTGAATGAACGGACTTGGCCACACACAACCACACCAAAGTCCGACGGATTCGGACGTGATGACGACTGGACTAGAATAAGGAAGTTCATAGCCAGTAGCTAATAGCTGCCCTAGCGTCGGTTTTTGTCTGTCGGACTAGCATACACACGAACGGATTTCTCGGTCCGGCGGAGTTCCGGTGGGAAAATTTAAAACGTTCTATTTCTAAAGTCCGCTGGATTTTTGGCAAGCAAAGGTCCGATGCAGCCCACACACGATTGAATTGTCCGATGGACTCGTTCCGTCTGACCTTTGCTGTCAAAAAGTCCGGTCTTGTGTACATGGCATTAGAGGAACTGTCTCTTTCCCTCTGCACACGATAAAAAGATGGTTGGAAACCTGCTAAAAATCAGACTGTAAAGGGCCATGCAATTGTAGGAAACCACTCTATAGATCACTGTTGTCTGGGCTGCATTAAAGACTAAGAACTCCATTGTTAACGCACAGTTCATGCAGAGATTTTACATTGATAGATGCCTCCAAAATGCTCCATTTGACAATCTCATTTTTCATCGGCAAAACAAACTGATGAATATATTATGTATTTCCAACTTTATAGACTGGAATCTGAAAGTAAGCCATGTTCTTCTGAAATAAAATGTACAGTTGCAAAAAAAAGTATGCAAAACCTTTTGGAATGATATGGATTTCTGCACAAATTGGTCATAAAATGGGATCTGATCTTCATCTAATGCCGCGTACACACGAGTGGACTGTATGGCGTACTTAGTTCGTCATACAATCCGACGGACAGTCCGTCGTACTTTCGACTGAACGGACTTGACCACACACGGATGCACAAACAGTCCGTCGAAAGCTTGCGCGATGACGTGTACAGCACGTACGACGGGACTAGAAATAGGAAGTCCAATACACAGCAAAGCACCCTTCCGCCGTGTAAATCCTTTCTGGGCATGCGCCATTCTTAGTCCGTCGAACCAGCCTACTGGCTAGAGGATTGTCCGCTGAAACCAAAGTACGACGGACAGAATTTCGAAAAATCCGAAATTCTTAGTACGCCGGACTGCACGCTGAAAAAGTCAGCTGAAGCCCACACACGAGCGGATTGTCCGCTGAAATGTGTTTCGACGGACTAAGTACGCCATACAGTCCGCTCGTGTGTACGCGGCATAAGTCACAACAATAGACAATCACAGTCTGCTTAAACACACAAAGAATTAAATGTTACCATGTTTTCATTGAACACACCATGTAAACATTCACAGTGCAGGTGGAAAAAGTATGTGAACCCTTGGATTTAATAACTGGTTGAACCTCCTTTGGCAGCAATAACTTCAACCAAACGTTTCCTGTAGTTACAGATCAGACATGCATAGCGGTCAGGAGTAATTCTTGACCATTCAACTGTTTCAGCTCAGCAATATTCTTGGGATGTCTGGTGTGAATCGCATTCTTGAGGTCATGCCACAGCATCTCAATCGGGTTGAGGTCAGGACTCTGACTGGGCCACTCCAGAAGGCGTATTTTCTTCTGTTTAAGCCATTCTGTTGTTGATTTACTTCTATCCTTTGGGTCGTTGTCCTGTTGCAACACCTATTTTCTGTTGAGCTTCAGATGGTGGACAGATGGCCTTAAGTTCTCCTGCAAAATGTCTTGATAAACTTGGGAATTCATTTTTCCTTCAATGATAGCAATCCGTCCAGGCCCTGATGCAGCAAAGCAGCGTCAAACCATGATGCCCCCACCACCATACTTCACAGTTGGGATGAGGTTTTGATGTTGGTGTGATGTGCCTCTTTTTCTCCACACATAATGTTGTGTGCTTCTTCCAAACAACTCAACTTTGGTTTTATCTGTCCACAGAATATTTTGCCAGTACTGGCGTGGAACATCTAGGTGCTCTTGTGCAAACTGTAAACGTACAGCAATTTTTTTTTGACAGCAGTGGCTTCCTCTGTGGTATTCTCCCATGAAATCCATTCTTGTTTAGTGTTTTACATATCGTAGATTCGTTAACAGGGATGTTAGCATATGCCAGAGACTTTTGTAAGTCTTTAGCTGACACTCTAGGATTCTTCTTCACCTCACTGAGCAGTCTGCGCTCTGCTCTTGCAGTCATCTTTACAAGGACGCCCACTCCTAGGGAGAGTAGCAGCAGTGCTCAACTTTCTCCATTTATAGACAATTTGTCTTACCGTGGACTGATGAACAGCAAGGCTTTTGAAGATACTTTTATAACCCATTCCAGTTTTATGCAAGTCAACAATTCTTAATCGTAGGTCTTCTGAGAGCTCTTTTGTGCGAGGCATCATTTACATCAGGCAATGTTTCTTGTGAAAAGCAAACCCAGAACTGGTGTGTGTTTTTTATAGGGCAGGGTAGCTGTAACCAACACCTCCAATCTCATCTCATTGATTGGACTCCAGTTGGCTGACACCTCACTCCAATTAGCTCTTGGAGATCTCATTACTTTAGGGGTTCACATACTTTTTCCACTTGCACTGTGAATGTTTACATGGTGTGTTCAATAAACACATGGTAACATTTAATTTAAGCAGACTGTGATTATCTATTGTTGTGCCTTAGATGAAGATCAGATCACTTTTGGTGACCAATTTGTGCAGAAATACATATCATTCCAAAAGGATTCACATACTTTTTTTGTAACTGTAAGTGGCAAAAAAACCCTTACTGCAATGTGTATGTTTAAAACTAAAGGACGCTGCAAAGATATACAAAGGACACACCAGAGATGAAGATCAGCAAGTTGTGATCCCAGGATGACGTTTTTTTTTTTAAGAACAGGCAAAAATGTCAGAAACAGACATTACCAGCACTGACTTATAGTTTCTTAGAGAAGGTGAGGGTGGAAGAGCAGGTGGAGTTCATATTTTGCTCACAGACATTCTAAATGTGGCAATTCATAGGTCAACAGAGAGATAGGAATAGCCTTGTCCTTGCTTGTATACTTCCTGTAGTAGGAAGGATTCATTATTTGGATGGAAGATGTTTAGATTGCGGTAGGAACGTTTAGAGAAGGAAAGCCTTCAACAACAAAGCTCCCTCATAAAGGATACTGATGACAAATTCCACTCTACCTGGTCATCCTGGAATTATTATTCCTTCATGGAGAAATTTAAATAGGTTCTGGTTATCTGAGTCCTGCCCCACCTGATCCTCTCCCCATTACTGTATGGTACCATCTCTCTAACTTTCTCATCTTTATAATCACCTAACCACACCTTCGTTCTTTGCCTTAAATGCTTTCTATGTGGTGCGGAGTCATCCCTATCTGGTACATGTTTTTATCCTTCCTCTCTCTCCCCACCCTCCTTCTCCATCCATACTTATTCACCAGAATCTCCCTTCCTCTATGTTCACCCTCCCTCGTTATCTGCCCTTACTATGTGTCCATTGTATCCCTAATTCCCCTGTTTGGACACGTCCCCAGCCCTTTATAGTGAAGTTCTGTGAACAATGGGAGGCATACAACTTTGCCTTGCCTTTCTATCACCATGATAGCCTACAATTGAACCAGCTGCCTTTCCAATTTTACCTCCATTTGTACTGACCTTGGCCATTACTTAAAGTCTACTGATTGTTTATGGTACTATATGCCCTTGTACACGCGGTCGGAGAATCTGACGGAATGAGTCTTATCAGACCGTGTCGTCAGATAATCCGACTGTGTGTGGTATGCATCGGACTGATTCCGTCCGAATCTCCATCCGACCCAATTTTCCAACATGTTGGAAATATTTCCCGACCAACTGGGCCGGATGGACCTAATCCGATCATGTGTAGAGCATTTTGATCGGACCAAGTGCCACGCATGCTCAGATCAAATTCCTACATCAAAGCTATTGGCTACCAGCCTGAATGTAGTCCCATCGTAACGAAATTACGTCATCACGTTCTGAAAGATCGGATTTTTCGACAACTTGGCCCGACCGTGTGTATGCAACAGTTTCGGACACAATCCGTCGGACTAAATCCGACGGGCAAAATCCGACGGATTTGGTTGGCAAAATCTCCGACCGTGTGTACGTACGTGGGCTAAGAGTATGATAGTTGGACGTTTTCCAGAAACAGACAACTTTTATGGTACTATCCTAAATACGAATTATTTTATGAGACATCATATTGCATTTTTTTGCTTCCCTTCATTTGGTTATACGCTGGTGTCAGTTGTGATCAGTATGATCTCTGCACCCTACATTGCATTCTGTAAATTTTGCCTTTTTTTCCATATTGCTGAAAACATTAAATACCATATTATAATATTTTTTTCACCCTTTTACGGCAGATTCCTTACAAACCCTTTTTTTCTGTCTGAACAGTGGATAAACCCTAAGGTTGCTCCTTCAATGTAGGATTAAGTCTAGGTGTCAGGACCAGAATCTGAACCCACGACCCCTGCTGTGTCTGGCAGTAGCTCTTCTTGCTGAGCCTCCTGAGATTCTGAACACCATCCTGCCTGATGTCTTGGACAATCTTGCTTTTTACCTTGTTCCTGGTGAAACCTGAACTAGCATTAGCTCTTCTTGCTAAGCCTCCTGAGATGCTGGACACCATCCTGCCTGCTGTCTTGGACTAACTTACTTTTTACCTTGTTCCTGGTGAAACCTGAACTAGCAGTAGCTTTTCTTGCTGAGCCTCCTGAGATGCTGGACACCATCCTGCCTGATGTCTTGGACAATCTTGCTTTTTACCTTGTTCCTGATAAGACCTAAACTCCTTGCTCCTCCCTTGAGCTTCTTTTTTAAGCCATGCCTTTGAACTTGCTGTTTGCTAGATATTGACGATAGCGGCTCCCTACTGTCAGGAACCATGAATCAGACTGAGACAGAAGTACAATGAAATCACACTTGTTTATTAATAAAAAAGAAAAAGGTAAAAAGAAAAAGCGTAGTCAAGCATAGCCAGAGTCCAGTAGCCAGATCGGATAGTCAGCCAGTCCAAAGTTCATTAACCAGATCGGGTAATCAGCCAGGCCTGAAGTCAGGGATCCAAAGAGAGCAACTGCAAGCAGGATGAGAAGCCAGGAGGGATGTCAGCAAGCCAGTCTTGAAACAAACAGCAGAAGATGGTTCCTTGTGATGTATAATAGCAAAAAGTTATAAATATTGCGTTTAAAAAAAAAACAATTTAAATTATAGCGCAAAAAATAAAAACCACAGAGGTGATGAAATACCACCAAAAGAAAGCTCTATTTGTGGGGAAAAAAAGGATGTCAATTTTGTTTGGGTGCAAAGTCGCACAGCCGTGCAATTGTCAGTTAAAGCGACACAGTGTCACAAAAAGTGCTCTGGTCAGGAAGGGGGTAAAATCTTCGGGGGCTGAAGCAATTAAGTACTCTTTAAGGCCACCTTAATTCCTTTGTGTGCAGGTGAAAAATAAATCGAAATCGAAATCTTTCATGAGCCTGGCTTTTTTTTAGCTATTAAATAGGAGATTTCTAAGCAAAGCAGCTATGTTTAGACTAGTTAACCACTTGCAGACCGGACCATTTTGCTGGTCAAAGACCAGACCACTTTTTGCGATTCGGCACTGCGTCGCTTTAACTGACAATTGCGCGGTCGTGCGACGTGGCTCCCAAACAAAATTGACGTCCGTTTTTTCCCACAAATAGAGATTTCTTTTGGTGGTATTTGATCACCCCTGCAGTTTTTATTTTTTGCGCTATAAACAAAAATAGAGCGACAATTTTGAAAAAAACGCATTATTTTTTACTTTTTGTTATAATAAATATCCCCCAAAAATATATAAAAAAACATTTTTTTCCCTCAGTTTAGGCCAATACGTATTCTTCTACATATTTTTGGTTAAAAAAAAACGCAATAAGCGATTATTGATTGGTTTGCGCAAAAGTTATAGCGTTTACAAAATAGGGATAGTTTTATAGCATTTTTATTAATAATTTTTTATTATTTTTTTTTTTTACTAGTAATGGCGGCGATCAGCGATTTTTATTGTGACTGCGACATTGTGGGGGACCCATCGGACATTTTTTACACATTTTTGGGACCATTGTCATTTATACAGTAATCACTGCTATATAAATGCAGTGATTCCTGTGTAAATGACACTGGCAGTGAAGGGGTTAACCAGTGGGTGGCAGTGTAGGGGTTAAGTGCTCCTAGGGATGTGTTACTAACTGTGGGAGGGTTGGGCTTTCATTTAGTGAACACTGATCTCTGCTCCAATCACATGGAGCAGAGATCAGCATCACTAGTTGCTAGGCAGAATGGAGAAATGCTGTTTACACGGCATTTCCTCCATTCAGCCGTCCCGTGAGACGATCGCGGGTATGCCCGCGGCGATCGAGTCCGCGGGTCCCACGACCAGACTCACGGAGGTCCTGACCAGACTCACGGGGGTCCCGATGGCAGGGCGGCATTGAAGATTGGACGTACATGTACGCCAATATGCCTGCCCGTGCCATTCTGTCGACGTATATCGTCGTGAGCTGGTCGGGAACCGGTTAATCAGTAAAAAAAATTAAAAAAAATAGCTCCATGCACTGGCTTGAATCAATGCATTTGAAATATTAATAAATAATATTTTATATTTAGCTGACTAATGAGCCTGACTTTTTTTAGCTATTAAACAGGAGATTTCTAAGCAAAGCAGCTATGGTTAGCCTGGTTAATCTGTAAAAAAAAAAAACGGCTCCATGCACTGGCTTGAATCAATACATTTGAAATATTAATACATAATATTTTATATTTAGCTGACTAATGAGCCTGACTTTTTTAGCTATTAAACAGGAGATTTCTAAGCAAAGCAGCTATGGTTAGCCTGGTTAATCTGTAAAAAAAAAAAAAACGGCTCCATGCACTGGCTTAAATCAATACATTTGAAATATTAATACATAATATTTTATATTTAGCTGACTAATGAGTCTGACTTTTTTTTACCTAATAAACAGGAGATTTCTAAGCAAAGCAGCTATGGTTAGCCTAGTTAATCTGTAAAAAAAAAAAAAAAAAAAAAAGAAAACAGCTCCATGCACTGGCTTGAATCAATACATTAGAAATATTAATAAATTATATTTTATATTTAGCTGACTAATGAGCCTGACTTTTTTTTTTGTTTAGCTATTAAACAGGAAGTTTCTAAGCAAAGCAGCTATGGTTAGCCTGGTTAATCTGTAAAAAAAAAAATGCACTGGCTTGAATCAATACATTTGAAATATTAATAAATAATATTTTATATTTAGCTGACTGATTTTTTTTATGAATTATTTAGACTTGAACATCATAAATAAAATCTGTATAAAACACCACACATTCCTATTCATTGCAATACATTCCAATACAAAGCTATGCAGTCATGAAATAAAAGCTTTAAAGCAGTTATCTAATATGACTGCACCACCCTGAGGGAAAAGATGTTGTTTAAAGCTGCTATGCATAATGGATTTTCCCTAACAAGCCTGGATTTCAGCAGATTGCTTTGCATAGAAACAACAGTGTTGATAATGGCCTACAGAAATGTTCTGTGCATGGAAGGATATTAGTGCTTGACATATTCCATAACGGAGGCATTACTAGATATGTGAGGGGCCCGGGGCACGTAAAGGAAGTGGCAAGAAGTGGGTATGGATAAGTTGCTCCTTACAGTGGGAGGGGAATATTTACACCACACAAGTGCTTACTTGATGCATATACTAGATATACTGTACATACTGCGGCATGGTTGGCAACAAAATACTCTAAAATACAGCATAGTGTACATAGCGCAGGGATGAGGAGTGTGTTATGTTCATAGTGCAGGGGCCAGGAGTGTATTATGTGCAAAGTGCAGGAGTCAATTGTATGTAACATACAGAGTGCCAGGAGTATATTACATTCATAGTGCAAGGGTGAGGAATGTGTTAAATACAGAGCGCGGGGGTCAGAAGTTTATTATGTACAGTGTGCAGGGGTCAGAAATGTATTATGTGTAGGGGTCAGAAGTTTATTATGTACAGTGTGCAGGGGTCAGGAGTATGTAACATACAGACTGAAAGGATCAGGAGTATGTAAAATACATAATGCAGGGGTAAGGGGTGTGTTATATACAGAGTGCAGGGGCCAGGAGTGTATTTTGTACCGAGTGCAGTTGTCAATAGTATGTAAAATTCGTAATGCAGAGGTGAAGAGTGTGCTATACACAGATTGAACGGGCCAGGAGTGTATTATGTACAGAGTGCAGGTGTCAATAGTATGTAACATGCAGAGTGCAAGAGTCAGGAGTATGTAACATTCATAGTGCAGGGGTGAGGAATGTGTTATATACAGATTGCAGGGGTCAGAAGTGTATTATGTACAGTGTGCAGGTGTCAGGAGTATGTAACATACAGATTGAAAGGATCAGGAGTATGTAAAATACATAATGCAGGTGTGAGGGGTGTGTTATATACAGAGTGCAGGGGCCAGGAGTGTATTTTGTACCGAGTGCAGTTGCCAATAGTATGTAAAATTCGTAATGCAGAGGTGAAGAGTGTGCTATACACAGATTGAACGGGCCAGGGGTGTATTATGTACAGAGTGCAGGTGTCAATAGTATGTAACATGCAGAGTGCAAGAGTCAGGAGTATGTAACATTAATAGTGCAGGGGTGAGGAATGTGTTATATACAGATTGCAGGGGTGAGGAATGTGTTATATACAGATTGCAGGGGTCAGAAGTGTATTATGTACAGTGTGCAGGTGTCAGGAGTATGTAACATACAGACTGAAAGGATCAGATGTATGTAAAATACATAATGCAGGGCTGAGGGGTGTGTTATATACAGAGTGCAAGGGTTGGGAGTAAGTAACATACATAGTACAGGGGTGAGGAGTGTGTTATATACAGAGTGCAAGGTTCAGAAGTGTGTATCTGTATGTACAAAGTGCAGGTGTCAGGAGTATGTAACATAGAGAATGCAGGGGTAAGGGGTATGTAACATGAGTGCATGAGTCAGGAGTGTGTTTTGTGGGTTTAAGCACCATATCGCAATATGGTGTGACCAAATCCCCATATTTTTTTATAATGTTTTTTGAAAATGTCTCGGTGTTTTTAATAAGCCTTGCAGGAGGTAAATGTCTTTTTTGCATGTGAGCGCTGTAATATTTTTGTTCTGTTGCATGGTCTTATGGCTGCACCATCTTTAATGCATCTTTTAGGGTGTGCCCCCCAAATATCTTGTTTGTCTAGTTCTAGTAGCATTCCAATCTGGTGAATCATGGGTATTAAATGGGTGCAGGCTGTCAAGTGCTTAACTCAGACAGCATTGAAGCCAGAGCCGTCTTCATATTGATTGGGCAAAGCAGCTAAACTTAAAATCAGTTTACTGTAGCAGATCAGACAGTGATTGCGAATGGTTGCCAGAGGTTACAGTGTATCATTACTGCTTACTAATTGGTTGCTAGAGGTTACAGCACACATTGAAGCTCACTGATTAGTTGCTAGATGTTACAGCACATGATTTCTGCTTGTTAATTGGTTGCTAGAGATTACTGTACAGTAATACTGCTCACTGATTGGTTGCTAGAGGTTACAGCACATCATCTCCTCACTGCAGAGGGCATTATATACATATAAATGCCGCCTTTATTTACATATCTATGCAGCTATTTACATATGAACTGCCGGTTATTTACATGTAAACACAGGGTCTGCAGGGGAGTCATCTGAACAATAGGGCAGAGCTGGGCAGCCTTAGTAGCAGCACTTCACACTGAGATATTGGGACACAGCACAGGACTAAAACTTCAAGGGACAAGGGAATTTAAACTGGGATAGTTGGCAAGTATGAGGCAGCTGCTTTGGGCCCCACAACAATGACAGGGCCCAGGGCAGCTTCCCCTTTTGCCCTGCCTTAAAGACGGCCCTGCTTCCATTAACAACACAAGACTCGCACTCGGCTTCAATGGGTGATTAGTGTTAAAGGATAACAGTGGCTTCATTTATTTTTTAACCAACCTCAATATCAGCATGTTTCTTTATTTTCAAAAAATGATGGCAAAAAATTAAAATCATGATATGTGGCCTATTTTTCCAAAATGGGTAATTTGTATTTTTTTATTCGTATTGGCTTGACATTTTTTTTCTTTGCTATGTTTTACAACAGGAAACCTTTTTTTATTTTATTTTATTTTTATTTTTTTTACCTTTGAGTATTTTTTATTCATCTATGTAAATTATTAAACAGGGGTTACCAGTTACCCAACAGATATCCACCAAAAAATTTAAAAATGGGTAATTTGTATTTTTTTATTCATATTGGCTTGACAGTTTTTATTTTTTTTTTGCTATGTTTTTGAACAGGGAATCTTTTTTTTTTTTTTTTTTTGTTACTTTTGAGTAATTTTTATTCATTTATGTAAATTATTAAACAGGGGTTACCAGTTACCCACAGATATCCACCAAAAAATAAAAAAAATGGGTAATTTGTATTTTTTTATGCGTATTGGCTTGAGGTTTTTTTTTTTTTGCTATTTTTTATAACAGGGAACCTTTTTTTTTTTTTTTTTTTTTACTTTTGAGTATTTTTTATTCATCTATGTAAATTAACAGGGGTTACCAGTTACCCAACAGATATCCACCCAAAAATTTAAAAATGGGTAATTTGTATTTTTTTTATTCATATTGGCTTGACCTTTTTTTTTTCTTTGCTATATTTTATAACAGGGGACCTTTTTTTATTTTTTTTACTTTTGAGTATTTTTTATTCATCTATGTAAATTATTAAACAGGGGTTAACAGTTACCCAACAGATATCCACCCAAAAATAAAAATAGTGGGTAATTTGTATATTTTTATTCGTATTGGCTTGACATTTTGTTTTCTATGTTTTAAAACAGGGAACCTTTTTTTTTTTTCTTTTACTTTTGAGTATTTTTTATTCATTTATGTAAATTATTAAACAGGGGTTACCAGTTACCCACAGATATCCACCAAAATTTTTTTAAAAATGGATAATTAAGTATTTTTTTATTCGTATTGGCTTGACATTTTTTTATTTTTTTTTTGTTTTATAACAGGGAACCTTTTTTCCTGGTGCCTCCATGGCAGCATACCTGTGACAAGCTCCGCCTTGGCTCCTCCCTCAGGACTAGTGAATATTATAAAAGAAAAGGTTAGTACAGCCCCCGCATTCTCCTTTTTTTCCTCATACCTCATGGCAGTGAATCCTGGTCGGCGTCCTTACCTTCTGCAGTCGGCAGCTTCCGTCCGGGTTCAAGCCTCTCCCAGACGCAGTTCCTTCTCTTGGGCAGCTAAACGCGCTTATAAGGTTGGAAGTCCCTTCTGTAGGATCTTTTGGGACAAGCAGTTTGTCTCTTAAGTAAGAGCTTTATCTGCAAGTTGATCAGGCACCAGCTCATTCATGGTAACGGAGGCAGCAGCTATTTCTACATTTCTTTTTTTTTTTCCTCCTTCTCTCTTTTCTTCCTTCCTTTCCTTTCCCTTTTAGGTTTTATATCTTTTATCTTTTCTCTTCCCTCTCTCTTTTGCTCTCTTCCCCTCCCCAACCTTCCATTTCTTTCTTTCTTTCTTTCTTTTCTTTTGACCTTCCATTTGTTTGTTTCTCTCAGAGAAAAAAAACTCCCTCTTAGCCCCTGCCGCCATTCCCGGCTCCACAGGAGCCGCGCACGCTCAGCGCCTGCGTTTTATTTAACTTTCGGCGTTCCCCGCCGTGCTCTGCGCATGCGCCGGCGGTGTGAGGCTTCTAGCTTACTGTTCCGCCGATCGGCGCATGTGCAGTGGATTCGGAGGCCGCGGCGGCCATCTTTGATAAGGGCACAGTGACGTTTATGCCCTCAAAATGTCAAAGACAGGATAGAGGCGTGCCCTGCCTCTCCTGTTCTACTGTTTATCTCCCTGATGGCCTCAGTGGGACGCCTGTGGCTGCAGGGAGAACTGCTACTCTGAGCTTTAATATAATAAAAAATAAAAAAAAGAGAAGATGGATTCATTAATTAATTAAATAGTATAAAATGAAATAAACATATTAAATTATTAAATAAAATTAATAAAAAATAATTAAATAAATTATATTTTATTTACAAAAAATAAAAAATTTAAATATATATATATAATTTAACCCCCCCCCCCCCCAAAAAAAAGGGACAAGAAGACAAAATGTCGATTTAGACGTATTTTAGATGTATTTATCGAAGTCCCTTTTTCTAGTCAAGGACACGGGTGGTTGATTTTTCTCCTCTAAAACTCTTTTCTTAGCTGCTGCTTCTGCTAATCCGTCTAGTATGAGCCATTCGCCACCCGCACAAGATCCTACTCTACACCTGAGGTAAGGACCTACGTCCAGGTAAGTTGATACACTTTTAAAAAAACAAAAGAGTGCACTCAGGCTGGTACTTTATGTATTTCAGTCCTGTACGCCAGAAGATGTCTAAGAGGACCTCAAGGCGACATGAAGACGATGATGACTCTAGTCACAGCAGAGACAGGTCGTCCTGGCATGGGGATTATAGAAGTGGCAGAAAGCATCGGCCAAAAAGGCGCCATCACTCATGCTCCCCGAGACCTAGATCTCCAAGATGTCAGGCGTGTGGAGCTGCCCCACTTTCAGACAAACTGATCTGTTTGAGATTGCCTCAGGGACGATGCAGCGGACAGAGAATCTGAAGGTCTGCAAATGGCGGACCTACTTAAGAAAGCAGTAAAGTACTCCCTTGCGGAATTGGTAGCCACAATGACGACGCAAAAACCAGCGTCTCCTCCTCAGGAGAAAACAGCTGAGGCTTCCATCCCGGGGCTGTCCACAAGTGGAATTTTTCGTCTGACGCCGGCATCCTCCTCTAAACATCAGGAAGAGAATGCCATCTCAGAGGAATCATCTGATGACCTAGATGCCTCTGGCTTTGCTTTCGCCATGGTCCAGCCTTATGTACAGGCAGCTAAACAAGCGATCGGCTGGGAGAGACCAACACCGAGGTTTAAGAACTCTAAATCGTACTTCCCCTTTCTCAAACGCCAGATCTCCGTTTTTCCTCTCATGGACGAGATCAGGGATGTGATTGAGGAAGAGTGGGAAAAGACAGAAAATGTTCTCTATTAATCGGTTGGGAAAGTTATTCCCTCTCTCATAGGCTGATTCCGCAATGCTGGAGGGTTCTCCAGTGGTCGATGCAGCAGTGGTAAGGTTGGCTAAGAATGTCACATTGCCCCTGGAAGACTCAACTTCTTTTAAGGCTCCACTGGACAGCAGGATGGATCTCGATCTCAAGAAAGAGTACCAGATGGCAGACAACGCCTGTAAACCTGTCATAGCCCTGACATCAGTGTCCAATGCGCTACGCGTCTGGACAGATAATATAGAGTCGGCAATCCAACAGGACATCCCAGAGGAGGATATAATCAAGGCCTTGGATGAGCTGAAGCTCTCAGCAGACTTTATTGGTGAAGCCGCCATCGATTCAATTCGTTGCTCCGCAAGGGCAATGCTCCACACAGTTATGGCCAAATGGGCCTTGTGGCTGAAACCGTGGGCAGCAGATATCGCCTCCAAACAGAACTGGTGTAAGATACCATTTGATGGTGAAGCCTTGTTTGGGGGAAAAACTGGACAAGGACATCTCTCGAGTCACTGGTGGAAAATCAGGCCTGCTACCCCAAGACAGGTGATCTAGGCGCTCCAGGACAATCGCACCCAGATTCCAATACTCCAAGAATAAGGATTACCGATAGTCCAGGCAGGGAAAAGGCTTCAGGCATAATTGGGAAAGCACACAGTCCACGTTCCTCAAAACCCGAAGACAGAGACCAATGCCTACCCCACAGGATTCTACTAAATCCTTTTGACGCCTGGCCAGCCCAAGCGATTCCTGTGTGGGCCAAGCTAAAACACTTCTCAAAGATCTGGGAACAAAAGTGCAGGGATCCTTGGGTAGTCTCCACAGTCAAATACGGCCATTTCTGGTCGTTCCTAGACAAACCTCCCAAGGTCTTCTCCCTGACAAGGGTGTCAAGGTTCCCCCCTAAAAAACGGAAGTGCTACAGCAATTTCTTCTCTCCTTGCAGTAACAGCAAGCGGTAGTTCCAGTGCCTCCATCAGAGAGATTTTCGGGTTTTTACTCAACCCTGTTTCTAGTCCCCAAGAAAAATGGAGGGTGGAGACCCGTGATAGACCTAAAAAGTCTAAATCGTTATTTCTTCCTAGTAAGATTCAAAATGGAGTCACTACGAACGATTATTTGTGTAGACCAACCAGGGGGCTGGATGTTGTCAATAGACTTGCAGGACGCTTACCTGCATATACCCATACTCCCTCCTTTCCAGAAGTATCTGAGATTGGCGGTGGGCCAGGTACATCTCTAATTCCAGAGTCTTCCATTGGGCCTCTGCACATCGCCAAGAGTCTTCACAAAGACCCCGATTGCCATCATAGCCCCTCTGAGAGAATTGGGGCTTCGGGTATGCCACTACTTGGACGACCTTCTACTCCTGGCAAAAGACTGTGGAACAGGTGGTATCTATCCCAACCCATACACTTGACGACCTTGATGCTCAGGAGTCTGCATTGGTGGATGAAGAAACAGACACTTCTGAAATCACGCCCCTTAGGGCATGTCGACTGGATCACAATTACTACCAATGCCAGTGCAGCAGGTTGGGGAGCACACTGCAACCGGATCTCAGTGCAGTGTAGATGGTCCTTCCATACAACAGGCCTGGTGTCGAATGTCCTGCAGGTCAGAGCGGCCTACCTTGCGTTACTAGCCCTAAGGTTCGAGATTACAGGGAAACCTGTTCTCCTCCGAATGGACAACAGGGCTGCGGTATCCTATGTACACCGGAAAGGGGGGACACGCAGCAGGTCCCTCCTGAGGGAGGTGGAACCCATAATACTCTGGGCAGAAAGGAATCTAAAGGACCTGAGGGCAGGTTATCTGCCCGGCCATCTTAACTTGAGGGCCGACCGCCTTTCCCGCAAGTTTGCGGATGCCAACGAATGGTCTCTACACCCGGAGATTTTCGACTGGATAGTGAACCAGTGGGGTCCCCTCGAGCTAGACCTATTTGCAACAGCATTCAATACCAAGCTTCCAAGGTGCATCTCAAGGCCTCCTCAACCCCAAGCGGAGGCATTAGATGCCCTCTCAGCCCCCTGGGCATGCAATCGGGCCTATGCCTTCCCTCCACGGCCTTTCATTCCAAGATTCCTGTCAAGGCTTATGATAGAAACCTCGACAGTGATAACGGTCCTACCGTACTGGCCAACACGTCCTTGGTTCCCCACAGCAATGTATCTAAGTAGCCGACTTCCAGTCAAGGTTCCAATAATACCTCTTCGCCTCTCGCAAAGATGTCACACCCTTCCAGATCCCCGCAGGCTGGATCTTCACATCTGGCAGCTGAAAGAGAAAGGTTCCAATCTCTAGGGTGTTCCAACAAAGTGATTGCAACCCCGCTCAAGGCAAGAAAACCATCCACAAACAAAAGTTCAGGGCCTTCATAATTGGCAGAAGCTGTGATCCAGATTCCCCATCATCCTCTCAAATTCTTGAGTTTTTGCAGGCAGGCCTAGACCTAGGTCTTGCACTAGGTACACTAAAAGTACAGGTATCAGCAATTTCATTGGCAAACCAGTAGAAGATGGGCCGAGGACTCATTAATAATACAGTTCTTCAAAGCTGTCAAAAAGATCCGACCGCCAACTAAACAATCTTTTCCCACTTGGGACCTTGCTATTATCCTAGAGTCCTTAGCCAGTCCACCTTTTTGCCCCTTCGGAGTCAGCATCGCTTTGGAATCTAGCCTAGAAGCTAGCCTTCCTGATAGCTATAACCTCTGGCAGACGGGTTTCAGAGCTCCAAGCTTTAGGAGCAGATCATAATCATATCATATTCTATCCGGACAGAGTAGAACTCAGAACAGTGCGAGGATTTATTCCCAAAGTCGCATCATCCTTAAACATGTCAGAACCTTGGGCACTCCCAACATTTTCAGAACAGGACTTTGGTTCTCTTCATGAGCTAGACATTGCCTCCACTTTGAAATGCTATCTGCAGGCCACAGCATCATTCAGGGATTCCATCAGGCTGTTTATAATTCCCTGGGGCAAACACCAAGGCAAGGAGGCGTCAGCAAGAACGATTGCCTCATGGATCGTTAGACTGATCCACAAGGTGTACAGGACAAAGGGGCTGGAACCCCCTTTGGCGGTCAGGGCCTTCTCCACCAGAGCAGTTTCTGCCTTTTGGGCGGCAAGAGCGAATGTGTTAATTGAAACTATTTGTGGGGCAGCGACTTGGTCGTCCCGACATACATTTCTGAAACATTGCAGGGTGGACCCAGGAGCTCTTGCATCGGTGGAGTTTGGCAGACAGGCAGTCACATCAGCCCTCGCTTCTTCTAAATAATAATTTCTTTAAAATAGACTTCTAAGCATCCCACCCATCTCAGCTAGTTATTTGTCACAGGTATGCTGCCATGGAGGCACCAGGAAAACAGAAAATTGTACCATACTTACCGTAATTTTCTTTTCCTGGTGCCTATCCATGGCAGCATACAATCCCACCCTCGGTATTCTATATTACGGAGAATGCGGGGGCTGTACTAACCTTTTCTTTTATAATATTCACTAGTCCTGAGGGAGGAGCCAAGGCGGAGCTTGTCACAGGTATGCTGCCATGGAGGTATGCTGCCATGGATAGGCACCAGGAAAAGAAAATTACGGTAAGTATGGTACAATTTTCTGTTTTTTATTCTTTTATTTTTATTTTACTTTTGAGTATTTTTTATTCATTTATGTAAATTATTAAACAGGGGTTACCCAACAGATATCCACGCAAAAATTTTGAAATAGGTCATTTGTATTTTTTTATTCGTATTGGCTTGACATTTTTATAGTTTTTGCTATGTTTTATAACAGGGAACTTTTTTTTTTATTTATTCTTTTCTGCTATGTTTTATAACAGGGAACCTTTTTTTTTATTTTTATTTTTTACCTTTTGAGTATTTTTTATTCATTTGTGTAAATTATTAAACAGGGGTTACCAGTTACCCAACAGATATCCACGCAAAAATTTTGAAATGGGTAATTTGTATTTTTTTATTCGTATTGGCTTGACATTTTTTATTTTATTTTTTTGCTGTTTTATAACAGGGAACCTTTTTTTTTTAGTTTTTTTTTCTGCTATGTTTTATAACAGGGGACCTTTTTCTTTTTATTCGTATTGGCTTGACATTTTTTTTCTTTTTTTTTTTAACCTGTTGAGTATTTTTTATTCATCTATGTAAATTATTAAACAGGGGTTACCAGTTACCCAACAGATATCCACGCAAAAATTTTGAAATTGGTAATTTGTATTTTTTTATTCGTATTGGCTTGACATTTTTATAGTTTTTGCTATGTTTTATAACAGGGAACTTTTTTTTTTTATTTATTCTTTTCTGCTATGTTTTATAACAGGGAACCTTTTTTTTATATTTTTTTTTTTTACCTTTTGAGTATTTTTTATTCATTTATGTAAATTATTAAACAGGGGTTACCAGTTACCCAACAGATATCCACGCAAAAATTTTGAAATGGGTAATTTGTATTTTTTTATTCGTATTGGTTTGACATTTTTTTATTTTATTTTTTTGCTGTTTTATAACAGGAAACCTTTTTTTTTTTAGGTTTTTTTTCTGCTATGTTTTATAACAGGGGACCTTTTTCTTTTTATTCGTATTGGCTTGACATTTTTTTTCTTTTTTTTTTTTAACCTGTTGAGTATTTTTTATTCATCTATGTAAATTATTAAACAGGGGTTACCAGTTACCCAACAGATATCCACCAAAAATTTAAAAAAAAAGCAAAAAAATTTTTTTTTATTAATTTAAGTACATTTTTGCACGACCAATCGTTTTTTTTTTTTTTGTTTGTTTGTTTTTTGTCCAAACTATTACAGCACTGAAAAACTGGCCTGGACAGGAAGGGGGTGTAACATGGCAGTGTTTAAAAAATGTTTATTTTTCCAAACAAAGATCCTTCAGCTTTAAGAAGCGCCACATCACCCTCCAATGTCTAGGGCCCAACCCTAGTGCTCCAGGCGACCCAATTTAGCGACTTAAAAAACGGCGTGTGATTTAATGGGTAAATTATATCTTTTGTCCTCTTGCAGATAATTGCAATAAGTATCAAGTGTGCCAAATTACAGTATAATGAAGAGGAGAGAAAAAATTGTTTGTTTTATTGGAGCTGAATACAGTAAGGAAATTCTATAGCTCTCCGTGGCTTATTAAATAGTACTTGGCTTAATAATCCGTCATGTGAGTCACTTTTATATTAAGCCGCAGCAATTATACAAATTAAACTCCAACAACTCACATATAAATGTGACACAAAGTCGAACGTTTTTCTTCATAAAATATATCAACGTGTTGCTAGAGAAACAAACATCTAATTAGAAAGTAACATCGGTGCTATTTAGCAGTGCAAAGTGGTTGGTAGGGCAAGGTTTGATAAAAACGCATTCTCACGTTTTCACAAACTCTTTTTGTATTGGTGTTGTTAGAATAATAAAAAAAAAATGTAAGAAGAAAGAGATTACAGATTTTATTTCCCCAAAAATTGGAATGGCCACCAGCAGACACTTTCCATCAGTTCCATCTACCAATCGGCTTACGGCTTCAATCAAGCTTGGGTAAAAAGATAAAAAAAATAAAAAAATCTCCAGGTTAGAATAATAAAAATACCGTATTTATCGGCGTTTAACACGCACATTAATTTTAAGAGGGAAGTTTCAGGAAAAAAACACTTAAATTCTAAATAAGGAACTTTGAAGTAAAATAAGGGTCAGTGCCCATCTGCAGCCTCACCATTGCCATCAATGCAGCCTGATAAAAGCCCATCTGTAGCCTCACCAGTTCACATCAATGCCGCCTCATCAGTCCACATCAGTGCAACCTCACAAGTGCCATCAATGCAGCAGCCTCACTATTGCCATCAATGCAGCCTGATCAATGTCCATCTGCAGCCTCACAAGTGCCATCAATGCAGCCTCATCAGTCCACATCAATGCAGCCTCACTACTGCCATCGATGCAGCAGCCTCACCGTTGCCATCAATGCAGCCTTATCAATGTCCATCTGCAGCCTCACAAATGCCATCAATGCAGCCTCATCAGTCCACATCAATGCAGCCTCACTACTGCCATGAATGCAGCAGCCTCACTATTGCCATCAATGCAGCATCCTCACCATTTCCATCAATGCAACAGCCTCACTATTGCCATCAATGCAGCAGTCTCACCATTGCCATAAATGCAGCAGCCTCACCATTGCCATCAATGCAGCAGCCTCACCATTGCCATCATTGCAGCAGCCTCACCATTGCCATCAATGCAGCAGCCTCACCATTGCCATGAATGCAGCAGCCTCACCATTGCCATCAATGCAGTAGCCTCACCATTGCCATCAATGCAGCAGCCTCACCATTGCCATCAGTGCAGCCTGATCGATGCCCACCTGCAGCCTAGAGGGGACAGGCGGGGGGGGGGGGGCGGGCCAAGCGCCGACAGATTACATACAGTGAGAATTTCCTATGATAGGCAGAACAGTGGTCCAATGGCAGCCCAGGACACGGGACTTCCTATTTCAGGAGGCCGCCAAGTATAACACGCATACGCTATTTGCACCCGATTTCCAGGGTGAAAAAGTGCATGTTATACGCCAATAAATACAGTAAGTATCTCTGCTTGCATGATTCACCCTATCTAAGGCACAGCCCCCCTCCAACTCACCCATTCACTGAAGTACTTATCCTCTCCAGGGTTGAATGATGCCCAGCATCATCTAACTCACCTTCTGTGTCAAGGCTCCATCCTCCACACCCCCACCCTGGACTCAGGAGAATGTAATAAAATTGAAACTGAAGCCCCACCCCATTGCTAAGGTGGCAAGATACAAATGTATTCCTATAAAGGGGTACAATCTAAAAATTCACCAGTGATTGAGTATCCCAGAATTAAGCAACACCACAGAAAATTAACAAAAGTGATTACCGTGTGGTCTAACCTTAACGGGTTTCGTCATTATGACTTTGCCAAAAGACAAAGTCATAACGACGAAACCCGTTAAGGCTAGACCACACAGTAATATACTAAAAGAGCCGCCCTAGCAAGTGAAAAAAAAACATATACAATCAACTGAAAATGGCTATATCTCATATAAAAATAATATAACAAAAAAGTCCAATGTGTAAAGTAAAAGAAAAGAAAGTAAACGATCCTCCTCTTCTATAGCCAAATATTTGTAGATGTGCAATAAATCTCCACCGCTGATGTCGCCGGGAGCGGACTACAGCTATATATACATACTGCAGACATATCCTCTATTTCTTCAGACTGTCTCTGTGTCCCTCTAGTGCTGGGCTCGGATTACATCACATTTCTGAGCCTGGAGGAGAGCATCATGGGAACTGTAGTCTCTTGAGCAGCCATAGCTGAACTGTTGAATTAGCAATGAACTACACTCCCCAGCAAGCTATTTACTCCAGGGGAGAATTATGGGAGGGGCTTTAAAGGGATCTGCCGCCTCAGGCCCATGCTCTCTTGCTTTCCGGGATCCATCAAGTGAACACAGCTCCGACACTTCATTGGGAGGATTGCAGCCCACCACCCTATCCACAGCATCTGCAGTTCCAGACCAGGTGGGATGGACTACGCTTGTTATGCCAGGGGTAAACCAGCAGCATTGCTGACGGCAAAGGTGTCGGACAGTCCACTGAATCAGCAGACTGAACAGTCACCTCCTCTTGCTTACTAGAAGAAGGACAGACTTGTATCATTTAGCGGTTAACCATTGCAGTCATCAGGATTGGTGAGTGGGCACATGCCCAAAAGTCCAGTTACCAGCCATTAGCATATCATGTTGAACACTGTATACAGGCATGGTGACATAGTAAGGTTGAATAAAGACACCAGTCCATCCTAAGTGAGTGTCTACAATTATCCCTATCCCTGTACACTCACATCAGTCCCTACCCTCAAGGTGCCCACAATCTAAGGTCCCCATTCATATACTAGGGCCAATTTTGGACAGAAGCCAATTAACCTACCAGCATGTCTTTGGAGTGTGGGAGGAAACCGGAGTACCTGGAGAAAACCCACACAGGCACAGAGAGAACATGCAAACTCCAGGCAGGTAGAGTCATGGTTGGGATTCAAACTAGCGACCCTTTTTACTGCTAGGCGAGAGTGCTAACCACTACACCACTGTGCCGCCCATCTTCGACTTGGATTGCCAAGAGGATTTGGCACTGGTCTGGTCAATGTTCCCTGCATTGATTGCTGATCACTTTGCCACATTTAGGAATTATTTTCTTCTCCAAACTTCAGCTTCCTGGTTAATATAGTTGCAAGGCCTTGAATTTTGAACACTGTCGTTTCATTGCCCTTAAAAGGGGCACATTACTGGTATTTATACTACTCCATCTCTCATTATGATAAGGGTATTATAGGTCAGCCTGGGTCTCCCCTTTAGCAGTAGTAGTACTAACAACAAATAAATACCCTTTAAGAAATCCGCTGCTATTAGTTTGTTACTTTGTACACTAGTGTCATTTACTTGTTATTTTGTCTAACTGCTATGAGAGTTACCTCAGCTGAGTCTTGGTTGTTCTTCCAGGATTTGGATGAATTAACACTCCTTAAGCCCCTCAATTTATTGAGTAAATCTAAGAGGGCAGAAATCAGTTTGCATTGTGCCAGTGTGTTATATAAAGGTATGCGCTTTCAATAGGGTACCCAGCCCTGGATCACCCAATGGCAACTCCTCTGGCTCCCCCACTGGCGTATGGTTGTGACTGGTTCTCAGTTGTGCATCCCCCCCCATATATATATAATTCATAAGAGTATGAAAAAGATGCTGCGATTGTGTAAAACTTTACAAACAGCTTTATTGGTAATTAAAATTTCAAATTTTAAAGATATAAAAGCGCTTAGTAACAAATCCTTGCTGGCCAGATAAACAGCACCCATATTTCCGGGAACTCAGGATGACTTCAGCATGCTGCTCCAACCTACGTGTTTCGTCACACGTGACATCTGTCGTACAGTAAACAGGAAGTGACATCAGACCCATCCCAGAAGTGATGTACCAGAGCTCACAGATCGGGGGAACAGGGTGAGATTCCAAGTGCTTTGCACCATGGTGGGGATGAGGCAGCTGGCAGAGACACTGAATGCTTTTAATGTTTTCATTTGATGGACCATTTTGTTACAATGTTTGTGAGTATTTTTTTTTAACTGGACTTGAAAAATGTAAGTGTTTGATGGTACTACACTATATGAGTTTTCTTTCTTACCATGAGCTGCTTGGGGACCTCTTAAAGGAGAGTCTATGGTGTGATGACATTGACATTTATTTGAGCTTCTTTTGCCTATCCCCCAGCTAAGCCCAGCTAGGACCTTGATGTCCTCTCAGGACTCCTCTGCTAACTCTCTGTCTCTCTTTCTCTGCCCCAGGGTCAGAGCCCCCACCACAGGTGTCTCCTCCTTGCTTGGAGACCCATAAATATTGCCTATCCCTCCCCCAGCTAAGCCTAGCTAGGACCTTGATGTCCTCACAGGGCTCCTCTGCTAACTCTCTGTCTCTCTCTCTGCCCCAGGGTCAGAGCCCCCACCACAGGTGTCTCCTCCTTGCTTGGAGACCCATAAATATTGCCTATCCCTCCCCCAGCTAAGCCTAGCTAGGACCTTGATGTCCTCACAGGACTCCTCTGCTAGCTCTCTGTCTCTCTCTCTGCCCCAGGGTCAGAGCCCCCACCACAGGTGTTTCCTCCTTGCTTGGAGACCCATAAATAGTGCCTATCCCTCCCCCAGCTAAGCCTAGCTAGGACCTTGATGTCCTCACAGGGCTCCTCTGCTAACTCTCTGTCTCTCTCTCTGCCCCAGGGTCAGAGCCCCCACCACAGGTGTCTCCTCCTTGCGTGGAGACCCATAAATATTGCCTATCCCTCCCCCAGCTAAGCCTAGCTAGGACCTTGATGTCCTCACAGGACTCCTCTGCTAACTCTCTGTCTCTCTCTCTGCCCCAGGGTCAGAGCCCCCACCACAGGTGTCTTCTCCTTGCTTGGAGACCCATAAATATTGCCTATCCCTCCCCCAGCTAAGCCTAGCTAGGACCTTGATGTCCTCACAGGACTCCTCTGCTAACTCTCTGTCTCTCTCTCTGCCCCAAGGTCAGAGCCCCCACCATAGGTGTCTCCTCCTTGCTTCGAGATCCATAAATATTGCCTATCCCTCCGCCAGCTAAGCCTAGCTAGGACCTTGATGTCCTCACAGGACTCCTCTGTTAACTCTTTGTCTCTCTCTCTGCCCCAGGGTCAGAGCCCCCACTGCAGGTGTCTCCTCCTTGCTTGGAGACCCATAAATATTGCCTATCCCTCCCCTAGCTAAGCCTAGCTAGGACCTTGATGTCCTCACAGGACTCCTCTGCTAACTCTCTGTCTCTCTCTCTGTCCCAGGGTCAGAGCCCCCACCACAGGTGTCTCCTCCTTGCTTGGAGATCCATAAATATTCAGACTGCCTGTCCTGATCTCCCTCCCACTATACTTCTAGAAATCTCCAGAAGACAGGGGGAAGTAACAGAACAGCAACCTGTGAGACACTGAACAGCCCCAAGCAATCAACCCCTGATCCACTGTTTACAGAGGAGCCAACTAAATTTGCCTAGAGGTCTACTCTAAAGTAGGAGGTTGCTACACCCATAAGATAGATAAGCAAAGTTCTGGAGTCCTCACCGATAACTTGAGTGATATAACTGCTAAGAATTCAACACAGGATACGATCGCATTAGGTTTTAAAGCTAAAAATATTTCTGATGGAATCCACAGGTATTATTCCACACTCCCATGACATATAAGAAAATGCTTTTAATGGTACATTAAAGAGACCAAAACGGGAGAAGAAATATATATATATACTGAGATGCACATATACACATACCACTAGCAATCACCTAAAGTGCTATTTCTTCTTGCATCTGGCAGTTGATAACTATATTTTATGGGAGCTATTGTACATGCACGAGAATCTTGTAGGTGAGCTATAATTTTCCCTTTAAATGATCTTTAAGCCTGTGACACAATAATCAATCAAAATGTTCTCTATAATCAAGATCATCAATAAAAACAGTAATGGAATGCAGACGTTTATTTTTATTAAACTGAAAAATGCCCCCCCCCCCCCCAGCAGCCTTCCTAAACCCTGAGTGCTTTTGAATTACAGCCGTATGTAGGGTTGATGATGATAACTGCCGGTAGACTGTATGTGCTGCTGCTTAACGTTGTCTTTTTGGCTGCCAGGCGATTTGGTTGGGAAGAAGATTCTAAATAATACATTAGTGGAATTCTCTGCAGTATTTTCGATATTTTTGCACTAATGAATGTAGCAGTTGAGTGGGTTTAGCACAATTCTCTTGCTGCAAAGTTTGCTGTTTAAAAATTATTTAAGCAAAACTGGGTTGATAATGTCCAATTACCACTGAGAGGTTTATACTTCTGATAATTGTCAACGGCAATGCTCTGCTCCGCGAAGTTAAGGCGCCATGCACATAAAATACCAAAATCATTGTAGCCATGGGCTTTAATGGGCATACAGATATTGGCACCAAACCAAAAACTTAAAAAAAAGGTTTATTGTCCAAATGTTAAAAACACATATAACATCATATCCAAGTATCCAAGAGTTCACAAAACATCTCTTTTTAACAATCTGCATGTGGTCTCAACGCGTTTCATTTGATAGCACATCAACATTTATTTATTTTTGTATGAATATTTATCATCTTATAAATGCATTGTATACATATGTTTTCCCTCTTCCAAGTTGTTTCCCTTTTCCCCTCCTTTTCCAATGGGATGCCCTCACTCCTAGGCTGAGGATCCATTTTTGGCCCATGAGGACAGGGCTTATTTTTTAGGGGGGGTATGAAGACCCCCCCCCCCTTGTGTACATAGGACAGGTACATTTTGTAGCCAGAGGAGCCAGGGTTAATCTTTTGTTGTTAGCTGGCAGGCTCTGACAGCTGAGTCTCTGCTGCCTCTGATGGCTTCTGGAGCTTAGGAACATTCCAGAACTTAGAGGGCAGAGGGGCACAGTTAAGGCCTGAACTTAGAGGGCAGAGGGGCAGAGATAAGGCCTGAATATTTATGGGGTCTCCTCCAATCCCTGGGGAGGACCACCAAGAAGATGGAGAGATAGCTCTTAAAGCGGAGGTCCACCCTAAAGTGGACCTTCCGCTCATTGGAATCCTCCCCCCCTCCGGCGCCACAATTGGCACCTTTCAGGGGGGAGGGAGGTGCAGGTACCTGTACAGTACAGGTATCTGCACCCACTTCCGGGATAGCTCTCTGCGGAAAGGGGCGTAGATTACGCCCCTTTCCGAAAGTCCCCCGCTACCTGCTGGGAAACACACAGATCCCAGAGGCAGCGGGTCCATCCTTATTGCGCAGCGCGACTCGCGCATGCGCAGTAGGGAACCGGGAAATGAAGCCGAAAGGCTCCACTTCCTGATTCCCATATCCAAGATGGCGGCGGCAGCACCCGAGAGACGATCGAGACATCGGCTTCGGGTGCCGACATCGCGGGCGCGCTGGACAGGTAAGTGTCACTATTTTAAAAGTCAGCAGCTGCAGTATTTGTAGCTGCTGGCTTTAAAAAAAAAAAAAAACGCGGACTCCCGGCGGACTCCCGCTTTAAGTATTCTGGAGCCTGGCCATGTGGGAACAGAATCCAGGATCCAGAGGTCTAGAGGGGACCTCTGTTCTGGGGGGCTCTGCCTCCAGGCAGAAGGGGCTAGAGAGGAAGAGTGCTGAGAAAGAGAGAGAAAGAGAGAATGCAGTTGAGGAATCTTCATACCCTTCAGCCTCAGCTAGGTTTAGCTACCCTGGGAGCAATTGGGGCATGTCCAGCAAGAGGCCTGTTCAGAATTCACCATTTGTGCTACAAGATCTTTACAAGTGACTACGTGAGTAACCTCAAACCTATAGAGGATAAGCATCCAGGTACAATACTCAGCTAGCTATCTGGATGGGACAGCTTAAAACTACGTAGTCTAATACAGCTACCCTACACCTCTATTTTGGGATCCTAAGATGGAGCCAGTTGCTTTGGCATTTTGAAGATAGTGTACCTGCAATCAGTAATGGAGTTAATCTTTACCAGTCAGGCTCTCAAATTTTCCCTCAGGAATACAGGCTTGTGATCTTAGCTAGACGTCAGAGACAATGACTATATGTCCTCAAGTTTTAATTTACCACAGTTATGGGCATCCCATACCACCCTGACCCCATCCAAGTTGACTCCCCTAATAAACTATAACAAAACAAAGCCCTTGGACTGGTTTTCAGACTACAATGTGCTTGCTAAAAGTACCTGTTGCCTAGCTGCAAATGCGAAGGTGGATCCAAAATTCAGTGGGCCCTAAAGGGGATAGAGCTACACAATACTGCTGTCTTAAACACAAGTACAGCATAAAAATGTATGCAAAAAGTACCGTATTTATCGGCGTATAACGCGCAAATAACACACACCTTAAAATCAGGGGAAAATCGTGGGTGCATGTTATACGTTGATCCCTGCCGATCTCCGCTGACTGTGAGCGTAGAGGAGCGAGCACCGCCGACATACAGAAAGCCGAGTGTATTTGGCTAGACTCAGCTCCTCTCGCAGTCCTTTTTCTATTTTTTTAAGATACCTTTAGCTTACTTTATCTCCAAATTTACTCATTGATTTAGATACACATGACAGCATTTCAGGTGCCTCATTCTGCCCGCTTCATCAGGGCTTAAAGTAGTAGTAAACTCTGTTCTACCACTTATACCTACAGGTAAGCCTGTAATAAGGCTTGCCTGTAGGTACTGTGAATATCTCCTAAACTTTCACTGTTTAGAGGATATTCAGAATGCATGCAGCCTGTGACATCAGTGGCGCATACTCTCTGAAGGTTTGGCATACTGTGCATGCTGAGTCGGTGACATCACAAGTGGGTGGTGCCACCAGGGTATGTCACCCAGCAATGTTCCCCATCCTCATTCACATAGGGAGGGGACTGGGATCTGGGGGCTCCCTTGTTAAAGGGGGCTTCCATATTTTGATAAGCCCCCTGCCTTCAGACCCCCCACAATCACTGCCCAGGGTTGTCAGGATGAGGCCACCCCCCACCCCAAAGCACCCCCCTCCCATGTTGCGGGACTGTTGCCTGGTATGGTTTGGGAGGGTATTTTTATTTCATTTTAGCGTGGGGTTCCTCTTAAAATCCATACCAGTCCCAAAAGGTTTGGTATGGATTTGGGGGGACCCCATGCTGTTTTTTAAAAACTTTGTATTAATGGCAATGGTATTGTATTATATAAAAGCGAAAAAAAACAGGGCAGTAAAAACCCCTTTAGAGAAAGTGCTGCTGAACACCAAGGGTCAATAACCAAATCCCCAAAATCAGAATATATCAAAAAGACTAAATATAAAATAAATGTCCAAATAGCATGTATACAGAGTGATCCGCGTGAAAATCTTCAGTGATGAACAAACAAACCATGCAGAAAGTGACTTAGTGCTAAGTAGAACCTCCACCAATGGTAAGAATGGCTGCTCACTTCACAGCGTGGACCCTTAAATTACAGAGGGTCAAACATGCTTTGTTGCCCAAGATGGCCAATCAATGGATTCCTCCTCACAGCATAGATCTTAATAATTCACAAGAGATGACCATACCTCCTCCTATTCTGAGTCTAATGGCTGGCAAATCCACGCTAAACACTCACAATGGACAGTGTATGGCAATAGTCACGTATCCCGTATCATGTAAACAGAAAAACAAGCCATAGCGCTCTCTGTAGAAAATAATTTAATGATATAAGCACATAACTGAACACTTACAATAATGAAGCTTCATACAAGCGTTGAATAAAATCAGCAGCGGCCATGGGTGACGTCACGTGATCTCCCTCCGTACGTTGCGTCCCTAGAGGCGGGACTTTCTTCGGTGGACTTGTATTGTATTGCAATTTAAAAGTAATTTTTTTTCTTAATAAATATCAGTTTTGCTGCAGAAGGTTCACCGGTACAGATGCGCAACTTTACAGGGGACCCCCTCAGGACACTATACAGTATTTAAAGGAATTTTTCATTTTTATTGTTTCACTTTAAGCAAAAATCACACCTCCTGTAAAAACATTCTTTTTTAGGAAACATTTTTTGCATTGATAAATGTCCCCCAGGGCAGTACCCGGGCCCTCATACCCTTTTTATGGCTAATAACTTGCATATAAGCCAGCCTTTTTCTGGTAGACTGGAGTGTAATTTTAAAGCCAAAACGTAAGGAAAGAAAAATCTCTCTTCAAGAAGTAATAATGTTTACAGCCCACCTGCATTTTTTCCCTTTGTGTAGCTGTCCTTGGTGCTGTCAGTGCGTTTCTTCTGTGCAGTTTTTTACCCTGAACTGCAAAGGCTCACGTTTCTAAGCACGTTATTGTTCATCCGGCCAGTCTCAGGTATGCTTAAAACTCTCTGAATCTGGATTTGTTGCATACAATAACTCCCTTTAAATTGTATAAAGTCAATGGATAGAAAGAATTCTATGATGTGTGTTTATGAGAATTTTGCACACCAAGTCCACAGCATAAAACAAGCAAAACATCTGCTTGTTGGAGGCACTAACTCAACTGAAGTTAGTTCCTGACTAAGGAGTAGGGATAAGCTCGGTGTTCGGTTCAAACATACGTTTGGACATTTGTCTGAATGTCAAATGTTTCAAGCCTTCGGGAGGACAACTGTGACAGCTTCTAGCTGTCATTGGTTGTTAAGGAATAGCGGGGGGCACCCATCACATCCTTACCAACCACTGATGCCTCTCAGTTACATGGCTGAGGCTTCTGGATTCCAACTAGCTATCCTGCCCTCAGACCCCCACAACCACTGGCCAGGGTTGTGAGAAAGAGGCCCTTTGTTTATAGTATGAATTTAATGGGGGATCTCTTGTTTTTCTTGTGTTAGGTGCCCCCCTTGAAATCCATACTAGACTCAACGGCATTCATTTACTAAAACTGGAGAATGCTAAATCTGGTGCAGCTCTGCATAGAAACCAATCAGCTTCCTGCTTTCTTTGTCGAAGCTCAATTGAACAAGGTGAAGTTAGAAGCTGATTGGCTACTATGCACAACTGCACACAATTTTGCACTCTCTACTTTTAGTAAATCAACCCCAAAGGGGTCTGTTATTCTTTTTGGGGAGGACTCTATGCATTTTTTTCCATTCTTGCAGTAGGATGTGCCAAAAAATTGAATTTACAAAAAAATAAAAAATACAGCACACAAACTTTCTTCAAAATACATAGAAAACTTTTGGAGGGGTCTATGTTTTTTTTTTTTTTGTTTGAACATGTCAAGAGTGAAAAGTCAATTGCCGGCAATTTTAAACACTTGTTTCCTTTGTAAATGTCAGTGCTGCTGTAGCATTTTCTGTAAACCATGGATTTGCCCCTTCACAAAACAGGAATAGGAAACTCCCCAGGTGTTTTTAATGTTTCAGCATTTAAGAAATCACTGACTACGCACCAGTGCACAAAGATGGCCTCCACAGTCTGAATGCTAAATCTGGTGCAGCTCTGCATAGGAACCAAAGGGGTCTGTTATTCTTTTTGGGGAGGACTATGCAATTCTTTTTTCATTCTTGAAGTAGGATGCGGCAAAAAGTGGAATTAAAAAAAAAAAAATACAGCACAAAAACTTCCCCCAAAATACACAGCAAACCTTTGGAGGGGTCTATGTTTTTTTTTTTTATTCATTTGAAGATGTCAAGAGTAAAAAGTCAATGGGGGGGGGGGGGGTTCTTTTCTTCATGTTTGGAGAACTGGAATGGAAATCTCTTCAAACTGAGAGAAACATCCCTCTTAGATAAATGTCCTTCACCTCCTGCCATGGAGACAACTGTAACATTTTGGATTTCCCGTTATTTGACAATAATCTACAGGATAAATAGAAAAAAAGAGGGTCATAGCAGGGACACAAAGAGCTGTAAGAAAATTACACAGTTTCTAACCCTTCCCAAATGTCATGTACTTTGGTTGAGGCCACATGGACAAGAGGGCTTCCCTTGCAGCTCTGGTCTGAGAACCCCTGAATGTGGTGATAGAGCTACAAGCCTCAAAGAGTCACGGGTACTGGTAGCTTGGTAGCAGATGACTGCCACAGTCAAGGTGAGCTAGGGTCCTACACGGTAAGGCAACAGCGTGATCAGGAAGCAGGCTGAGGTCAGTAGAAGTAGGCAGAGAATAATCAGTGGCAAGCCGAGGTCAGTATCCAGAATCCACAGAGCAAGGTCAGGGTCAAGTCGGGTTGGCAATGGAAGTTTTCTCAGCAAAGCAGGAACACATGGACCAAGGATCACGGGGAAGCTAAAGAACATCCAGCAATTAGCACATACCAGGATCTCCTTTAAATAGGCAGCTTGGCACCAATGCATGTGGACGCCGAATCCGATGTGCGCTGGTGCACATAAATGCGCCTACGTGTCAGTACATGCTGGATACTAGCGCGAGCTTGCCTGTGTGCTGGTGCATGTGCATGAACATTAGCTGCACAAGAATGAGCAGTAGCTGCACAGGAATGAGTATTAGCTGTATTTCCTCACACCAGCTCTATCCAAAACAAAAATATAAATACTATTGATACACTTTAACTCCAGTTTAAATGAAAAGCACTGGTTTTCAATTTCATCCTACAACTATTCAATGTTGAGTTGTTACCACGATGCTTAACCCCCAACCTTGAAGATCAGTGTATCGCTTAGTTTTTGGGCCATCCCTCGCTATCTTTATAGCATGAACTACCCTACTGAAAGATTCCGGCTCTGATATGGCTCTCAGGATCATTGGACAACGGCGGCTCAACTACAAGGCCAAAGTAAGGTTATCTTCAGGTTTTCGGTGCTCCCTTTGAAATCAGATGACTTCATGCATATAAACTACTGTATATAGAGAGCACTTACAAAAGTAATCTCCCGTGATCTAAAACATGGCCATGCCCCCTTCAGTCCTTCACAACGCACTGTCAGATAAAGACACCCATCATAGTTTGAGCCAATTGAGAGGTGGAGGAAGTCCAAAGGTGCTGGAAAACTGATGTTGGTTTAGCTCCTTTAAAGTCATCAGAGGTTTACTTACAAGTGGAACAAAAATATACTAGCAGAAAGGCTTTTTATAGCAAAAGTGACATTCTATGTGTGTTCTGCAATAATGCCCCGTACACACGATCAGAAATTCCGCCAGCAAAAGTCTGATGAGAGCTTTTGGTCGGAAAATGCGATCGTGTGTATGCTCCATCAGACTTTTGCTGGCGGAATTTCGGCCAGCAAAAGATTGAGCATGTTCAAAATTTTTCAGTCAGAAAAAGTTTTGATCGGAAATTCTGATCGTCTGTACAAATTCCCATACGCGCAAAATTCCTATGCATGCTAGGAAACAATATGACGCATGCTCAGAAGCATTGAACTTAAAGCGGGAGTCCGCCGGGAGTTCCGCCGTTTTTTTTTTAAAAGCCAGCAGCTACAAATACTGCAGCTGCTGACTTTTAAAATAAGGACACTTACCCGCCCAGCGCGCCCGCGATGTCGGCACCCGAAGCCGATCTCTCGATCGTCTCTCGGGTGTTGCCGCCGCCATCTTGGGTATGGGAATCAGGAAGTGGAGCCTTTCGGCTTCATTTCCAGGTTCCCTACTGCGCATGCGTGAGTCGCGCTGCGCAATAAGGATGGACCCGCTGCCTCTGGGATCTGTGTGTTTCCCAGCAGGCAGCGGGGGACTTTCGGAAAGGGGCATAGATTCTGCAGAATCTACGACCCTTTCCGCAGAGAGCTATCCCGGAAGTGGGTGCAGATACCTGTACTGTACAGGTACCTGCACCCCCTCCCCCCTGAAAGGTGCCAATTGTGGCGCCGGAGGGGGGGAGGATTCCAATGAGCGGAAGGTCCACTTTAGGGTGGACCTCCGCTTTAATTTTCTCGGCTCGTCGTAGTGTTGTACGTCACCACGTTCTTGACAGTCAAAGTTCAGAGAACGTTTATGTGACCCGTGTGTATGCAAGCCAAGCTTGAGCGGAATTCCGTCGGAAAATCCATCCAAGTTTTTTTGGACGGAAAATCCGCTCGTGTGTACGGGGCATAAAAGTTTATTTCTTGCATGCTAGCCAACTTAGATTTTACACTGAGTTGCGTATGCCTTGATACAGGGATGAATTATGGGGAGAAGTACATAATTCCAGTTGGTCCAATCAAACTTGGAAAAATATCATGAGAAGATGTTGGTGCTGATAGCGGTGCTTTGTACCATTGCCGACAGCTGAAGTGTAAACAAAACAGTTGTGGTGTGAGGTATCGGTAATTGGTATTGGTCAGTACTAAAAGAAAAGTATCGGTACTCGTACTCATTCTAAAAAAAAATGGTATTGGTGCATCCCTCATTTAAATTTTTCAAACTTTTTTAAAATAAAATAGTGAAATTGGTGAAATTACACACAGACTGTGAACTGTTCCCTTCTTTTTCATACTTGGCCGCGTGGGATAGGCCCACGCTGTCAGTCGCAGTCACATCTCCAACCCAGCAGAGAGTTATACTGCCCATTATGGCTAATCGAATCAGTGAATTTTTTTTTTTCATGGTAATTCATGCTTAATAAAATTCACCGCATACAGAAATATAATCATGTGGCTATATACTGTTCATTTGATAGATGATCTGTTTTTAACATTCATTCTAAATTGTATTATTGGAATGAGTCTGAGACTCAATGTTTTTCCTATGTAGCCCAATGCACTGAAAATCACACGAGCTGGGAATAACAGAGAGGACTTGTAACTTATTTAAATGACAATGAAATATTGAGCTTGCAAAGGATGGATAATTTTTCTCTTATCATAAGATAGGTCAGCCAGTGTCGACCTCTCCGCCCAGCAGAGAATTATGGCTTCTGACGGCACAGCCAGTAGTTGGAGCACAAGCATTCTTTTAGCTCATTCACCATGTATCTGTTACTCTTCTTTTTGTTTTATGGGCATATATAAAACAATAAGGCTTCATGCAATAAGACTTGTTCAGCTTCTCAAAATTACAGGATGATAACTTTTACTGTAATATTGCATTGCTGAAACCCAGAAAGATAGATGTGAGAATACTCTTGATGACTGATCTGTTCAATTGCAAATTGCATTAGTCTTTGTATTGTATGGTGATACTTCTTAAATAAGTAATGGGTTATAAAAAAAGCAGGTTGCTTTTGAATATATATATATATATATATATATATTGTGAGGGGGTTCGCTCGGTAGCGGGTGTGTGTGACCCCCTGGATGGGTTCACAACACAAAGTCAGGCACAGCAGACAGCGGTGTAGGTGCAAAAAACAAAAGGTCCGGTTTATTTAGGCTACATGCAGTGATACATATAACAGCCAAACAAAATAAAACAAGAAAATAAATCCTGGTCAGCTTGACCTCTAACTACACACGTAGACTCCCTGTCTAACAACTGGGTGCAGCCTTGTGCTGCCCCAGTCCCTGTCTCTATTGTAGGGGTTTGCCACACAGGCGTTAACTCACCGCACAGAACAGATCTCAGACTCCCCAGTCTATACACACAAAACTGGTTCCAGGATGGAGCATCTCCCTATGCATGCTGGGGTTTTTTGTAGAGGTCTTAATGAGCCCACTTACTTCAGCTGGGCTCATTAACTCTTCCCCTCTAATTGTAAAAGTCTGCATAAAGCCTGAATCTAGGACACACATATTTCCCATCCTGAATACAACCAGGTGATTTTACCTGCGTGCTGCCACATACCCCCCCCTCTTGTTTCAACCTTGGGGTTGTAACACAAGCAGCCAGACACGCATGTATCCGAGACAAAGCATCCACATTCCCCATTTTAACACCAGGGCGATGCTTAACTGTAAAGTTAAATTCCTGTAGGGCCAGGAACCACCTATTTACCCTTCTATTGGTCTCCTTGTTTTGAGCCATCCACTTTAAAGGAGCGTGATCAGTCACCAGGTCAAAGTGCCTACCTAGCAGATAGTACCGAAGGGAATCTAGAGCCCACTTCACTGCTAAACATTCCTTCTCAATCGTGGAGTAATTTACCTCATGGGACTTCAACTTCCTGCTGAGGTAAATGACTGGGTGCTCTTCCCCGTTCCAGACCTGGGATAACACTGCTCCTAACCCAACGTCTGATGCATCAGTTTGTACCACGAAGTCCTTAGAGAAGTCTGGTGAGTACAACACTGGCTGGCTACATAAGGCTGTTTTTAAGGACTGAAATGCTTCCTCAGCCTCTGGGGACCATTTAACCATGACCGACTCTTTCCCTTTTGTCAGGTTGGTGAGGGGCACAGCCTGAGAAGCAAAATGGGGAATGAATCGTCGATAATAGCCAGCGATTCCCAGAAAGGCCCGTACCTGTTTCTTGCTGTTGGGACGTGGCCAACTCTGTATGGCCTCGACTTTATTGACTTGGGGTTTTATCACCCCCCTCCCAATAGTGTACCCAAGATATTTGGCCTCCTCCTGTCCAATGGTACACTTCTTTGGATTGGCCGTAAACCCAGCTTCCCGGATAGAGTCTAGGACTGCTTGTACTTTTGGCAAATGTGAGACCCAGTCTGTGCTATGGATAATCACATCATCCAGGTAAGCTGCAGCATATTTATGATGGGGCCTCAGAATCTTATCCATTTTCCGCTGGAATGTTGCCGGTGCATTCTGTAACCCAAACGGCATTCTCTTATATTGGAATGCCCCATCTGGGGTTACAAACGCAGTTTTCTCCTTGGCCGACTCAGGGGGGAATTTGCCAATACCCTTTGGTGAGATCAAGAGTTGTCATATATCGGGCTGTTCCCAGCCGGTCAACCAACTCATCTATACGTGGCATGGGGTAGGTGTCAAATTTTGTAACTTTATTTAATTGTCTAAAATCGTTACAAAACCGCCAGCTCCCATCAGGTTTGGGCACTAGTACAATAGGACTGGACCAGTCACTCTGGGACTCCTCTATCACACCCAATTCCAGCATCCTTTGAACCTCCCCACGTATTGCCTCCCGTCGGGCCTCTGGTATTCTATAAGGTTTTAGTTTTACCCTTTCTCCTGGCGGGGTGATAATGTCATGCTCTACGCCAGATGTTTGTCCCGGAAGCTCAGAGAAAATCTCTTTGTTACGAAGTACAAACTCTTTAACCTCCTGTTGTTGGGGTTTCGATAAGGTGTCTGCTATTCCAACCTCAGGAACTAAGCAATCAGGCTGTACTTGTGACAAAGTCTCTGCGACTAGGGATTCCCTATCCCTCCAGGCTTTCAGCAGATTGACGTGATAGATCTGCTCCGGCTTTCGCCTTCCTGGCTGTCTAACCCTGTAGTTCACCTCACTAATTTTTTCAATTACTTCATATGGACCTTGCCATTTGGCCAGAAATTTGCTTTCAACCGTAGGGACTAGCACCAAGACCCTATCCCCCGGGGAAAAAGTACGTGTCTTGGCCCCACGGTTGTACACTCTCTGCTGTGCTAACTGCGCTCGGGTTAAATGTTCCTTTACAATTGGCATTACCTGTGCAATTCTATCTTGCATCAGGGCGACATGCTCAATCACACTCCTGTGAGGAGAACTCTCATTTTCCCAAGTTTCCTTGGCGATATCCAGCAGCCCTCTTGGGTGTCTCCCATAGAGCAACTCGAAGGGTGAAAAACCCGTAGAGGATTGGGGTACCTCCCTAATGGCAAACATCAGATAGGGTATTAGACAATCCCAATTCTTTCCATCTCTATCCACCACCTTCTTTAACATTTGTTTTAGGGTTTTGTTGAATCTTTCAACCAACCCATCTGTTTGGGGGTGATACACAGATGTACGCAATTGCTTCACTTTGTACAACTTGCATAATTCTTTCATAACCCGGGACATAAAGGGTGTACCTTGGTCCGTAAGCAGTTCCTTACAAATACCCACGCGGCTAAAAACAAGGGATAGCTCTTTGGCTATGGTTTTGGCCGAGGTATTTCGGAGAGGAATTGCTCCTGGATAACGGGTGGCATAGTCCAATATAACCAAAATGTACTGATGCCCCCTAGCAGACTTCATTATCGGACCTACCAAATCCATTGCGATCCTCTCAAAGGGGACCTCAATGATAGGAAGAGGTACCAGTGGGTTACGGAAATGTGGCATAGGTGCCGACTTCTGACACACAGGGCAGGAGGAACAATCATTTTCTTTTTCCTTCATGACCCCAGGCCAATATAATCTCTGCAATACCCTCTCTCTGGTTTTCTCTGTCCCCAGATGACCTCCCAGAATGTGTCCATGAGCCAATTCTAACACCAACTTCCTGTAAGGTTTGGGCACTACAAGTTGCTCAATGGTTTCTTCTGCCCTTTGAGCCACTCGATACAGCAGGTCCCTTTCCATAGTGAAGTAAGGATAAGGGCAAGTCTTATCTGGGTTCACTAACTCGCCATCTATTTTCACCACATTTTCCCGTGCCTTTATTAGGGTGGGGTCTTTTAACTGTTCTGTGGCAAAATTTTCCCTGTGAACCTCAAGATCCGAAAACTCCACAGACGGCATGTTTTCATCTGAGGATGTTGGCTCCTCCCCAGTTTCTCGAGTTTCCCCCGCCAATACCGACAAGGGAAATTCAGGAGAGTCCTCACCACTCCCAGAGGAATTCTGGTCATCTTCCTGGTTTATAGGGGCACCAATGGGGGCCTCAGGACAATCCCAGAGTTCCCAGAATTTTGGAAAATCCCTTCCCACAATAGCATCATGTGGTAACTGAGACACTAACCCCACCTGATGAGAGAGGTTACCTTTGGGGGTCTCAAAAAACACTGAAGTTACAGGATACTCTCGGGTGTCCCCATGCACACAAATAACAGCCACCCTGTTCTTCCCAGAGACCTCTGTAGTAACTAATTCAGCTTTTATCAATGTTACCAGGCTACCTGAATCTAGCAACACATCAACATGTCTACCATTAATACACATTTTACATAAATGTTTCTCAGGTCCCCGAATGGCAGTGCATGCAACTGTCGCAAACAACGACTGACGTCTCTCCCTTATAAAGTCACATTGCATAGGCTCATCCACAACTGGGCAATTGGCTGCAATATGTCCCTCTTGCCGGCAGCAGTAGCAAATAATTTTTTTCGCTGCCTCTTGCAGCATGGGCTTCCTGGGCTGCTCCCGCCAGACCTTAGGTAGAACTCCCACCCTCTCACTCTCTCCACCCTCACCCCTTGGAGTCATCTTACCCGTCACTGGGGATGATCTGGTCTTAGGGGGGAAAGTCCGTGAGTCCCTGGAAGAGGTGGTCAAGTTCTCTGTAGCCAAGTACCTCTCAACCAGATCCACAAGTTTATCTGCATTTTCTGGGTCTCCATGGCTTACCCATTTTTGGATGGCAGTAGGAAGAGCTCTCAGGAAACAATCCATAACCACACGTTCCACAATGTTTGGTGCGGTCAAAATCTCTGGCTGCAGCCACTTCCTGCTCAGGTGAATGAGATCATACATTTGAGACCTGGGAGGTTTTCCAACCTGAAAAGTCCAGTTATGCACACGCTGAGCCCGGACTGCCAGGGTGACACCCAGCCGTGCCAATATTTCTGCTTTTAGCACCACATAGTCTTTTGCTTGGTCAGGCTCTAGGTCATAATAAGCTTTCTGCGATTCCCCAGTTAACAGAGGGGCCACCAGTTCAGCCCATTGCTCCTTAGGCCACTTTTCCCTTTCAGCAGTCCTTTCAAATGTGGTCAAAAACACCTCCGGATCATCCTCTCCAGTCATTTTTGTCAGTAAACGGCTCACACCAAAGGTTGCGGTATTATTGTACCCACTTGCTTCATTGGTCTGCGGACGTTGCTGTATCAATGTCTCTATTTGCTGTTGAAAATTCTGCTCTTGCTTCTGCAACAGGTCTATGAAGCGGGCTTCAGATCGCTGCTGGGCTTGTTGCTGAGCTTCCAAACTCTGCTGAAAAGTTGCATTTGTCTGCTGCTGATTTGCATTTGCCTGCTGCTGGGCTTCCAAACTCTGCTGCAAAGTTGCATTTGTCTGCTGCTGATTTGCATTTGCCTGCTGCTGGGCTTGTTGTTGAGCTGCAAGGCTCTTTTGTAAAGCTGCATTTGTTTGCTGCTGATTTGCATTTGCTTGTTGCTGGTTTGCATTTGCTAGAGCCAGCTGTCTCAGTATCTCCTCCATGCTGGCCTTAACAAAAAAAAAAAAAAAAACTGCCAAAATTCTCCACCAACTGTGAGGGGGTTCGCTCGGTAGCGGGTGTGTGTGACCCCCTGGATGGGTTCACAACACAAAGTCAGGCACAGCAGACATCGGTGTAGGTGCAAAAAACAAAAGGTCCGGTTTATTTAGGCTACATGCAGTGATACATATAACAGCCAAACAAAATAAAACAAGAAAATAAATCCTGGTCAGCTTGACCTCTAACTACACACGTAGACTCCCTGTCTAACAACTGGGTGCAGCCTTGTGCTGCCCCAGTCCCTGTCTCTATTGTAGGGGTTTGCCACACAGGCGTTAACTCACCGCACAGAACAGATCTCAGACTCCCCAGTCTATACACACAAAACTGGTTCCAGGATGGAGCATCTCCCTATGCATGCTGGGGTTTTTTGTAGAGGTCTTAATGAGCCCACTTACTTCAGCTGGGCTCATTAACTCTTCCCCTCTAATTGTAAAAGTCTGCATAAAGCCTGAATCTAGGACACACATATTTCCCATCCTGAATACAACCAGGTGATTTTACCTGCGTGCTGCCACAATATATATATATATATATATATATATATATATATATGCACACTATATTGCCAAAGGTATTGGGACACCTGCCTTTACACGCACATTTAGCCCGTACATCTTAGTCCATAGGGTTCAATATTGAGTTGGCCCACCCTTTGCAACTATAAGCCCTTGTACACACGGTGGGATATTCCGATGGACAATGTCCGATAGGACCGTGTTGTCGGATAATCCAACTGCGTGTGGGCTCCATCGGACTGTTTCCGTCGGAGTATCCGACGGACCAAGTTTTCCAGCTGGGCTATAACATTTTCCGACAACATGATCCGATCGGACTTTGTCCAATTGTGTGTAGAGAATTCCGATCGGACAAAGTGCCATGCATGCTCAGATCAAATTCCTAGACCAAAGCTATTGGCTATTAGCCTGAACGTAGTCCCGTCGTAACGAAATTACGTCATAACGTTCTGAACGATCGGATTTTCCGACAACTTTGTTGGACTGTGTGTATGCAACAGTTTCGGACAAAATCCGTTTGACAAAATCCAACGGATTTGGTTGTCAGAATGTCCGACCGTGTGTACAAGGGCTAACAGCTTCAACTCTTCCGGGAAGGCTGTCCACAAGGTTTAGGAGGGTGTCTATGGGAATGTTTGACCATTTTTCCAGAAGCGCATTTGTGAAGTCGGGCACTGATGTGGGCGAGAAGGCCTGACTCGCAGTCTCCACTCGAATTCATCCCAAAGGTGTTCTGTCGCGTTGAGGTCAGGACTCTTTGCAGGCCAGTCAAGTTCCTCCACCCAAAACTCACTCATCCATATCTTTATGGACTTTATGTTGTCGTGTTGGAACAGGAAGGGGCCATCCCCAAAATGTTCCCACTAATTTGGGAGCATGAAATTATTCAAAATATCTTGGTATGCTGATGCTCTAAGAGTTCCCTGGAACTAAGGGACCAAGCCCAACCCCTGAAAAACGACCATACACCATAATCCCCCCTCCACCAAATGATTTTGACCAGTGCACAAAGCAAAGTCCATAAAGACATGGATGAGTGAGTTTGGGGTGGAGGAACTTGACTGGCCTGCACAGAGTCCCGACCTCAATCCGATTGAACATCTTTGGGATGAATTAGAGTGGAGAAGCCTCATGGGGCTTGTATTTTTGCAACAGCCGAAGAGCTGCCAGTTTGAGACCCCTGATCTGCACTCACCAGCCACTTTATTAAATGCACCTGTTTAATTGCTTGGTGATACAAATTGATAATCAGCAAATCGCATGACAGCAATTTGCACAGGATCACCAAAATTGGACAATAGAAGATTGGAAAAACGTTGCCTGGGCTTTCAAGTCTTGATTTCAGCTGCGACATTCAGATGGTAGGGTCAGAACTTGGCATAAACAACATAAAAACATGGATCCATCCTGCCTTGTATCAACAATTCAGGTTGGTGGTGGGGGTGTCATGGTGTAGGGGATATTGTCTTGGCACGCTTTGGACCCCTTTAGTACCAATTGAGCATTGTTTAAAGAGGAAGTAAACCCTGATGGGTTTACTTCCTCTTTGATTCCCTGCAAAGGTAAAGCATAATGGACTACTACAGTATGCATCGCATAGTCACTTACCTGACACAGGAGCCAGCAAAGTCACCGCTGTCCCCTGTAGTCCGGAGCCTCCATCTTCTTGGTGGGTCTCGCTGCTCCGGCGCTGTCATTCGTCGCAGTGCACCTGCGCGCCGCTGTCTACGGCACATGCGCCGTAGACAGCGGTGCCTGTCTTTCGGCAAATATCTCCTAAACCATGTAGGTTTAGGAGATATTTCTTGGACCTACAGGTAAGCCTTAACCCCTTGCCACCGAGTGTATGCAGATGTGCTTACTCGGCTTCCGGGGTTATACCGGGATGATGCCCGCACCTGCAGGCATCATCCCGGTACCGTTTTTTACAGCGGGCGATTGGCTATCCAGCCATAACAACCGAAGCGGCTAAAAGCCACTCGGCTGTTATGCTGGAGGAGCGGGAGGGGACGTCCTCCCGCCGCCTCCCGCTTAATCGGGAGCACCGATTCACAATCCGATGCCTCCGGCTGCTGGGGAGGAACTGGAATGACGCCGTAAGCGATTCCAGTCTCCTAACAGTAAACACGGAAGCGACGTCATGACGTCACTTCCTGTTTACTCGGCTGCCAATGGCGCCAGATTAAAAAAAATATACAGTATTCAGAATCGCCGTTTTCGGCGATCTGAATACTTTGAAGTGTAAAGGAGGGATCAGAGATCTTTTAGACCCCCGATCCCTCCATAAAGAGTACCTGTCACCACCTATTACTGTCACAAGGGATGTTTACATTCCTTGTGACAGCAATAAAAAGTGATCAAATATTTTTTTTTTTAAACAATTTATTCATTTAAAAAAATAAAAAAATAAAAAATTTGAAAGCGCTCACCGTCCCCGCGAGCTTGCGAAGCAAAGAAAACACATACGGAAGTCGCGCCTGCATATGTAAACGATGTTCAAATCACACATGTGAGGTATTGCCGCAATAGTCAGAGTGAGAGCAATAATTCTAGCACTAGACCTCCTCTGTAAATTTTGAAAGTGCCGCCTATTGAGATTTTTAGGTACCGTACTTTGTTGTCATTGCACGAGTGCGTGCAATTATAAAGTGTGACATGTTTGGTATCTATTTACTCAGCATAACATTATCTTTCACATTATGCAAAAAAATTGGGCTAATTTTACTGTTTCGTTTTTTTTTTAATTCATGAAAGTGTCCCTTTTCCCAAAAAGATGTGTTTAAAACACCGCTGCGCAAATTCTGTGTGACATAAAATATTGCGACAATCGCCGTTTTATTCTCTAGAGTCTCTGCTAAAAATATATATATAATGTTTGGGGGTTCCAAGTAATTTTCTAGCAAAAAATATGGATTTTAACTTGTAAACACCAAATGCCAAAAATAGGCTTAGTCAATAAAGGGTTAATCTAGGCTTACCTGTAGGTCAAAGTGGTTTGTAAGGGTTTACAACCACTTTAAATATCATGACCTACTGAGTATTGTTGCTTACCATGTCCATCCCTTTATGACTACAGTGTACCCATCTTCTGATTGCTCCTTCTAGCAGGATAATGCACCATGTCACAAAGCTCCAATCATCTCACCACTGGACAATGAGGTCACTGTACTCCAATGGTCTCCACACTCACCAGATCTCATCCAATGGCCTTCACACTCACCACATCTCATCCAATGGCCTCCACACTCACCAGATCTCATCCAATGGCCTCCACACTCACCACATCTCATCCAATGGCCTCCACACTCACCAGATCTCACCCAATGGCCTCCACACTCACCAGATCTCAATTCAATAGATGTGGTGGAACAGGAAATTTGCCTCATGGATCTGCAGCCGCCAAATCTGCAGCAACTGTGTGATGCTATCATGTCACTATGGACCAAAATCTCTGAGGAATGTTTCCAACACCTTGTTGAATCTATGCCATGAAGAAATAAGGCAGTTCTGAAGGCAAAAGGGTGGTCCAACCTGGTACTAGCAAGGTGTACCTGATAAAGTATCCGGTGAGTATATGTATTTTATGTGTATTTAGCTGTTAGCCTGGAGTTCTGCTTTGAATAAAAAATACTCCCAGGCATTCTAGTTATACCGTATATTGGTAAAACAGTGACACTCCAGTCCCTGGATTAACTCAAAGAGATTTTCCATTCCAGCTAAGGTCACTACATATGAAATAAGTAGCATATGTGTTCTACTGAACTGTCACTAATTAGTAAAGCTATGCTTTCCTAGAATTGTGGAAAAAAACATACATTTTTAGTTATCCCTGGAGACCAGAATGATGAAGCTTTCATATATAGGCAGCTTTCTTAGCTTCAGACAGATATTGCATTTCCAGGAAAATCTCCGTGGGCATGCAGTATATAAGGATGACAACTAATTCAGGTTACAGAGCAGCCAGCAAAAAACTGTGCGAAGAATCGAACTTCGTAGCCAGAGATGACTAGATCAGAAGCGTGAAGTATAAAGCGCGCCGTTACTCCTACCTCACCATATTGCAATGGTCGGGTCATCGAGAAGTTCCTTATTAAAGTTTCAGTATGTTTAAAGCCAAAACTTTTACTTTACGGTTGTCACCGGCACAGGAGCGCGAGGGTACATTTTCAAAAGTATAACTAAAGGCAAAAGTTTTTTTTTTCTTTTTTAGTTAGAGTGGAGAGGAATTACAGCAACTATTAGGTTTTTATCACTGCTTGCCTGTTAGGGAGATTCACCCAGTGGCATTTTTTTTTGGGGGGGTGGCAAACAAGCCAACCTACCCCCCATTCTGTCAGTCAGTCGATCAATCAACCCCCCCCCCATTGTTTGATGAACAAGCCTCCTCCCCTGTCGCTCGCCTGTCTGCCCACCAGCCCTGCACTTACCCCATCCAGGTCGCAGGCAGTTTCGGCGGCATCCACCTGCGTCTCCTCCTCAGTGGCTTCCCCCTGCTTCTGCTCCCAGCCGGCCAATACGATCTCTTATCCTCTTGGCCAATTGAGTCGTAAGACCTGCTTCCTAATTGGCCAGGAGGAGAAGCAGGAAGACAATTGCAAATATTAATTAGCTATTGTTGCACAAGTGGGTGGGCTCGGGGCGCAGTGCTCTGCGCCCTGAGCCCATCCTTTTTGAAGCCAATTAGAACCTCAGGCTCTAATCATGCTTTAAAAAAAACAAAACATTGAAATACATGCATCTGGTGCCCTGCATGTAGATTAGGGGCCGGGTGCATGGATTAAAGGGGCGACGACCCTGCCCCCCTAATGGAGCGACTGCAACTGGTTGACGAATGGCCATTTCTGAACGGCCGTTCGTCAACCAGCCATGTTTCGGAATCGGAGGAGATAACGTGTTATTTATTATTGGTCTTGGACTTATTGCTTTGACCCAAGTCCAGTCCAGGAACAGGAGGAGGAGGATTTCTTGGACCAAAAATTGGTTTCTTTATTAATCGTGACCAATTATGTCATATGCCTTTGCTGTGGGAGCTCCAGGAGAATAATCCGGATGATTTTTGGAATTATCTCCGGATGACGGACCCCTGCTTTCACCAACTCTTGGCATTGCTGACCCCCTATATTAAAAAGCAGGACACATGCATGAGGCTTTTATTTTATTTTTTAGTTGAATAATAATGATTTGATTTGGTATATTTTCTATATTTTTGGATGCATAGAATGGACTTTTTGGGTAAGTTCTATTGGCAGATAACATGCCTAAATGTATTTGTTTTCTTTTTTTAATGCACGATAAAAAAATTGTGGAGAATAATACTTGCCTATGTGTTTTACTTCAAATGACAGTTTGGGAGCAGTTACATTTAAAAAAATACAATGTAAAATTAACAAGGGACACCAACATAGTTGTATCTTTAATCTTAAAAACTACGGGGTAATGGTGTTGTGGTAACTTGCCCAAAAACAAAACAAAACAATAAAACATAATAATATTATTCTTGATATCACTAGAAAATAAAAGCCTTTTCAAATAAGTTTGGCAGAACTCCATCAGTATCACCAGCAAAGCAGCTTCATTATTATCCCATTAAAGAAGAAGAGAATTGTGCGCTGCATTTCCAGAATTCATAATTTGCCGCGTCACGAATGTTAATTTTCCATTACGAACGCTAGTTTACAAGACCGGCCGGTTCTGGCTCGTCCTTGCTTCCGAACGTGCGTGTTTGTACTTTGGACTTTTGTCCGATGGACTTGTGTACACACGCTTGGAAAATACGACAACACACATTGGTTTGCGGAAATTTTTTAAGCCTGCCATCCAACATTTGTCCGGGGAAAATCCGTCAACAATTGTCTGATGGAGCGTACAAACGGTCGGATTTTAGGCCAACAGCCTGTCACCACACAATTCCCGATGGAAAATCCGATCGTGTGTACGAGGCTTATGCCTGGGATGCCTTTAAAATTATATAGAATATATACATTATTATTGAGTGTGGAGTTTTCCAAGAATGTTGGAATGTATGTTTTTGTTTTTTTTTCTTTATAAATGATCACATGATAGGATTATTTTCTAGAATTTAAGTTGTTTATCTCAATTTCTTCATTTAAATGCAAGATTAGTTTGGGCTCCCTTTGAGCCAGAGGTAGAAGATAAGCCTCACAATTGGCCAGTAAACAATCTTTCCTTATAGCAACTTCTCACTTGGCTCGATGGCTGTAGCCAGCTATACCTTAATTGCTTGCTTAGACACTTAATAAATCTCTGAGTATATATATGTACAGCTTTGAGATTCTCGTCAACTATTTAATTAAAATGGGGTCAAACCGAGGAGTTATCACCCTTTAAGTGCAACGTCTAATGTGGTTAGTATCCCAGCTGAGTAATAAAATCTCAGTTGATTATCTTTGGCTTTAATGAATGACCATACCATACAAAGCTCATTAACATTCACAGAAAATGAAGTGTGGAGAGCAAAGTTAGAGAAGGGATGTCATTCTGTTATATCAGAGGTTAGACATCATTTCGACCTTGTATACATTTACTATAGAACCCATGTCTGTATAAACAGGATTAGTGACAGTTGTACAGAACTGTTATCTAGCAGTGCCAAAATTCCACCTCTCATCCACAAGATTATAAGGTCATGTTGTTGTTTTGAATGCAAAAGCCAATTAATACATTTTACATAATAACAATAATAATAATATAAAATATTTTAATTGTTTTTGCATTCAAAACAATAAGTTCTTAATAATAAAACAATAATAATAATAATAATAACAACAACAATAATACTAGAAATTATTATTATTATTTAACCATCATTATAATCATAATAATATACAATATTTCAATTGTTTTTGAATTCAAAACAACAATACATTCTTTAATAATATTAATAATATAAATAAAAATAATAATAAACATTATTTCAATTGTTTTTGTATTCAGAACAACAATACGTTCTTTAATAATATTAATAATATAAATAATAATACTAATAATAATAATAATAATAATAATAATAAAAAACAATATTTCAATTGTTTTTTGAATTCAGAACAACAATGCGTTCTTTAATAATAATAATAATAATAATAATAATAATAATAATAATAATATAACTAATAATAATAATAATATAATAATAACAATATTATAATAATAGAAATTATTATTATTATTTAACCATCATTATAATCATAATAATATACAATATTTCAATTGTTTTTGAATTCAAAACAACAATACGTTCTTTAATAATATTAATAATATAAATAAAAATAATAATAAACATTATTTCAATTGTTTTTGTATTCAGAACAACAATACGTTCTTTAATAATATTAATAATATAAATAATAATACTAATAATAATAATAATAAAAAACAATATTTCAATTGTTTTTTGAATTCAGAACAACAATGCGTTCTTTAATAATAATAATAATAATAATAATAATAATAATAATATAACTAATAATAATAATAATAATAATATAATAATAACAATATAATAATAATAATAATTATTATTATTTAACCATCATTATAATCATAATAATATACAATATTTCAATTGTTTTTGAATTCAAAACAACAATACGTTCTTTAATAATATTAATAATATAAATAAAAATAATAATAAACATTATTTCAATTTTTTTTGTATTCAGAACAACAATACGTTCTTTAATAATATTAATAATATAAATACTACTACTACTACTACTACTACTAATAATAATAATAATAATAAAAAACAATATTTCAATTATTTTTTGAATTCAGAACAACAATGCGTTCTTTAATAATAATAATAATAATAATAATAATAATAATAAAACTAATAATAATAATATAATAATAACAATATAATAATAATAATAATAATAATAATAATAATTATTATTATTTTTTCTATTTAACCTTCATCATAATAGCCATAATAATATTTAATTTATACGTTTTTTAAGATTCAAAAAAACACTAAGTTCTTGAATAATAATAATAATAACAATAATAATAATAATAATTAATATTATTATTATTATTATTCAATAACTTATTGTTGTTTTGAATGCAAAAAAATTCATACAAATACATATTATTATGACTATGATGATGGTTTAATAATAATAATAGTAATAGTAATAATTATAATAATAATAATAATTATTAGTATTATTATTATTATTATTATTATTATTATTATTATTATTTAAGAACTTAGCGTTGTTTTGAATATAAAAAAACAACTTATACATTAAATATTATTATAGCTATTATGATGAAGGTTAAATAATAAAAATCGTAATTATTATTATTATATTGTTATTATTATTATTATTATTATTATTAGTAGTAGTAGTAGTAGTAGTAGTAGTATTGTTATTATTATTGTTATTATTTTTATTATATAATCATCCCCATCATCATATTCATAATCATTTAAATGTATGAATATTTTTTTTCATTCAAAAAGACAATAAGTTCTTGAATAATAATACAAAATAATAATAATAAAATATTAATAATACAATAATAAGAATAAGAATAATGATTATTATTCTTATTATTCTCACTATTATTATTATTGTTAATATTATTATTAATATGATTGTTATTCAAGAAAGTATTAAGTTATAATGAATGAAAAAAACAATGAATACATTTTATATTCATGATGATAATAATACTTATTATTTTTATTATTATTATTATTATTATTATTATTATTATTATTATTATTAATAATAATAATAATAATAATAATAATAATAATAATAATATTTTACCATCAACATCATAATCATAATAATATTAAATATACGTTATTGAATAATAATTATTAAAAATATAAAAATATTATTTTCTATGCTATTCAGATTTTTTTCCATTATATTCCTTTATTTACTATTCTATTTTATTCTCTTATTAGACCAGGAGAGTAACCAAAGGAACCAATAAAGGGATCCTGCAGCTTAGAAAGAAGGGTTGTCCTTTGAAACGCGTTACTGCCGCCTCCTCTTCTCATGTAGGTAGAGGTTGCCACAAGTCAGCAGGTAGCGGCGGAGGGCGCTATCTTTTAGAAGGTCCCTTTGTTGCCGGCTGGGGGATCGGGAGCTGATGTCACCTCAATCCAGCCTTGTCATGTTCTCATCTTGGTGATCTCTACTTCCAACGCTGATTGACAAGAATTTTAACTGTAATGCCGCATACACAAGACCGTTTTTTCCGGCTCAATAAGCTCTGGCCGTTTTTCCGACAGAGTTTCGCTGAAGCTGTCTTGCCTACACACAATCACTCCAAAATCCGTCCATCTAGAATGCGGTGACTTACAACACGTACGACGAGTCTAGAGAAAGGAAGTTCAATAGCCAGTAGCCAATGGCTGCCCAATGCGTCGTTTTTGGTCTGTCGGAACAGCATACAGACAAAAGTTTTTTCCCGATAGGAATTGATTCCGTCAGAAAGATTTAAAACATGTTCTATTTCTAGGTCCGTAAGAATTTTTGAAAAAATAAGTCAGATGAAGCCCACACACGATAGGAATATCCAATGATATGATTCCGTCTGACTTTTTCTGCCGGAAAGTCCGACTGTGTTTACACGGCATTAGGCCTTATTCACACCTGAGAGTATAGTTTTCAGGCAGAAAGTCGTGCGATTTTGCCGCATTTTTACCGCGGTTTGCCACGATTTTGATGCTTTTTGCTGCTATTTTGTACAGGTCAAAAGGTCACCAATCAAAAAAGCTGAAAAACGCCCAAATCTGCCCTAAAAAAAAATAAACTTGTTTGAGCTTCAGGCATTTTGGAGCTTTTGGATCAGACGTTTTGGAGTGGAGATGTGAACCATCTCCATAGAGAATAATTTTTTTTTTTTTCCCCTTTAGCATTTCGTAGCTTTAGGCTTCAAGCTTCAAAACGCTCAGGTGTGAATGGGGCCTAAGTGGGCTATGTTCTTTTTTCAATAGATGGTTATTGTCATCCGATCACGCCCTCCTGTTATCTTGTCTTAGCTGAAATGAAAAGAAGACTTGGCATGGACATAATAGATGGCCTGGAAGGAAGTAAAGGTTGTGGAGCAATGGAGGAAAATAGCCAAAACTCTTGAAGGAGGACAAGGAGCACCTCGGACTGTAGCCCAGAAAAAGAGAGAGAGAAGAGAGAGTTCTGAAAATACAAAGAGTACGGAGAAGCCTTTTTCAACCTTTTTACCATGGAGGAACCTCTGAAACAGTGGCGTAACTAGAACCTTCAGGGCCCCAATGCAAGAAACCATGAAGGGCCCCCCTGAACCCCAGCCAGGGCCCTTCCCTCCGAGTCCGGCGGTGGAACTCCAGGGCGTGGTCACAGATATGACCTTTGTGAGCCCTGTAGTTCCACCACTGGTATCAGTCGTTTTTTTTTATTATTTTTTTTTATTTTTAGGTGCCCCATTGGGGGACTGTCCCTAGGCAGGATGGGGTCCCTGTCCCGGGAAGAGGTGAGGTCCTTTTCTCCAGGGCAGATGAAGTTACTGCCCCCAGGTGAGAAGGGGTCCCTGCCCCCAGGGGAGGTGGGGGTCCCTGTCCCCACGTGAGAAGGGGCCCCTGTCCCCAGGGGGAGATGGAGGGGGTAAGTAATGGTGTGTGGGGGATGGGGTCCTCTCACTCACCATGACCAAGCTGCAGGCCACGCACTCATCCATGTTGGCCTGGGCTCCATCCAGTGTGCTGGACGGGTGATCAGAATATCTCCCAGAAAGACCTTTCATCATCTGTGTATGACGGGGGAGGAGGGGGGCTGGCAGACAAGCCTGCAGTGTCCTCCGGGGAGCTCTCATAGGGCTGCACTGCATCTGTGTGCTTAAAGTTTGTTTACCCGGGAGAAGTATGCAGTGCAGTGTGGGCCGGACTCGGTGGGACAGGACTCTGGCTGGGGAGAACAGGCATCCGACTGAGCAGCAATGCATGGAGCAGGAGAGGGGTACTCTGAGGAGCCGGCCGAGGACATAGGTCATGCGGGGAATGCACAACTAAAGAGCAGCCAGTGCGATAGTCGAGCATGGAGCTCTGCTATTCACCCTCCACCTCCAGCCACCCGTGTGCATGGTGCACTGGTACCCTTAGCTGCCTATGCTGCTGCCGGCCATATGTAAAGGGGGCTGCATGGGCCCCCTGCATCACAGGGCCCGGTTGCGGTCGCGACTGCTGCACCCCCTATAGTTACGCCCCTGCTCTGAAATAACTTTCTGGCCTCAGGGTACCCCTGCTAATTACAATACACCCCTCGGTACATGTGGGGAATAGGAAAGATGCTTCTTACACTTGTGTCATGGTAATTATCCCCCGACCCCTTACCAATTAAAAAGATCACTGGGTTCAGTGGTTACTTATCTGAGGCAGTAATTGCTCATTGCCCAAGGAACCCCCAGCAACCTCTGAAGGAACCCTAGGGCTCCACGAAGCCCTGGTTGAGAAAGGCTGGTACAGAGAGTCTACTTTATAAAGATGAAAAATATGAAAGTCTGTTATGTAGACGAACACATCCCGGGCAATTTGTAATGTACTTCAAGTGTTGTAAAAAACTGATGTTAACAAGCTGGGTAATTAGTGCCCTAACCTTGTTTTTTGTTTCCAGTGCATGTTTCATTATTTGATCTGTTCAAAAGAAATTCAATATGTAATCATGTTATTTGTATCTGGGAGAATTTTGCTTTGGGCAACACCGGCCTAAAATAAATGTGAGGCTGCAGTTTTGTCCTGAAGCTGTTAATAATTTATTGTTCTCACGTTTTTCAAGTTCTAACCTATGGACGTAATTAAAAACTGGAGAACCTACTAGTGGGCAATAGCTCTTGTTTTTAAAAGAAATAGATAAAAATGCATGTTTTTTTAGTTGGAAAGAGTGCCGAAATTAGTTATTTAAAAGGGACAAATGATCCTTTCCAATTTTTGGATACAATTATAGGAAGAGGGGACCTGTCATTGATGATCTCTTTCTAAAAAGATCTCTTTCTTAAAATTGATAGTTACCTGGTTGGTTATGCAGCGGGTAAACTCACAACTTCCAATTTGCATGCTTGTTTTGGGTCAAATACTCAAGAAAATAAGAAAGAAAGCTCAAATAAACTGTCAAAGGGTTTGACAAAGGAAGAATCCCATGGCGAGATTAACAGCACCTAGCTCCTGGTGCTTAAGACCAATTTAGAGAAGATCTCTTTTGCTGTACTTGGGGAAAAACTACTGGCAACTAGGGATGAGCCGAACACCCCCCGGTTCGGTTCGCACCAGAACTTGCGAACGACCCCCGCGTTCGGTACGAACGTTAGAACCCCATTGAAGTCTATGGGACTCGAACGTTCGAATTGGAAAGTGCTAATTTTAATGGCTAATATGCAAGATAGTGTCCTAAAAAGGGTTTGGCGACCTGCCTCCTGCCTCAGGGGACATGGGTCACTGCAAAAAAAAGTTTTAAAAACTACCGTTTTGGCGGGAGCACTGATTTTAATGACGATTAAAGTGAAAAAAAAAAAGTGAAATATTCCTTTAAATATGGTGCCTGCGGGGTGTCTGTAGTATGCCTGTGAAGTGCCACGTGTTTCCCGTGTTTAGAACAGTCCCTGCACAAAATGACATTAAACGGAAATAACACCATTTAAAACTGCTTGCGGTTTTAATGTTATATCTGGTTCCTGCAATATGGTTGTAAATCATTGATAAACATGGCATGGGTAGCCCTCCCTGCCCATTACCAGCCTTTTTGGGTCTTGTACGCATATTAAGGGGAACCCCGTACCCATATTAAAAAAAGGAAATGCGTGTGGCCCCCAGGCCCTATATCAGGGGTCTCAAACTGGTGGCCCTCCAGCTGTTGCAAAACTACAAGTCCCATGAGGCATTGCAAGGCTGACAGTTACAAGCATGACTCCCACAGGCAGAGGCATGATGGGACTTGTAGTTTTGCAACAGCTGGAGGGCCGCCAGTTTGAGACCCCTGCCCTATATACTCAGAACAGCAGTATACAGGCGGTGCAAACAAGACAGGGACTGTGTAGGTTTGTTGTGTTAAGTTGAATCTGTTTGTCATTTTCAACCGGTACATTTTTAAAGTGTAGCTCCAGTCAAAAAAACTATCTTTAAGCTTTTTGGAAAACATAGGGAAGGGTTATCACCCCTGTATAATTTGTTTTGTCGTCCATCTTTTTTCATCTCACTTGCTGCTGTCTCCTTGCGTTTGCAAGTAGGAGATGTTTGTAAGTTGGATGTTTGAAAGTAGGGGCCTGCCCTATATTATAGCGGTATGTACTGGGTACAGAGCACGCAGACAGCACGCACTCCTAACACTACTGACTGCAAGCTCTATTATTAACCACTTGTTAGCCCAATGTTTGCATAAAGTGAAAGATGAAGTTATGCTGAGTAAATAGATATCAAACATGTCACTCTTCAAAATTGCACATGCCCGTGGAATGGCGCCAAACGTCGCTACTTAAAAAATCCCCATAGGCGACGCTTTAAATATTTTTTTACTGGTTACATGTTTTGAGTTGCAGAGGAGGTCTAGGACTAGAATTATTGCTCTCGCTCTAACATTCTCGGCGATACCTCACATGTGTGGCACATGCGAGCACATGGGGACATGGGCGCTTTAATTTTTATTTTATTTTTTTATTGTTCATTTTACTTTATTTATTTTAGTTTGACATTTTTTTTCCCAAAAATATATTTTTGATCACTTTTATTCCTATTACAAGAAATGTAAACATCCCTTGTAATAGGAATATGGGGTGACAGGTCCTCTTTACAGTGAAATCTGGGGGGTCAATATGACCCCACATCTCACCTCTAGGCTGGGAAGCCTGAAATAAAAAATAAAAAAAAGATTCTGGCTTTGATCGTACTGGCGAGTTGGTAGAAGCACCGGAGGGCGGTGAGGGGTGGGGGGCGTCTATGGCTGGGTATTTCAGGGTATCACCGAGTATGGCTGGGTATCTCTGAGTATGGCTGGGTATGGCAATTTATGGCAGGGTATTACAGAGTATTGGCGGGGTATTGGCGGGGTACTACAGAGTAATAGCAGGGTACTGCACTGCAGAGTAATGGCAGGGTACTGCACTGCAGAGTAATGGCGGGGTACTGCACTGCAGAGTAATGGCGGGGTACTGCACTGCAGAGTAATGGCGGGGTACTGCACTGCAGAGTAATGGCGGGGTACTGCAGAGTAATGGCGGGGTACTGCACTGCAGAGTAATGGCAGGGTACTGCACTGCAGAGTAATGGCGGGGTACTGCACTGCAGAGTAATGGCGGGGTACTGCAGAGTAATGGCAGGGTACTGCAGAGTAATGGCAGGGTACTGCAGAGTATGCACTGGTATTGCAGAGTATTGGCAGGGAATTGAGGGGTTAAATTCGGTGAGCAGCGATGTGGGCACTGCAGATGCAGCCCACATCGCTGCTGACACCGATCTCTTTCCCCTCCGCTGTACCGATCGGTACAGAAAGGGGAGGTAGGAACAGGCGTCATAACATGACGCCGGTTTGTTTCCAAGTGATCACTCCGTCATTTGATGGAGCAATCACGTGGTAAACGGCCGCTATGAGCGGCCGTTTACCGTGATGCGCCGGGTCCTATGGACCCGGCGGTCACGGATGCTCTCGAGTGCGCACACCTCGGGGCACGCGAGAGCAGAATTCTGGGAGGCCGTTAATTAACGGCCTCTCTGAGTTAAACAACCGCCCTGAAGCCGTTAATCGGCAATGGGCAGTTGTTAAGTGGTTAAAGCTAGATCACTAGCTATATAGGTGAGGTGAATATAGTGGTTTATACTGCAGTCAGGGCACAGACAACAACCACTACACAGCAGCAAGATAGGAAATCAGCCAAAAACGATTGGTGTGTACTGTGTTGAAGGTACACAGAACACCCACTGCTTCAGATGCAAAGTAACACACTACAGGAGGCCGCCTTAAAGGCGGCCTTATATAGTGTGGGGCGTGCACTACACAGCCTGAGCTATGATTGGCCACAGGCAGGATGCCTGTGGCCAATCATGGCTCTCCTCGCTGCCGGCGCTGCGATTGGCCAAGCATGCGGGGTCACAGTGCATGCTTGGCCAATCATCGGACAGCAATGCACTGCGCCAACGCAGTGCATTGTGGTCCGCGCGCGCGTCACTCGAATTTTGACGCGAACGGCCAAAACGTTCGGAATTCGCCGAACGGCCGAACGGCCAATGTTCGAGTCGAACGTACGTTCGACTCGAACACGAAGCTCATCCCTACTGGCAACCAACAGATTAAGTAAAATAGAGGTCATCATTATCTACTAGACCACTTTGCCTGGAAAACAGAAATATGTGTGAGCATACCTCAGATCAGATGTTGCCTGGTTCTTCTCCATTAGACTCAATAGGGTTCATTTACTAAAGGCAAACGGACTGTTCACTTTGCAGTGGAACTTGCCTCAGAACTTAGTGAAAGAGGAGATGCTCTGCTGACTTCCATCATCCAATCATGCACATGTATATTTGAATGTGTTTGGGTATTCTTTGCAAACAGGTAGACAATCATTAGAGTTTCATAGTTAGTAAGGTTGAATAAAGACACCAGTCCAACCTGAGTCAATGTCTACAATTGTCCCTATCCCTGTACATTACACACTCATGTTGGTCCCTACCCTCAAGGAGCCCACAATCCAAGGTCCCCATTCACATACTAGGGCCAATTTTTGGAAAGAAGCCAATTAACCTACCTGCATGTCTTTGGATTGTGGGAAGAAACCAGAGTGCCTGGAGGAAACCCACGCAGGCACAGGGAGAACATGCAAACTCCAGGCAGGTAGTGTCGTGGTTGGGATTTGAACCAGTGACCCTTCTTACTGCTAGGTGAGAGTGCTAACCACTACACCACTGTGCTGCTCTTATAACAGACATTGATTGAGACAATGTGGAAAGTCATGTCTCCACCTAATGATGAGCCATTTTTGCATTAAAAACAGGCCCAGGAGAGTCTAGAAACTTCTGTAAAGCTGAGGAACCATTTAAAGGCCATGGAACCATAACCAACCACCAAAAACCACCTCAATTTCATTTACCTTATTGACCTTCTAATTTATTTTCTTTTTCAATCATTATAATAGACATTGATTGAGACAATGTGGAAAGTCATGTCTCCACCTAATTATTATTATTATTTTTGCATTAAAAACAGGCCCAGGAGAGTCCAGAAGCTTCTGTAAACCTGAGGAACCATTTAAAGGCCATTGAACCATAACCAACCACATCACCAAAAACCACCTCAATTTCACTTACCTTACTGACTTTCTAATTTCTTTTTCATTTTAACTCATCCATAATGTTAAAACAGCTGACCCACAACCGAACCCCCTACTACTTCTCAAAAGGCTAGATCTCTAGATCTCAGTTGACAGAATTCAAAACTGGCAAGATATGGTAATTCCAAACTCCAGATTACCAGCAACAATAATTTTCCTGGAATGCAGTGGTCCAGTGTCCTACAGTTTGTCATAGCTAAGTACCTGGACCTTTGGAACAGTATTCCCCTTATGTTCATGATGCCGGTCAGTTGTGGTTGATGTTTATTTAGCACTCCCGCCTAGCAGTAAAAAGGGTCGCTGGTTTGAATCCCAACCATGACACTACCTGCCTGGAGTTTGCATGCTCTCCCTGTGCCTATGTGGGTTTACTCTGGTTTCCTCCCACACTCTGAAGACATACTGGTAGGTTAATTGGCTTCTGTCCAAAAAAACAAAATTGGCCCTAGTATATGAATGTGAGTTGGGAACCTTGGATTGTGGGCTCCTTCAGGGTAGGGAGCGATGTATGTGTTGAGCGCTGCGTAAATTGACAGATCTATATGGGTACCTTAAATAAATAATAATAATAGTCGAGCATCTTAATGAGACACATTGTATAGGGATAGGTACAATTGTAGACACATACCTCCACTCACTCAGGTTGAACTGGATGGACTGGTGTCTTTATTCAACCTTACTAACTATGTAACTATGTTTACTTTAAAGAGAGAGTATATAAGGGCCCTTTCAGATGGATAGACCGATTGGGTCCACCTCTCAGTTTTTCAGGTGGACCCGATCAGACCATCCATTGCTCTCTGTGGAGTGATGGATGTAATTAACATGTGACATCCGATCCTGTTCGCTAAATACAGATTGCCAGGGATCCATTATTCATCTGTCTAGTGGATAAGATCGGAGGATTGCGGGCTGTGACTGTGTCCACTCTGCATCAGTGGAGAGGAAACGGACCTGTCCTCCGCCTGTTCAGCAGGGATCAGCGGAGAGACCCCCTGCTGAGGAGGCAGATTGGCTGGCAGACTCTGCCAGTGTGAAAGGGACCTAACGTGTTTGCTTTACCAAATTCCAAAACATTTTCCCTCTTAAATCTTCCCAGAAAGTTAAGTGTTAAATGAGAATATCAATATTTTTGGAGCACCATATAGCTTTGTTGCATGTTGATCTGCTTGATGTATCCATATTTACAGAATGTGCTGCTAACAATTTGCTCTTTATTAAACTTCCTCTCTGGGAGAAAAATATATTTTTTTCCCCAGTAGAATATAAATGGCTGTTTCCTTAGCAACTAGTAATCATTTCACAGAGAAGAACAAAAAAAAAGTATTGTAGACCCTTTGTCCAGCAATACAAAATGATTATTATACCTACTTTTGCATCTTTTGTATGTTTAAAACATTTTTTTTTAACTAAAATATCAATTTATACAGTATGGGAAAACAAACTAACACGTGGCTAATATAAGTTTGAATTTCATCATTTTTACTTAATTTTAAAAATGAACAACATTTCTTACAATTCATCCCTCAATGGCCTTCAGGTAGTCCAATTTGCTTTCTCATCTTGCATGTTCTGGCTGCTCATCATCTGTTTCCTTTATCATTTTTTTTAATGCAGGAAGTGTGGCTAGGCAGTGCTGCTGGATCTAAAGTTGTTTTGGGTTCTGAGTGTGAAGATACATAAAGTCCACATTGTAGAGTCCAATGACAAAAGGTCCTCAATGGCTTCTTATGCCCGTACACACGATCGGACTTTCCGACAACAAAACCATGGACTTTTGTTGGGAGGTTGTTGGTTACAACTTGTCTTGCATACACACGGTCACACAAATGTTGGCCAACAATTCCGAACGTGGCAACGTAGTGACGTACAAGACATACGGTGACCTGAGAAAAATGAAGTTCAATAGCCAGTGAGGCCCCTTCTGCTTGATGTCGAGCATGCGTGAACTTTTGTGCATCGAACTTGTGTACACACTATCGGAAATTCCGACAACAACGTTTTGTTGGAGGAAAATTTGAGAACCTGCTAGCCAACATTTGTTGGCAGAAAGTCCAACAACAAATGTTCGTTGGAGCATACACACGGTGGGACTTTCAGCCAATAAGGTCACATCCAACATTTGTTGTCGGAAAATTCAATCATGTGTACGGGGCAATTAGAAAACAAGAAGGTGTAGAAAGAACAAGAGTGCCATACCAAAGATTTAGGAGACCATAAATGTTTATTGTATCATAGAAGCCCAAAGTCAACTTTCCAGTGTGTTTTAGGGAATATAATGCCCCTCCCTTCATCAGGTACCAGTTTGAGTGAATGGACTCGTAAAAGTGGAGGATGATTCACCTTGGGAGTAGACTGGTTGTTTCAAGTCTCTCCCCTAGAAAAATGTTTCAGAAGCTGGTTTTAGAAGAGAAACTGGTTCATACTTGGAAATGTGGTGTTCTTTGGATTAGCGTAGGCACATTTGGCCCAACCATGCAGAATTCATTTTGCAGGACTTCCCTCTCTTGTTCCCCCCCCCCCCCCCCACACATTTTTTTTCCTGCTTTGGAACCAAATACGAATAATGTTTCAGAATTGCCATGTACCGTATGTTGATATTCACATGCCCATACTATGCCCATAGTGAACAGATCATCTTGGCCTTTAAATTATACGCTCGTTTGGGCAGGACCCCCTTCTCTTCCTCATCATACTTTTGTACTCATTGTTCTCTGCCGTCTGTAAATCTGCACCCTTTTGCTAATTATTGAATGACGCTCTCCACATATGCCATGCTATTGTTAGGTGACAAAGTCCTTGTTAGTTGTCTACCCCTTGTATCTATATATAGATAATGGAGGATAAACAATTCTCACCTGTAAAAGCCTTCTGTTCCATTCCGGTATTGTCGCGTTTAGAAAACTGCAGTAACACACACACATTCACGCAGCAAGTGTCCTTGTCGCCTATGACCTACGGAAGAATGAAATTTCTCAAGTATTTTAATGGGGTTGTAGCATAATTATTATGGTAATCTGTGCAGACAGCCATCGATTGTCTAATGAATGAAAATGCCATTTTTGAATATTAAAATGCATCTTCGGAGAACCGAGCAAAGCAAATCAGCATATTTGCTAAGGGAGCCGCATAAACTGATGCGTTCACTACTACTGGCTGGTTTGGCGATTTCGGTCACAGACCACCGAAGCAACCTGATCATGCTGGTTTCTGTTTTCCAGATTTTTTATTCTTTTTATTCATGTTTTCCAAATGTACATATATTTTGTAATGAACATTTTAAAGTGCACCTGTCATGAGTGAAAAAAGGCTGTCACTGGCCATTCCATAATTATGTTGTATAATGGTAAATCATCCAAGAGCAAACCAGGAACAGTTATGTGTTGCAAAGTATACAGTGGGCAGAGAAAAGCTCTGGTCATTCAGACCCCACCGTGGCTGGATGCCACTCCGGTTCCATCCGTTTAGAGGAAAGATAAAAGAAAGCCTCCCATAGTGTAATATGTTAAATAATTTGGTTTATTCAAATGGCAAGTGAATCCATACATAAAAGCAGTAAAAAAAAAACAGGTGATTGCAATGAAATACAATATTTACTTCACTTCCAGTTGTCCTCTCCTTTCCTCCCAAGACCTTCTGCTCTCTGGCTCCCTTGTCTCCTCCTCCCATGTTCACTTGCAGGACATCTCCAGAGCCTCCAGGACTTCTTCTGAGCTTCTCTCATCCTCTGGGACTCTCTACCACAATCTGTCAGGTTATCTCCTACTCTGCCAGCCAATCCCTGAATACTCATATATTAAGGGAAGCTTACCCCACCTCTACCTTAAAACTGTACTTTTGATTTTCTATCAGCTCATCCCTATTACCTCTTTTACCACTTGTCCTTTCCTCTAAGATTGTACTTTTTCACAAGCAAGGCCCTCCTAACCCTCTTGTAGTAAATTGGATTGTACCTGTATTGTCTACATTTATATTGTAAAGTGCTGCACAAACCGTTGCCATTATATAAATCGTGTATAATAGTAATAATAATAATAATTGCTGTTATTATAATCATTATTATTGATGTGGATATAAGGCTTTGCCCCTCTGGTTTTTAGAGTGCTCACCATGTGTCTGATAGTTTCCTAGCTGTGTCTGGGATTCCCTTACAAACACAGCCTCAATCTGCAGAGTGTATAGCAGGCTGCTATGTGGCAATTCTGATCTGTGAAATCTCGAAATCAGAATAGCAGTGCAGCTGCAGTAGCCAGCTACACACTGCACAGAATGAGGATGTGACTGTAAGGTAATCCTATCCAAGCTATGTGATGTGTGGGGAGGAAGAGATTGGCTAAGTGCCCAGGCTGTGTGGATTGCGAGGATGGAAGGAGGAGCTCTGATGAGTGGCTTGCCAGTAGTGACCCCTCTTATCTGCCCTGTCAGCAGTGAATCCTGTCCTATTCTCTGCTAACCACTATCTTTTGCCCTTCTGACCCTTGTACACTGCCCTACTGACTGCTGTCCTCTACCCCGCTGACCCACCTGTACCCTGCCCTGCTGACCCCCTGTACCTTGCCCTGCTGACCTCCTGTGCCCTGCCCTGCTAACCCCCTGTACATTGCCCTGCTGACCCCCTGTACCTTGCCCTGTATCCAGCCCTGCTAACCACTAGCCTCTGCCCCGCTGACCCCCATTCCTCTGCCCTACTGTCCCTGTCTTCTACCCTGATAACTACTGTTCTCCACCGTGCTGACCTCTGTCAATTTCTTTGTTGACCCCTATCCTCTACCTTTCTGCCCTACTGACTCTTGTACACTCCCCTGCTAACATCAATTTCACTGCCCTGCTGACCCCATGTACATTGCTCTGCTGCCCCATGTCCTGTGCCCTGTCAACCCTTGTAAACTGACTTGATAACCCACTGTACACTGCCCTACAAACTAATGTTCTCTGTATTCTGCCCTACAATCTGCTGACCCTATGCTCTGCCCTGCTGACCCCTACATTGCTCTACTAACTTCTATACAATGCCCTGCTGACCTTGCATCCTCTGCCCCCCCTGATGTTTTTTACTGCACCCCCACATCAGACAGGCTAGATCCAGCCCTGGGTCCAGGTATAGCAATTTTTACATACTGTAGCTATATTGGAGCAATGTAAGTATGTATGTGCCATACCTGTGGGATCCCCACAGAAGCTGGAAATCATTGTAGTAGGCACCGATTCTCCAGTGATCTCCACTAGCTTCCAGGTCCTGTTCCTAGAGGCTGCCCTGCTGCTTACTGACCACAGGAAGTCGCTCATTTGACATATATATCATTCAGAGAACGCTCTGCATTTTCTCAACGAATGCAAACCATTCTTCGATTGGATGAGGTGGGGAGATGGGAGTGGTGATGTCACAATCTCCACCTCATCCAATCAGAGAACTCAACTTTTATTCTTTGAGAAAATGGAAAATGTTCTTTGAATGTCACCCATGGCCAATAAGCAACCTCCTGTGTTCAGTAAGCAGCAGGGAAGCCGCTTGACCCAGAACATAGCGATGATCGCTGTAGTAGGTGTAGCACTTACCCCCGAAGGATCGGCTGATATTTGATTGGGCCTGTAATCTGCTCTCTTACCCCTAAGTAGATTGGCTCAACCCGCTTGACACAGCTGTGTAACAACGTTGGTGTGAAACCCAACCATAAAAGACAATTGAATAGTCACAGATTATATGCACTTTACCTGTGTTTTCACCTGGGCATACACTGCTACACCTGCCTGGAGAATGAACAAACCTCACAATAGATTGTGTTAAACCAAAATATAAGTTTACTGGAACAGGTTTGAACATTTAACATAAGGACTGTAATGAAATACAATTCTGACACAATAAGGAAGCAAATAGTTGTGAATGACTATCACATGAGAGCTAACTGGATTGCTCCTGCAAGTGCGTCTCCAAGTGGGACTAATGCTCAGGCAATAGAACCTCAGCACTGGGCACCTTCCCTCTTCCAGCACACTGTGCAGAAACTCTTAGCTCTTGTACACACGGAATGTGTCCTATCGGATCGTTTTGTCGGATATTCCGACTGTGTGTGATCTCCATCGGACTGTTTCCGTCGGAATATCCGATGGACCAACTATTGCAACTTACCGGTAAAATTTTCCGACAAAATGCTCCGATCGGACATACTCCGATCATGTGTAGCCTACTCCGACGGACAAAGTGCCACGCATGCTCAGATCAAATTTCTAGACCAAAGCTATTGGCTACTAGCCTGAACGTAGTCCCGTCGTAATGAAATAACGTCATCATGTTATGTACAATCGGATTTTCTGACAACTTTGTCCGACCGTGTGTATGCAACAGTTTCTGACAAAATCCGTCGGACAAAATCCAATAGATTTGGTTGTCAGAATGTCCGACCGTGTGTACAAGGGCTAAGACCTGTAGTATCCTACACAGTATTTGACAAGGATGATATAAGCAGTATAATTACTCAATACTCCCCCTACAGTTTATGGTAGGTAATAGTAATCCTGTAAGGCCTTACAGTAAAGGACAGAGTCGCTTGTCTTCTTTTCTTCAGCTAGCCATTTATACCTCAGTATTTATAATCTGCAGGATTTCTAGTAAAGTATTAGTAAAGTAGTGTAGAATAATCTAAAACAGTAACTTCGATCGTGCAATATATTCGTGAACTCCTTCCCTGGGAATGCACTTCCAGCGTCAGTCACTTGGTAATGAAATCAGGCTTGGAGGCCTATGTGAGTGTAATTCAACTTAAAAGAACTGCTCTGTGGGACTACAGGTCCCAGCAATGCTGTAAGTCTAGTGTAACTGTGTGAAGTCCGATATTTAACTTCTGGGCAACAGCCCTCTCACCACACCAGGCCTGGATGGATGGATGCCTCTGCTCAGATTTTCTCCGTTCTGCTGCCAGTCAGCTCCGCAATGCTGCACTGCTCCACAAGATGACTGGGATCTCCATCTGGCTCCGTCAGATGCTCTAGATCTTCCGGTCAGATCACAGCATTTCTCCAGCACACAGTGATGAGGCTCTTTCCGTAGTTGCTGCTCCACTCGGCACGAGGTAGGCCACGGCTCTTCCAAACGCCCACACACAGATCCCTGTAGGCAGGCCATGCGTCCCAGCAGAAAGAGAGTGAAAATGGCTCTTTTATTACCTACCCAGCATGCAGTTCAGCCACTCAGTGTTCCTGGGTAAGTGAGTGGGCATTGTGGGTAGGTGAGTCCTTTCTCAAAAAACTATTAAGTCACTTCCTGTTAGGCTTTCCCTATGCTCTCCAAATGAATGGAAAATAACCAAAGTCAATTTCACGTTTATACCACTAGAGGAAGCCAAATACCAATTTATAGCATTGTCCATTATTTAGCATTACATTGCATTAGAAGGCAAAAATACCAGAGCTACATAGGGTACCTGCTATAGTGATTTCCAGCTTCCAGGGGAACCTATGTAACCATTACCCGGAAATTCAGCTTTAACTGCATTTGACCAGAGACGGGCTCCAGACAGGCCATTGTGATTGTTTTTCCACTTTTGTATAGTTTCAAAACAACATCGTTGAAGTTTGAATTTTTCTTTAAATCATTTTTGACATACTGCAGCTAAAATGCTAAGTTTTCTATTTTCTCCCCCCAGTGAAATGGCATTATGGAAAGAAATTACACTTTTCTGAGAAACTTTGCGAAAGGTATTAGCTATGAAATGCTCAAAGAAAAAAAGTTAGCATCTGCTAAAATAGGCTAATTTAGTATTTCACAAGTCCTTATTGAATTTTTTTGCATGTCATCACCCATCTCGCTTTGAAATCCCCCTTCTGTGCACATAGCACCAATTAATGCAGCACAATGTTCCTGTTCACAAGTTTCCAGGTTTGAACAAATCTGAAAATGCTGATTCCAGTGGCTGAGTATGATTTGTGTTTCATCAGTAATCCTATAGATGTCATATCGTTTGAAGGGGAACTACAGACAAGATCAAATTTACCAGTAAAATGAAAGGATATGTATGCTTAAAAAGCCCATTCGCTCGTTAAAAGAAGTAATAATTAATGGGAGGGTTAGTGTCGGGGTTACAGACAAGGTTAGTGATAGGGACACATAGAGAGTTTGTGTTGGAAGGGATAGTTAATATAAGGGTTTGTCTTTGGGTTACAGGGAGGGTCATTTTTAGGACTAGAGGAAGGATTGGTATGATCAGATAGCATTAAAGGAGAAGTACGGGATAGGTTAAATCAGGACTCAAAATATCAATTCCCAAGCTGCTAGCCAGGCCTTAAGAGTTACTCAACACCAGTTGCTCCGCCCTGTCCTGCCCTGCCTTTAATTCTTCCCCTAAACACACTCATGTAAATTTTCTCATGAAATGACACTGTTAAATGTTTTATGCAGAATTAGGTTACAAAAATAAATATTAACAACAACTTTAACAATTTTAAAATAAACATATCAGTGCCCATCAGTGCAGCTTCATCAGTGCAGCTTCATCAGTGCCTCATCAGTGCAACTTCATCAGTGCCTCATCAGTGCAGCCCCATCAGTGTCCATCAGTGTCCCCTCATTAGTGCCCATTAGTGCAGCCCCATCAGTGCCCATCAGCACAGCATATCAGTGCTGTCTTATCAGTGCAGCCTCATCAGATATTATCAAATATTACCATGATTATACTTACCTGGCAGGGGAGATACCATGATCATGAAAGTGGTTCACCCAGGGCGAGGCTCGCCATTGCACTCCGGCTGACCCCTGCGATTTTCCCAAATGCGGGAAACTCCACTGCATAATTTGTGGTAGTGGGGGACTGCGTTCGCGCTTTTCCCTGTTAAAAAAAATTAATAAAATAAAAATTATATACATATATATATATATATATATATATATATATATATATATATATTTATGGTGTAGAGCCCTCTGACCGATACGGATAAGGATGACAGACAAGGATAACATAAACTCGCTTACTTGAAATGGACCTGAAAGTGTGCCTTGGTCTAACGTACGGTATACCAAAATAAGGGGGCATACCTTAAAATGAAATAAATATGAAATGGGTGAAATGAGTACTCATATGAGGAGTGTGCTAGAGTAAAGGCCTGATAAAAGGGGCGGGTGGGCGGGTATCGCGCACTGGAACCGACGAGGAAGGATGGGCGAACGGCTGCTTATATACCACCGGGCTCCACCCATAATTTCAGGCCACCATACTGGCCTTTCTATTTATGGTGTAGAGCCCTCTGACCGATACGGATAAGGATGACAGACAAGGATAACATAAACTCGCTTACTTGAAATGGACCTGAAAGTGTGCCTTGGTCTAACGTACGGTATACCAAAATAAGGGGGCAAAACACTCAGGTAGGGGAAGCATTTTATTGAACACAGACTGTTACTGGGTAAGCTTGACAAAGGCCTGGGCCATCTCAATCTGCGGATTGGGTACGTAACGTGCAAAACAGGAGGACTTCCATCTACCCAACTTTTTAATAACATGGACCGGGACCCCTTGGCGGGAGGCCGTTGAAGCTGCCCCGATGCGAAACGAATGTCCTGAGTAGTGCGCAGGATTGAGGTGAAGGATGCCCAGGAGTATCCTGACATGCTCCATGAACTGGGCTGCGTTGAGAGGTTTTGAGTGAAAGGGTAGAAGTGGGCCAGTCCCTGGTTGATCGGCCAAAAGGGTCAACAAGCGGGAGAGGGCAGTAACCGGACACCAGCGGTTGTAGGTCTTATAGAAATGTATGTCCGTCCCTGGGCCAAGCTGCTGTGTCTTGGAAACCGCTAAGTGCAAGATGAAGTGGTCCTCGAACCTGACTAGATGGTGCTTGCACAGCATACGTGCCGAGGGGCTACTGCAGGTAAACTCGCCTGGCCGCAGGAAGCCGTAGAAGGCCAGATGTATGGCTGCTTGCAGGACGACACTGACATGGAGACCGAAAGGTGAAGAGGCCAAAATGTCTGACATGTCCCTGAACACTTCGCCTGTGATAGGCAGCCGTTTGACGCTGGAAACTGGCCGACGTTTCTGAATGCCGCGCATGAGAGCCCGGACGGCGTGAAAGGTAAATAAGGAGGGCTTGGTAGGGTCCTGGAGGGACGTGAAGTGTTGTACCCCGGCCAAGTACAAGCGGATTGTGTTGAAGGATAATGCCAAGTCCGAATGGCAGTAGGAAAGGAAGGCAAGGACTTGTTTGACCCGGGAGGACTCTGTATTGTGAGATGATGTGAAGCGACTAAAGGCCCTCCAGGCCGACTGATAGGCCTTGCGGGTATTGTCTGAGAGGGAGTGATCGATGAGTTGCGTTGCTGCTGACAAGTGTGGGGCTAATCCAAGATCAGTTGAGACCAGTCCGGGATAGCTGCTGATGTTGGTTCGGCTCCGGGTACCTGATCAAAAAATGAAACAAAGTTAAAGCGGGAGAGAGCATCCGCCGCCTGATTAAATTTGCCGGGAACAAAGGAACAATGAAGGTTGAACTGAAACAATAATGAGAGCTGGGTCAGTCGCCGCAGGAAGGACATAATCTGTAGAGACCTGGACCTGCCTTTATTAACAATCTCCGCAGTGGCCAGGTTATCTGTAGAAAAGACCACCGTCTGGCCCGACCAGCTGCGGCCCCAGGTGTGTGCAGCGGCTACAATGGGATATAGCTCAAACAGGGAGGACGTCTCAGTGAAGCCAGGAATAGCCAGTATCTGTGGAGGCCAGGGGGCTGCGAGCCAGAGGTGGCCAAAGATCGCCGCAAAGCCCGTGGAGGCCGCCGCGTCGGTCACCACCCGAGGTGAAAGGGCGGACACGGAGGGGACGAACAGGGACACTCCGTTCCAAGAAGATAAGAATTCCTCCCACATGGCTAGGTCTGCCATAGCCCCGGAATCCAGGCTGAGTACTTGCTCCGGGTCCTGAGAGTGGGATAACAAGGCTAACAGGCGTGACACGAACGAGCGCCCCTGGGGGATGATGCGCATAGCAAAATTAAGCATACCAAGAAGGGACTGAAGTTGTCTCTTGGTACAAGTTCTGGCATGAGTGAAGTCCCTCAGGACCGTCCTGGTGCGGGTCAGTTTATCCGGGGGAAGGCTGGCCTGCATAGTGTTGGTGTCTAGGCTGACCCCGAGGAAGGTGATAGCCTGCGACGGACCCTCCACCTTGTGCTCGGCGATGGGGACATTAAGATTATTGAAGACTACCCTCAACTTACCCAGATCTCGTGGAGGAGAGCCGGGTGGCTCTATCAGCAGGAAGTCATCCAGATAATGAATGACTTCCTGACACTGGGCTACATGTAACAAGATCCAAGCAAGAGCCTGCGCGAAGGTGTCGAAGAGCCAAGGACTACTTTTGGACCCGAACGTGAGTTTAGTGGCAAAGTAGTACCGCTGCCTCCACTTGATTCCATGCCAGCACCAGAGGAACGGATGGATGGGAAGAAGTTTAAAAGCGTTTGAGATGTCGGCCTTGGAAAGCCAGGTACCTGTGCCTGTTTTAAGAATGGCCTGGATGGCCATGTCTACTGATGCATATTTAAGGGAGAATTCCTCAGAGGAATAAGAGAATTGAGGCTGGGAACCGTGGAGGAATGAGGCGCTGACAAATCATAAACCAATCTGAGTTTATTAGAGAACTTGCCCTTGACTCGCCAGGTGCTGAAAGGGGGCTGTTCAAAAGGGCCGATGACAAAGTCCTGATCTAGCTCAGATTGCAGCAGTTGGTCGATGGCTTGTTCATCCGTGGCTGCTGACCGTAGGTTCTGGCATTCATGCGTGAAGTGAGGGAGAGAGACAAGTCCAGTGTGAAAACCTTCTGTGAAGCCCTGGGCGAGGAAGGTGGACAGTGAGGGGGTAGGGTGACTGGAAAGGTAGACACTAAGCCATGCGACATTGAGCCGGCTCAGTCAGGACCTTTTGAGCTGCTTGACCTCACACATGAGCCGGGGGTGAGCTCTATGGCACTGGGTGCACACATGGAGCAGCCTACACTGACTGAAGTTACACGACCCGCTGTTGTAGTTATTGCAGATCGGAGCACCGCCCATGGTCTTAACTGGGCGCCCTAGCTTATCGGTCTGTGGCGGGCGAGCTGGTGCTTGCAGGCCCTGAGCGGTACCCGAGGTAGATGGACCGTCGAAGGGAGAGGCTGCCACTGAGGTAGCGCACCAGGCCGCAGTATGTGTTGCTGACTGGCATATTGCACACAGAGGGGACCGTAGCCCCGCGAAGTGGCGGCAAAACAGTTCGGTGTCCATGGTGCTCCAGTCCGTAGGGGTCTGGAACTGGGAGAGCCTGGCAGCTGCTCTAGCGGAGAAGGAGCGGTGATAGTCATAGAATGAAAACCCGCCGTACTTGTACCCCAGGTCAACTACCACATGGAGGTACCGATCTAGCTCCTCCCTTCTGCCAGGGGAGGCTGAGCAAATGATGTCCCTCATCATGCCGAAGGCCAGGGAAAACTCGGTGATAGAGAGTTTCCTGTCTAGTCTGGGATCCTTGGCCTTGAGGACCACTGATACGTCCCCCCAAGTATGCGCCTTATTCTCTGCCAGCTCGTGAATCGAGATCAGAAGAGAAGCCAAATTGACGTCCTTGCCCTCTAATATGTCTTTTCTGATGTTTGCTGACACCAAATGAGATGGGTACACTATTGGTGCACCTCCGGAGATACCTGCGGGAAGACTAACAACTGGCTGGGATGCTGGCACTGGCGGAGAAACAGAGGGGTGGGTCTCGAGGAGGGCCACTCGGCCCTGTAGATCAGACATCGAGGTTGTGAGGGACGACACCAGGGTGTGGAGCTGCGAGATAGAGGAGGCGATGGAGCCCAATGAGGCCTGCTGAGCCGAAGCCTCCACCACCGCGGGGGGAGGAAACAGGAGCCGGAAAAGCTCTGCCTTTCTGGCTGTTGCTGGAAAGGGGACGCCCCTGCGTCTCAGCTCGGCTGTCAGCCTGGGAATGGTCCATGCTCTGAAGGCCCTTTGACTGCCATTTTCTGAAACGGATGGGGACAATGGAGCCGTGAGGTCCTCGCTGTCAGCCTGGGACATGGTAACAGAACGTGGGTCTGATGAGGCTACGCCCTCTGATCCGGGTTTTCTCCTAATACGGACCTACAAGGGGTGACATGGATTATAACTGGTTGGAGACTCCTACGGAAATACCTGTTTTAAGGAAGGATGCTTTGCTGAAGGGCGTTTTCCCCCTAGATGATTTATGCTTACCGAAGGAGGCACCGTCCGACCAGGTGCAGGCTGGACCTACTGAACTCGACTGACCTGAGGAGATGAAGGTGAAGTTTTTTGTTTGAGACTCGCACCTGATGAAGGCTAGCTAACAGTGGAGGTGAGACTTCAGACATGAGATGAAAAATGACACCAATGAAAGAAACAGATGAAATTTCTCTTCTCTTCCCCCCTACCCCCTTTATTATATATATAGTTTCCCCCCTCTTCTTTTTTTTTTTTTTTTTTTTGTGAAATGAGGCTGACGAGCAAGGGCCCCCCGATAGGAATCCAACATTGAAGAATCAACTGGACTAGAAGCGGGAAGCGATACGTGACCGTGAAATGAGTAAATCTGCCATGACAGAGATCCGAATCGCCATGCCACAGACTTGCGACCGAGCACGAAACGGAAACTGGAGCATGTACTGAAATGAGGCCAATCCTGGGGCACGCCGGGACGAATTGGATCGTAAATGTGATTTATTCGTACTGGAACGTGATAGGTGAAATGAAATGAAACCCATGACAAAGACTGGAATCAGAAGACGAGCCCATGCACCTAACAGATGAATCCTGTCTTTGGAGCATGTACTGAAATGAGGCGTAGCAGCTGGGCACACCGGGACGAATCGGTGCATCCAATAAATGCAACAAGATTCGAATCGGAGCGTAATAAGTGACAGAAATGATATCCCATGACAGAGACAGGAATCAACGACTGGACTGATGGTAGCAACAAAGAATCCGTCTCTGGCGCATGTACTGAAATGAGGCGTAGCAGCTGGGCACACCAGAATGAATCGGTGCATAACAATATGCGACAGGATTCGAATTGGAATGTAATAAGTGACAGAAATGATGTCCCATGACAGAGACAGGATTCAAGGACTGATCTGTAGGTTTACAAGAGAATCCGTCTCTGGAGCATGTACCGAAATGAGGCGTAGCAGCTGGGCGCATCAGAACGAATCGGTGCATAGAGGAATGCGACAAGACTCGATTTGGAGCGTAATAAGTGACAGAAATGGTAAGCCATGACAAAGACAAGAATCGGGGACCGTGCGTGATCCTGCGAGTGATTCAGTCTCTGGAGCATGTACAGAAATGAGGCCGAACCCTGGGGCACTTCAAAGCGAATCGGTGCACCGGAGGTGCGACAGGATTCGCGCCGGAGCGCGACTAGTGACAGAAATGATTTTGAAACAGTAGAAATGACTGGGACTGAAATGAATGAAACGAGATGAAAATGAGACACATAACACAATTGCATGAATGAAGAGACATATTCGAACTGGAGTAGACCAAGCGAAACGTGCGGACTGTTTGCCTTGTCGTAACAAGCAGTCGGCTGTGAGTCGAACGATTCGACCGCTACAAATAGAAATGCTCGGGCAGTCGAACGGTTTCGACTGCCGTACCTGCGAATGAATCGCCTGACGTGGCGAAATCGAACGTGTCGAACGATGATAACGACTACATCGAAAGTAGAACATAGTGACATGCGTACGAGGCCACCGAAAACATTCGATATGAAAGGACCGAGCGGCTCGTGAGTATAAGCATGATGACGGTACATCGAAAACATAATGAAAAGAGGGTGCCGAAGCCCTACCTGCGACAGCCGGCCCGAGGCGTAGCGACAAATTCGACGGGTACAACGACACTCCGACGGCGAAAACCTACGGATGCTGATGGATGAGAGACGGTTTGTCAAAAAATTGGAGACGAATAACGCGGGAGCTGACGAACAGGCTCACTGCGTCTGGTCTGGATAGTCGGCCCTTGATATCTGACGTATCAGGTATCGCGCACTGGAACCGACGAGGAAGGATGGGCGAACGGCTGCTTATATACCACCGGGCTCCACCCATAATTTCAGGCCACCATACTGGCCTTTCTATATATATATATATATAGCAATTTGTGTAACCAAGCAATTCAACAGGTATATCTAGTAAAGTGGCTGGTAAGCATATGTTAGGGCTTGATAAAGACTCAAATCTTATTAGAAACTTGTAGGGCCATGCTGTAAAGCAGTTCTTTACATAGGCCTCCTGCCAGCCAGAAGCTCCATGAGGAAGAGAGTTCTGGAATGGTGCTCTCAAACATTTATCATTTCCCCAGACCATGCTCCTGAACAACACCATCAAGCATTGTCACAAATAAATAATCATGACCTAGTGTTTAATTCTTTCCACATTGCTTACTGGAACCTCCTTCCAGCAACAGGCTGAAGCAATCAACCCACCAGGTTTAAGGAGAACCTACATAACCCAGAAAAGGTAAATATCAGCTTAGGCTAACTACAGCCTAGCTGCAACACACACTAAATCTGGACAGGGTTACAACTGCATAGGGCAGGGTTGCTACATGTATTGCATATGTAGCACTGACCCCCGAAGGAGCTTCTGGTTTTATTGGGCTTACCGTTACCTTCTTGACCTTGCCTCCGTCTAGGGGTTCCCATGGTAGATGGTCAAAAGAAATGCAGAAACTGACACTGGGTCTGGGTTATTTATTTAGAAGATAACACAGTCTCTTAATGAAGGGTTAGGAAGAAAGTTCAGGTACTTTTGGACTACAGAAATAGAAAGTCTCTTATAGAAAAAAATCCAGAGAATTACCGTTTCACAGCTGGATTCTCACAACCACCGGATAGACCTCCTCTCACTAGCCCTAGCAGCCGGTAGGGTGTCAAGTAAAGCAAAGTTTCTGCCACAGACTTGGATGTAACTGAGGGACGTCGACAAATTTAGAGAATTATCATACGGTACCTGTATCTCTCAGCTGGTCCGGCGATACCGTATGAATATAGATCCACAAAGTGTCCTTCAACTGAGCCTCCAGGCTCCTTCAGAGAAGCCAGCCTTGCGCATGGCCTTCTCCCGAAGAATCCTCCCCTGGATGCTTCTCCAGTTGCTGGGCCTCTCCTTAGATGAGACGGCAGTGGACAACCCTTGAATCATTATGGCCCCCTATCCATTCAGGCCTGTCCCTGCAGTTGCTTCGCCTCAGGCTATCCAGCCCAGAGGCTTGGAATTGCATGGATCCTCACCCCACGCCAGGAGGGCCATGAGGGCTGGTCAGGAGGACCAGAACCAAACAGACCTTCTGGACCGGAAACCCAGAAGCACGTGATCGCAGTACCTTAAATACCATCTCCCAGAATGAACAGCAGATGAACATTCCCACTGGGCTGGTTCAGAGAGAAAGAATGGCATTCAATACGCCCAGCTCAACTGCGTTCTCACACTTGCCGGTGGTGACAGCGACACCTGCGGCCAAGGAGACCATAATTTAGCAAAATTAGCCCTAAAAACCAACTGTGGTTTTAGGAATATTAATTTTCAAAAACAAATAGCACGTGCTCGTCAGGAGCCGGCGCTACACATATTTAAATAGATTGTTCTCATTGCGTATAACCTTGTATATAAGATATTTTGGTTGCACCCCCATCACAATGATTCATTATTATTAATTGCATTAGAATTGTGACCATTATCTGTTAATTGAAACAGTGTTTTTCTAATCACTTACACCATGGCACTTTCACTTGGTCTGCCTTAGAAGAATATTTTATCATGCAAGCCATTTGGGAAGATCTCATCTTTTTCATTACAGACTGAAAGATTCAGATCATTTCTGTGAAACCTATTTTCTTCCCTGGCTTAAATTACCCATCTTGCTCTATTCCAATCCAAGCATTGAGAATCCAGGAACAGACTTAACTAGGCAGTTCTCAGATAAGGTAATTGATTTCTTTATGACAGTGATTTATGCATTTAAAACTCCATCTTGCATATGTTAAAGGGACATTTTCGCATTTTACTTATTTTTAGAAGACTTTGAAGAACTTCAGTAGACCAATAACAGTTCAAATGGAGCTTTAAATTGAGGCTTAAAGCTGAGCTTTAGATGAACTGTTAAATATGCCGTTGAAATACAACTTTTTTATATGTCAATGGATTTGTGTGTTTGTCCATTCCATCCTCAGATTCAAGTAGTCCTTCCTGAAAGTGCCACCAGGCTGGTCACCCGACATTTCTCTACTGCAGTTAAGCACTGGAGATAGGTCACCTATCTGCCCCCAGCTTGTAATTGGAAAGTGAAAGTGCAGCAGCGGCTATGGTGCCAGATTTAGACCTTGGGAAGTCCAGGGAACTTCAAGTTTGGGGGCCCGTTTACTCTCTGCTGATTTCAGCAGACACTCTGCTATGTCTTTCTGGCAGAATTCTGATCCAAGGCCATGCCTGTCTCAATTACAACCAATTTCAAAATTTTGGGTAAAACGTACTAACAAAGTTTTCCCCTATTTGAGAACACGGAGTGTCGGATTCACTCCTTGACCCAATCAAGGTCAAGTGAGGGAGTGAGCGTGTTTCTAATTTTTTTCACTGTGATAAATTGATGCTGGTCATTAACTTCACTCCCACATGATGGGGTCGGGGCTGTTGCCTGGCGCTTTCCAACATTTTTTGTACTTTTACCTTGTTCCACCCACTTTTCTCTCGTAAACAAGGCAATAAATTCCATGCCGCAGTCATGTTAAAACAAACATCTCGAATAGTAAAATAATATGAGAAGTTGAAATGTAAAATATCTGCCGGAAGTCCTCATAATTTTCTTTGCCTCTGAAGTCAGGCTTAACTGCTCTGTATCCTGACACCCACATTTTTTCATAAAGGGAAGTCTGGGGCCCCCTCTGGCAGGGGGGCCTGGGGCAATTGCCCCTTTTGCACCCTTGTAAATCCGGCACTGAATAGCCCATTCCTCTGTCATACTGTTCTCTCGTCCTGTCAGCATTCTCCTTGTCAACGTATGTCTATGCAGCACACATGATTACTAACAGTTCTGCCCCTTACAGCAATAGTAAACTTGACTTGATACCAAGTCAAGTTCAAGTACTTACACTAGTTGCATTAAAAAATGATTTCATCCTGATTTTTGTCGCTACACATAACAGTCCCAGATTAATGGCTCTGAAATCATTTTAAGACCTTCCTTTGTAAATGCTAGTTACCTGACTGACTCTGGATTCAATAGTGGGATGCTGATCCAGAGAAAGCAGGGAGAACAAGGAAGACAGAACAAAATCAATGCTCCTTCTGCTTACTTCCAGGGCATTGATTCAAGAAGCACTAAGGCCATTGGATCATCATAACAGGTAAGGAGCTGATATAGGGAGTCAACAGCAGCCTTTACTATTTCCCAGTACAGGTGTCCTTTAGGATTGGTTTCCTTTATAGTATACAGTACCTGTCATTTAATAGAATTTCCAAGAAAATTTATATTTTAGTATATCTGCCCTGGGGCAAATTGATTAATTGGTATAGTAGTTACCCTAAAGGGCCAACTTGTTTCTGTTTGTTAGAAAAAAAATTCTGAAAGTGGCACTAAATACCCAACTTTTAGGGTATGGATAGAATAAGCATGCCTTTGTTGGTTCCTTCTGATGGTTCCCAATGCCAGAGCCACCTATCTCCAGGTTCAAGCACTGTCACCCGGTGTGACTAAGTGTAATGTGGCCCCATATCAAAGGGGCTCCCCTGTCTCTCAAATTACAGAATACTATTTAGTTGTGAGTTGAGAAAAAGCTACTATATAGAAAATTCATTAAAGTACCGTTGTCCTATAAATTTACAAAATCAATTAGGCAGAAAATCAAAGGCAACTGTAGACTTTCATGGTATGGTAAGTCCTTACCGTACCATGAAAGTCCACAGTTGCCTTAGATTTTCTGACTAATTGTTTTTGTACCATTTAGTTGTATCCAACTTTCGGTGATTCTTTGATCCAGCTCTTTGGGAACAATGTCTGAAATTCTTCTTTTTTTTTGGTGAACTTTTTTACAAGGTAGGTCCCTGGGTAGTGATGGCCGAACGGTTCGCCCGGCGGTCGTTTCGCGGCGAATTTCCGACTTTCGCCGTCCGCGGGTTCGAACGCCTTTTTCCGTCGTTCGCCCCGGCGGACTTACGTGTTTAATGTATACAAGAACTTTAACCTTTCGTGACACGTTTATCATGTGTTACAGGACAACCAATTGAGACATGACAGCTCATGGACACTTGGACATTCCCCCTAACCTATAAATACACCCGATCCGGTGGCCATTTTACATTCTTTCTTCTGTCACTGTAGGGAAAGGATCCTGTGTGGAGTAGGGACAGAGAAAACGCTAGCTATTTGGTACACAAAAGTTCTTTTCAGGACTGGTATAGGTGTTAGGTCAGCAGCCTGAGTTTCTTTTGTCAGTTTAGATAAAGGGACAGAGCGCTGTATGCTGCTATTTTAGGGACAGCTCAGCCAGATTAGTCTTTCTTCATCATCATCATCATCATCATCATTAGCTGTTACTATCAGGTCCACAAAAGAGCTGTTCCAGCTAATCGTTCCAGCCTACTCTTTTTTGCCAATTTGTATAGGGACAGGCAGGAAGCAGTGTGTCAGGCAGTGAGGATAATTTTAAAGACTTGCTGTTACTATTAGTTCCACAAAGGTTCTTTTCAGGACTGGTATCAGTGGTACGGTAATAGGCTTGTACACGTATAATATTCTTTCTTCCAAATATAGAAAGAATATTATACTTGACTGCTGCCCTTCTGCTGCAGTCTGCTAATCATTCACAACTCACTTGTTCCACAAAGCTCTTTATCAGGACTGGTAACTTGGTCTGTCTAGGGTGCTACGGTACATAGGCTTGGGTGCGGTACAGTCTGCTGTTCTGTAAGGACCGCTATCGGTCCACAATACATAGGGTTGCCGTGCACTACTGCTGACCGCTGCCCTATACTGCAGCAGTCCTTCATTGGTATAGGGACTGACGTACAGTCTGCTAATCACTAACACACAACCTGCTTGGTCCACAAAAGTTCTTATAAGGACTGGTAACTTGGTATAGGGTGCTACGGTACATAGGCCTGAGTGCGTTACAGTCTGCTGTTCTGTAAGGACCGCTATCGGTCCACAATACATAGGGTTGCCGTGCACTACTGCTGACCGCTGCCCTATACTGCAGCAGTCCTTCAGCGGTATAGGGACTGACGCACAGTCTGCTAAACACTAACACACAACCTGCTTGGTCCACAAAAGTTTTTATAAGGACTGGTAACTTGGTATAGGGTGCTACGGTACATAGGCCTGAGTGCAGTACAGTCTGCTGTTCTGTAAGGACCGCTATCGGTCCACAATACATAGGGTTGCCGTGCACTACTGCTGACCGCTGCCCTATACTGCAGCAGTCCTTCATTGGTATAGGGACTGACGTACAGTCTGCTAATCACTAACACACAACCTGCTTGGTCCACAAAAGTTCTTATAAGGACTGGTAACTTGGTATAGGGTGCTACGGTACATAGGCCTGAGTGCGTTACAGTCTGCTGTTCTGTAAGGACCGCTATCGGTCCACAATACATAGGGTTGCCGTGCACTACTGCTGACCGCTGCCCTATACTGCAGCAGTCCTTCATTGGTATAGGGACTGACGTACAGTCTGCTAATCACTAACACACAACCTGCTTGTTCCACAAAAGTTCTTATAAGGACTGGTAACTTGGTATAGGGTGCTACGGTACATAGGCCTGAGTGCGTTACAGTCTGCTGTTCTGTAAGGACCGCTATCGGTCCACAATACATAGGGTTGCCGTGCACTACTGCTGACCGCTGCCCTATACTGCAGCAGTCCTTCATTGGTATAGGGACTGACGTACAGTCTGCTAATCACTAACACACAACCTGCTTGGTCCACAAAAGTTCTTATAAGGACTGGTAACTTGGTATAGGGTGCTACGGTACATAGGCCTGAGTGCGTTACAGTCTGCTGTTCTGTAAGGACCGCTATCGGTCCACAATACATAGGGTTGCCGTGCACTACTGCTGACCGCTGCCCTATACTGCAGCAGTCCTTCAGCGGTATAGGGACTGACGCACAGTCTGCTAAACACTAACACACAACCTGCTTGGTCCACAAAAGTTTTTATAAGGACTGGTAACTTGGTATAGGGTGCTACGGTACATAGGCCTGAGTGCGTTACAGTCTGCTGTTCTGTAAGGACCGCTATCGGTCCACAATACATAGGGTTGCCGTGCACTACTGCTGACCGCTGCCCTATACTGCAGCAGTCCTTCATTGGTATAGGGACTGACGTACAGTCTGCTAATCACTAACACACAACCTGCTTGGTCCACAAAAGTTCTTATAAGGACTGGTAACTTGGTATAGGGTGCTACGGTACATAGGCCTGAGTGCAGTACAGTCTGCTGTTCTGTAAGGACCGCTATCGGTCCACAATACATAGGGTTGCCGTGCACTACTGCTGACCGCTGCCCTATACTGCAGCAGTCCTTCAGCGGTATAGGGACTGACGCACAGTCTGCTAAACACTAACACACAACCTGCTTGGTCCACAAAAGTTTTTATAAGGACTGGTAACTTGGTATAGGGTGCTACGGTACATAGGCCTGAGTGCAGTACAGTCTGCTGTTCTGTAAGGACCGCTATCGGTCCACAATACATAGGGTTGCCGTGCACTACTGCTGACCGCTGCCCTATACTGCAGCAGTCCTTCATTGGTATAGGGACTGACGTACAGTCTGCTAATCACTAACACACAACCTGCTTGTTCCACAAAAGTTCTTATAAGGACTGGTAACTTGGTATAGGGTGCTACGGTACATAGGCTTGAGTGCGGTACAGTCTGCTGTTCTGTAAGGACCGCTATCGGTCCACAATAGATAGGGTTGACGTGCACCACTGCTGACCGCTGCCCTATACTGCAGCAGTCCTTCAGCGGTATAGGGACTGACGCACAGTCTGCTAAACACTAACACACAACCTGCTTGGTCCACAAAAGTTTTTATAAGGACTGGTAACTTGGTATAGGGTGCTACGGTACATAGGCCTGAGTGCGTTACAGTCTGCTGTTCTGTAAGGACCGCTATCGGTCCACAATACATAGGGTTGCCGTGCACTACTGCTGACCGCTGCCCTATACTGCAGCAGTCCTTCATTGGTATAGGGACTGACGTACAGTCTGCTAATCACTAACACACAACCTGCTTGGTCCACAAAAGTTCTTATAAGGACTGGTAACTTGGTATAGGGTGCTACGGTACATAGGCCTGAGTGCGTTACAGTCTGCTGTTCTGTAAGGACCGCTATCGGTCCACAATACATAGGGTTGCCGTGCACTACTGCTGACCGCTGCCCTATACTGCAGCAGTCCTTCAGCGGTATAGGGACTGACGCACAGTCTGCTAAACACTAACACACAACCTGCTTGGTCCACAAAAGTTCTTATAAGGACTGGTAACTTGGTATAGGGTGCTACGGTACATAGGCTTGAGTGCGGTACAGTCTGCTGTTCTGTAAGGACCGCTATCGGTCCACAATAGATAGGGTTGACGTGCACCACTGCTGACCGCTGCCCTATACTGCAGCAGTCCTTCAGCGGTATAGGGACTGACGTACAGTCTGCTAAACACTAATACACAACCTGCTTGGTCCACAAAAGTTCTTATAAGGACTGGTAACTTGGTATAGGGTGCTACGGTACATAGGCTTGAGTGCGGTACAGTCTGCTGTTCTGTAAGGACCGCTATAGGTCCACAATAGATAGGGTTGACGTGCACCACTGCTGACCGCTCACCTATACTGCAGCAGTCCTTCAGCGGTATAGGGACTAAGAGTTTTGTCACAGGGTCATTTAAAAAATGACATGCAGAGGAAGAGGCAGGCCCTTCCGCAGGGGTGGTAGGGGTAGGGCAGGAGCAACAGGCTTGAGCCAAAGTGGGAAGTTGCAGAAGGTGCGTTCAATTACTTTAAAGGATGCACCAGACTTGGTTGAGTGGCTCGCTCAGCCTTACTCTTCTGCACCCTCCTCATCCTCTCGATCTGCACCCTCTTCTTCACTCTCTGCTATGTGCACCCCCAAAGACACTACCACCAACAACACGACCACCACCACCACCACCACATACCTTCCGCTTGAGTCACTGGAATTATTTTCCGATCCATATCAAGAGGACATTTCTGATGCGCAGCCACTCTTGGTATTGGATCAGGAAGAGGAGGTAGCAACAAGCGCTACTCAGCAGTCTGACGCCAGTACCCAGATCAGCCCAAGGAGGAGGTTGGTCCCCGGTGTTGCTGCCTACTCTACTTATAGCGGTGGGGAAGGTGACGTTGATGATGACGTGTCTAGTGATGTCACGTGGGTGCCCACAAGAGAGGAAGAGGAGGGGAGTTCAGAGGGAGATATGGACCAGCAGATAGGGAGGAGAAGCAGCAATGACTTACATTGCACAGCAGGGACAAAGCAGACTGCAAATGTATCAGGAGCGAGTCATCGACCATGTACGGTCACATCTGGCGCTCCCAGGACACCGGCACATGGCTCCGCAGTGTGGGCTTTTTTTAACGTGTCCGCTGCTGACAATAGCGTTGCCATCTGCAATCTTTGCAGTCAACGCGTTAGTCGCGGTAAGCCCAATACTCACCTAGGGACGACCGCCTTAAGAAGGCACATGAGCAGCCATCACCGAGCCCAGTGGGAGCAACGGAACACACAAAGCCACACTGCAGGCTCTCACCGTCCAGCCTCGTCTTCTACTTCTCCTTCTCCTCTCTCCTCACAATTGTCCTCCACTCCACCTTCCATCACGCCAAGCTCACATTTTTCTGCAAAAAGGCAGGCTTCCGTGGGCCTAATGTTTGAGCGTAAAAAAATGATGACGCCGGATAACCCTCTTGCCCAACGGTTGGCGGCTGGCTTGTCAGAACTCATAGCCCGCCAACTACTGCCATATAAACTGGTGGACTCGGAGGCCTTTCGCAAATTTGTGGCCATTGGAACACCACAATGGAAGGTCCCAGGAAGGAAGTATTTCTCAGAGAAGGGCATCCCAGAGCTATATGGCCATGTTCAGCGGCAAGTGAATGTATCTCTGGCACACAGTGTCGGTGCCAAGATACATCTGACCACAGACACGTGGTCTAGCAAACACGGGCAGGGAAGGTATATCAGTTTTACTGCCCACTGGGTGAACCTTCTGACGGCCGTCAAGCATGTAACCCGTGGCACCCGTGTAGATTTGGTTTTACCGCCACGGATTGCATGCAGGCCTGACTCTTCTTCTCCTCCTCCTACTCCATCCTCCTCCCTCTCCTCCTCAGCTGCCTCCTCCTTTTCCGCTGCTAGCGTCTCTTCCACTGCACCGCCCAAGCTCCCCAGAACCTATTCCACATGCCAGGTGAGACGTTGCCATGCCGTGCTGCGTCTGTTGTGCCTGGAAGCAAAGAGCCACACTGGCCCGGCACTCCTTTCAGCTTTGCGTTCACAGGCAGATGAGTGGCTAACACCGCTCAATTTGACAGTTGGTAAAGTGGTGTGTGACAACGGTGCCAATCTGCTTAGCGCATTGAAACAGGGCAAAATCACGCACGTGCCGTGCATGGCACACGTCTTAAACTTGGTCGTGCAGCGATTCCTTGTCAAATACCCTGGGGTCCAGGACATCTTGCGGCAGGCAAGGAAAATCTCGGCCCATTTCAGAAGATCTTACACGGCCATGGCTCGCCTTGCTGACATTCAGCGGCGACACCATCTGCCGGTCAGACGTCTTATTTGCGATTGCCCGACGCGATGGAACTCAACCTTCTATATGCTTGATAGGCTGCTCCAGCAGAAACGTGCAGTTAACGTCTACCTGTATGAACTCTGCGAAAGAAACGGTTCTGGGGAGCTGGGTTTTTTTTCACCGCGCCAGTGGCTGCTCATGCGCGACACATGCAGACTTCTGCGGCCATTTGAGGAGATCACCAAACTGGTCAGTCGCAGCCATGGCGCCATCAGTGACATGGTACCTTATGCCTTCTTTCTGGAGCGTGCATTGCGTCGTGTCATTGATCAGGCTGTGGAGGAGCAGGAGCGGGAAGATGAGGAAGTCGCAATGCTGGATGAATTCCCAGGGGGGGCTACTCTATCTGAGACAAGTCAACAACAGGAGTCTGATGAGGAGTCAGAGGAGGATGGTGCCGGGGCGGATGAGCAGGAGCAAGAAGAGCATGCTTTAAACCTTTCTGGGATCCCTGTTGTGCGAGGATGGGGAGAGGAGAATGAAGAGGACGACATTATCCTGGATGATGAGCAGGAGCCAGGCCACCACACCGCTTCCACTTTAGTGCAAATGGGGGCCTTCATGCTCCAGTGTTTTAATAGGGACCCCCGTATAAAAAGCATGAGGGTCAAGGACCAGTACTGGGTGGCAACGTACTTAGACCCCCGGTACAAACACAAAATGGCGGAAATGTTACCGCCGTCGCAGAGGGCTGTCAGAATGCAGCACTTCCAGGCCTTGCTTCGAGAAATGCTGCATTCTGCTTTTGCGTGCGCTGGCAGAGGAGCAATTCCCACTCCCAGAGAAGGATTTGCGGGTACCAATCCAACAGCGCCTGCAAGAAGAGGCCGGTTTGAAGATGTGTTGGTGACTTCGGATATGAGGTCATTCTTTCAGCCGACCCATCGACAGGTGTCATCCGGATCCAGCATCAGGGAACGCCTAGACCGTCAGGTGTCCGACTACATTGGGTTAACGGCCGATGTGGACGCTCTGAGGAGTGATGAACCCCTAGACTACTGGGTGGGCAGGCTTGACCTCTGGCCAGAGCTTGCCCAATTTGCAATCGAACTGTTGGCTTGCCCCTCATCCAGTGTCCTGTCCGAAAGGACGTTCAGCGCAGCAGGGGGGATTGTGACCGATAAGCGTACTCGCCTAGCTCACCACAGTGTTAACTACCTCACATTTCTAAAAATGAATGAGGCATGGATCTCGGAGGAATTCAACACATGTGATCAGTAGACCATGTATATGTCTATAAACAATTTTTGGAATCAAGCACACAGACCTTCTTAATTCATTTGGCTCACTTCCCTGACCCAAAAAAGCACACCGTACTATATGCCCCTACCCTCCTCTTTGAAGAGGTTGAGCGGTGTCATATTTCTACTGGGGCTGCTTATTATGAGGGGTTCCCACCATCCCTGTGCTGTGCTGACTTCCTCCTGGGTGTTCTTATTATGAGGGGCTCCCACCATCCCTGTGCTGTGCTGACTTCCTCCTGGGGGTTCTTATTATGAGGGGATCACACCATCCCTGTGCTGTGCTGACTTCCTCCTGGGGCTGCTTACGGTGCTGCTGTCAGCGCTGTATGTCACGGAGCTGCTGTCAGCGCTGTATGTCACGGAGCTGCTGTCAGCGCTGTATGTCACGGAGCTGCTGTCAGCGCTGTATGTCACGGAGCTGCTGTCAGCGCTGTATGTCACGGAGCTGCTGTCAGCGCTGTATGTCACGGAGCTGCTGTCAGCGCTGTATGTCACGGAGCTGCTGTCAGCGCTGTATGTCACGGAGCTGCTGTCAGCGCTGTATGTCACGGAGCTGCTGTCAGCGCTGTATGTCACGGAGCTGCTGTCAGCGCTGTATGTCACGGTGCTGCTGTCAGCGCTGTATGTCACGGAGCTGCTGTCAGCGCTGTATGTCACGGAGCTGCTGTCAGTGCTGTATGTCACGGAGCTGCTGTCAGCGCTGTATGTCACGGAGCTGCTGTCAGCGCTGTATGTCACGGAGCTGCTGTCAGCGCTGTATGTCACGGTGCTGCTGTCAGCGCTGTATGTCACGGAGCTGCTGTCAGCGCTGTATGTCACGGAGCTGCTGTCAGCGCTGTATGTCACGGAGCTGCTGTCAGCGCTGTATGTCACGGAGCTGCTGTCAGCGCTGTATGTCACGGAGCTGCTGTCAGCGCTGTATGTCACGGTGCTGATGTCAGTGCTCTGTATTACGGTGCTGCTGTCAGTGCTCTGTATCTCCTGCACCCTCTTGTTTGCCTACCCTGGTCCCTGACCTTCCCTCTCCTCCATTGCCTTCATTAGCTCCATAGTCCTGAATTGTCAGAACAATTTCCCAAATAAAAAAAAAATGCTTGTAGTTATCGATCCCAAATTCACCTCATACATGTATTATGCTATTGTCCAGGTGGTGGGACTACGTGCTACCCCCTAATAATTACCCCGTGGCCGCAAATTCGACCTAAAGGTTTGCGAAATTCGCCTCCCATTGAAGTCAATGGAGCCCGCGGCGAACGGTCGTTTTCGCGAACGTTTGTGTCCGTTCGCGTTTCGCGTTCGCGAAACGTCCCGTCGGAAGTTCGTCCATCACTATCCCTGGGTCTTTCCACAACCCTTGCCAATTGTTCGGACCTTGGGACCAGCATGCAGAACATGATAGCACACATGCATAGCCAATTTATACACCCATATTAAGGCCAAGTTAGACAGGAGCCAATAAACTACCAGAATATCTTTAAAATGGGGGAGAAAACCAGAGTACTAGATAAAACCCACATAAGCACAGAGAAAAAAATGAAAATTTCATGCAGATAGTGTCTTGGCGGAGACTCGAGCCAAGGACCCCATTGTTGCATGGCATATATGCTAACCACTGTACTGCCCACATCATATATACAGATGTTCTGTATATAATTTTATTTTAACCAAATGTATTTCCCAAGCACTATTGCGGCTTGCATAAATCGCTCACTACTTTGCATGACCTTTAAATGTCTTATGGCCTTTACCTTCAAACCAATTCTGCTAGAGTAAAAAATCCAAATAATGGCACCCTGCAAGAGAAGAGCTCTAATATCACTACTCTAGTAGTCTATGTCTCCTACCTTCCCCCCTAGTCTAATGCTGGAGCCTTCTTAAGATTCTTATGTATTGAAGACTTCCAGGAGTGTTGAATGCCTGATTCAGCGCCACGTGTCTCCTTCCATCCTCTGACCCCTGCAGTACGTCACTACAGAATTCAGTGGCGATCTAGGGTTTGAAAAATGAAACCACAGGCCATGGTCAAGGAAGCAGGCATCCATCAGATGGTTTGGTGCCAAAGAGTCTTACGTATCATGCAGCACTTGAGCAGAGCAAAGGTAGGAGACCCAGACCACTGGAGAGATATGTATATACAGTATAAAAAACTCTTCACTTGTAAGAAACCTTTATTTATTTTTTTTCTACCCTGACAGGGTTGCTTTAGAGATACATATTTTCTATTGTCCAGATAAAAATTCTCATATACATTCTAAAAAAGAAAAAAAAAGAAAAAAAACACTATACATTATTTTTAACAAATCTGATGGAAACATAAAATACTATGACCATGCGGAATACGAATATGATATGAATCCATATATGAATTTCAATATGTTTTTGATAAGCACATAGGGCTGGTTGGATCTTCATCATATTTTTTCGTCAATTGCCTGTCAGTAAGGATTTCCCTTGCAGTAACCTTCACAGCGGTGTTTCAGCTCCGCTGTAGACAGTAGGGGGGGGGGGGGGGGGGGTTATATACAACTATACCCTGAGCGTGAAGATAGTGAGAGCTGTATGTAGCATAAAATAATCTGACCAAGATGAGTAAGACTCTGCCTCCCCTGCTATGTACTGTATACAGAAACATGTACAGAATATTTGCAAAAAGACTGAAAACATAATTTTATGTAAATACATTCTAATAGCAAAAGAAAAAAGGAAAGTCAAAGCCGATCAGGCTATAAGAAAAGCAGAACCAGTCATACAAATGTTTTACTAATGCTAAAACTCTTTAACTTAAATTTTTTGAAAATTTCCATTGGCTTCGATGTTGTCTCTGAAGGTTGACCACCATTGTCTCAGATGTAGATAAAGTAAGGTGACCCACTCCATGCTGGCTTGAAGCCTCTAACTCAGGCTCTCCTTGTGCCTTCTCATTTTGTCTAGAATCCAGTCACGAGGGGTTGTCTAATCATAACTCAATGCATTCCCTGCATTAAGGTAGAAAAAGACCCCGGTTCTTTATTAGAAAAAATCACAGGAATCATCCTTACCCCTATACCTGCTTTGGCCCTCCTCAACCTAGGGATAGATAATATACCCACGAAGCACAGATGTGTAATCGCCCACATCCATTACTTCGAAATGGAAAAAAAAAAGTCGCAATACCTAGCACAACTGATGAGTAAACACCCAATATCTTTATGAAATTTGTTTTGCATACTCATCTAACTCAATGCCTCAATTCACTGCTAATTGGCTACCATGGTCCACAAGATTTCCAGAGACTCCTCTTTGATACACTTAGCCCTTGTACACATGGGCGGGGATTCCGACAGAATGTGTCCTATCGGACCGTTTTGTCGGATATTCCGACTGTGTGTGGTCTGCATCGGACTGTTTCCGTCGGAATATCCGACGGACCAAGTTTTCCAACTTGCCGGTAAAATTTTCCGACAAAGTGCTCCTATCGGACATACTCCGATCATGTGTAGCCTACTCCGACGGACAAAGTGTCAAGCATGCTCAGATCAAATTCCTAGACCAAAGCTATTGGCTACTAGCCTGAACGTAGTCCCGTCGTAACGAAATAACGTCATCACGTTATGTACAATCGGATTTTCCGACAATTTAGTGTTTTAGTGTGTATGCAACATCACTTCCGGACCTCTTCCGGTATTAATCCTTCGGAATTACTCGATTGATTTGGTTGTCAGAATGTCCGACCGTGTGTACAAGGGCTAATACTGATATGCTTCTAAATGGTGGTAATTTATGTTCTTTACTCATTTTCTGTTTACTCAGTTCCCTTTTTCACTTTATTATTTTGACTTATATCCTATTCCTTAACCTTGTCCTGAAGTACAATCGTATGTATGTATATCATAATGTAATACCGACAAGGCATCATTCGAAGACAGGTAACCTCTCTGTCGTCCCATGTGCATAGGGGAACTACAGGGTGGGTTGGGTTGCACTCTCCCTAGGCACAGTTTGCTCCCAGATGGGGTGCCTGGGGATGGAAGGACTTCACTCTCTACCCCGCATTTGACATTTGGTATAAAATGTACTAGTCACCTAGGTATAATTGTTAACTATGTCATGCAGTTTTTCTCAAAGAACTCTCGGAAATGTGTTATAATGTATGACAGTTGTGTCTAAATGTACTCCATACTTGTTTATGTGAAAAGTTTAATAAAAAACAATGAAACAGAAAAAGGCCCCAGTAGTTGCCTAAATCAGCCTTTGTCAACCTTTTCAACACAGAGGAACCCTTGAAATAGTTCTCCGGTCTCGGGGAACCCCTGCTAAATTTTAGAAATCTACAACTCATGATACATTAGTGTGATGATCAGTGGGAAGAATGGTCCTTACACTTGTGGTCATTGGGAAGAATTACCTCCTTACAGATAGCTAAAAAGATCAATGGTGTCAGTGGGAACTTATCTGAGAGGCAGAAATTGCCCAATGCTGAAGGAACCCCCATCAACATTTGGAGGAACCCTAGGATTCCACGGAACCCTGGTGGAGAATCACTGGCCTAAATACTTATCTTAGGCATCACTTGATCCAACACTGTGTCCATATGCAGCAGCTCTCTGTTCTCTCCCCGCTCTCACAGGACATAGAGGCAGCAGTGGGAGCTATTGGCTCCTGCTGCTGTCTGTCAGATACCGTGAGCAGACAGCAGGGGGTGGGGCCGAGCCACGCTGTGTGTGTCTATAGACAGCTTAGCTCAGACCGTGCCCGCGTGTGTGCCCCCATACAACACAGTCTATTTAGGTTAAAAAATAAAGAAATTACTTTAGAATGAATTTAATATCACTTTAAATCATTTTTCCCCTTCTCCCCTTAACTAGTATTTCATGCTTTTTTATTACCTTCTATTTTCCTAACAGTTAATATTAAAGTAAAGGTTCACCCTAGTACTAAAATCTCTAAATCTACTGGTATCCACAATCTAAGCCCTGTAAAGAAGAAATCGCTATACATACCTTTTCTTAAGCCGATCCTGTCCAGTCCCACGCTGAGCTGTCAGCCGCGGCTTCGCTGTGTGGGCGGGTGCAGCGGAGGCAGCCGACAACAGAAGCCCAATAGTAAGTCTATGGGTGACGTCGCTTCCCATTCATTTCCCAGCTGTTGTCAGCTATCCCTTCTGAAGAGCTTCTCATACTGGAGACCAGATCGGCTTCAGAAAAGGTATGTATAGAGAATTCTTCTTTACAGGACTACATAGATTAATCTTAGATTGTAGATCTGTAGATTTAGAGATTTTGGTATTAAGGTAAACTTTCACTTTAAAGGTTATTTTTTTTTTGTTTTAATTTATTCTGTTAAAAAACTTTTTTTCTCACATTAAAAAAGCACAACATTTCCTTTAATAAGTCGGACTCATCCCCCATTATTGGAGATCCCCCCTACAGGTCCATCCGCCACCATCCATTAATTTTTACTCTTTGAATATTAGAGGCTTGAACATTCCCGAAAAAAGATCCAAGCTTCTATATACCCTGTATAGAGCAAAAACACAAATAGCCCTTTTACAAGAAACCCACTTTCGTTCAGATGCTATCCCCAAACTCTACAATAAACACTTTCCTACAGTATACCATGCGACAAATGACCACACTAAATCTAAAGGAGTCTCTATCTTAATCTCGAAATCTTGCCCCATTGCTATTACCGATGTTCTAAGAGATCCTCAGGGAAGATATTTATTTATTAAAGGACGGACACATAACCTCCCAATTATGATAGCTAACATATATGCCCCCAATTCTAAACAGGTGACCTTTTTTAGGGAAACGATGGCCCTTCTTACCACATTTCAATCAGGCATCCTCCTGTTAGGAGGAGATTTCAATGTTCCCTTGACGCCATCCCTTGATACTTCCAATGGTATGTCTTGTCTAAAATATCAGGCACTAAGGGATATCAAAACACAACTACAAACCCTGATCCTTCACGACACCTGGCGCACTCTTCATCCGAACACAAAAGACTTCACTTTCTTCTGCCCCCCACATTCAAAATATTCCAGAATTGACCACTTCTTCCTTTCGCAAGCGGACATTCATTATTTAACCAAGGCCACGATTGAGCCCCTATTGCTCTCTGACCACAATCCCATCACGGTTACCCTTACGTTCGCACAAGGTAGCCCCAGATCTGTTGTCTGGCGACTTGACGACTCTCTACTTCTTGACACAGAAAATCAGAACACAATCGGAGAATGTCTCTCACATTATTTTCGGGAGAACTCCAACCCCGAGACGCCACCTGCTTCGGTTTGGGCAGCGCACAAATGCGTCATACGCGGAGTACTTATCTCCCTTGCGGCTAAAAGACACAAATGCAAGAAAGCAACTCTAGACTCGTTATATTTGCGCATTCAATCTCTCGAACGCTTACATAAACGTACTCTAGCTGAAACTCACCTTAATGAACTTATTGCTACCCGGGAACTTCTTTTGGAAGAACTCCAAAAAACTCTTCGTCGTAAATTCGCCTTATCCAACAAAATCTTCTATGAGTTTGGTAACAAGGCGGGTAAATTCCTAGCGAGAGCCTTACAGACTAAAAAAGCGAGACACACCATACATAGAATCGTAACGCCTAAAGGAGACTCTATAATAGCGACGGATGCAATTGCGGAACAATTTGTAAAATACTTTCACTCATTGTATAATCTTCCACCGCCTTCTCCGACTGAGACGGTGGGAAATAGATCGGAGCGTATACGGGCGTTTCTGTCTAAATTCTCCCCACCCCCTATTGAATCTTTAGATCAACAGGTACTGGATTCCCCCTTGTCCAAGGAAGAAGTGCTTCTCGCCCTACAACAACTAAAAGCTGGTAAAAGTCCAGGCCCAGACGGCTTATCTGAGGCGTATTATAAAACATTTTCAGATCTGTTAACTCCTCACTTCTTAAATACTTTTAATAACCTCACTTCCCACACTCAGTCCACTACTGACCTTCTACAAGCACACATTACATTGATCCCCAAACCTGGCAAGGATGATACGCTAATCCCGAATTACCGACCTATTTCTTTACTCAATGTGGATATTAACCACTTGCCGACCGCCGCACGACGATATACGTCGGCAGAATGGCACGGGCAGGCATATGGGCGTATATATAAGTCCCTGCCTTCCCGCGGGTGGGGGGCCCGATCGGGCCCCCCCCCGGTGCCTGCGGCGGTCGGCATTCGTTCGGGAGCGATCCCGGACGAGGGGACGGCCATTCATTCATGGCCACCCCCTCGCGATCGCTCCCGACGAATGGAAATCCTTCGTGACATCACTTCCTCTCCTGTAATGTAAACACAGGAGAGGAAGTGATGTATTCTCTCCTCCGTGTCGGTATTTTTCGTTCCGGCACCGAGGAGAGAGCATCGGTGAGTTGCACCAACACACCACACATACAGTAGAACATGCCAGGCACACTCACACCCCCCCTTTACCCCCCGATCACCCCCCCAATTACCCCTGCCCCCCCAGTCACAGTGACACCAATGCATTTTTTTTATTTATTTTTTTATTATTTTTTTTTTTTTTGCATTGGTGTCATTTGTGACTGTAATAACTGTTAGGGCAGTTAGGGTTAGCCCCCTTTAGTTCTAATGTACCCCCCTAACCCCCCCAATAAAGGTTTAACCCCGTGATCACCCCCCGTCGCCAGTGTCACTAAGGCTGGGTTCACATTGCAGCGGTTTATGAGAACGGATGTGATTCGCACCGCACTGCAGTGCAAATCACATCCGATCTCTGTGCGATTCGAGTTCAGCCATACAGATAGTATGGCTGAATTCGCGCCGCACCCGCCGCACCCGCCGCAAATTCGCACGGGACCCTTTTTTTGGTCCGCAGCAGAATCGGATCGCATGGGTGTTCACACCATGCGATCCGAGTTTACAGATCGCACTGCGATATGCGAACTGATCTGGGGGTGTCATTAACATTTTACTGACACTCCCAGGAGTTCGCATAGGGCAGTGTGAACTGCCGCCGGGAGGCATGCGATGCGGGAACCCGCCGCGGATTCGTGGCGTTCCCGCATCGCTCCAGTGTGAACCCAGCCTAATAAGCGATCATTTTTCTGATCGCTGTATTAGTGTCACAGGTGACGCTAGTTAGGCAGGTAGGTATTTAGGTTCGCCGCAACTTTTTATAGCGCCAGGGACCCCCATATACTACTACCCCTGATTGCCCCCTAGTTAACCCTTTCACCAGTGATCACCATATAACGGTTACAGGTGACGCTGGTTGGTTAGTTATTTTTTTATAGTTTCAGGGCACCCGCCATTTATTACCTAATAAAGGTTTAACCCCCTGATCACCCGGCGGGTGTCATTTGTGACTGTAATAACTGTTAGGGCAGTTAGGGTTAGCCCCCTTTAGTTCTAAGGTACCCCCCTAACCCCCCCAATAAAGGTTTAACCCCGTGATCACCCCCCGTCGCCAGTGTCACTAAGGCTGGGTTCACATTGCAGCGGTTTGAGAACGGATGTGATTCGCACCGCACTGCAGTGCAAATCACATCCGATCTCTGTGCGATTCGAGTTCAGCCATACAGATAGTATGGCTGAATTCGTGTCGCACCCGCCGCACCCGCCGCAAACTCGCACAGGACCCTTTTTTTGGTCCGTAGCAGAATCGGATCGCATGGGTGTTCACACCATGCGATCCGAGTTTGCAGATCGCACTGCGATATGCGAACTGATCTGGGGGTGTCATTAACATTTCACTGACACTCCCAGCAGTTCGCATAGGGCAGTGTGAACTGCCGCCGGGAGGCATGCGATGCGGGAACCCGCCGCGGATTCGTGGCGTTCCTGCATCGCTCCAGTGTGAACCCAGCCTAATAAGCGATCATTTTTCTGATCGCTGTATTAGTGTCACAGGTGACGCTAGTTAGGCAGGTAGGTATTTAGGTTCGCCGCAGCTTTTTATAGCGCCAGGGACCCCCATATACTACCGCATAAAGCCCCCTGATTGCCCCCTAGTTAACCCTTTCACCAGTGATCACCATATAATGGTTACAGGTGACGCTGGTTGGTTAGTTATTTTTTTATAGTTTCAGGGCACCCGCCATTTATTACCTAGTCTCACTAGTGTACCCCTAAATTTAGGGGTGTCTACTTTCCAAAATGGGGTCATTTGGGGGGGGGTTTGTGCCATCTTGGCATTTTATGGCCTTCAAAACTGTAACGCCCTTAGAAAGCCTGAAGGCGGTGCTTGGTTTTTGGGGCCCCGTACGCGGCTAGGCTCCCAAAAAGTCCCACATATGTGGTATCCCCGTACTCAGGAGAAGCAGCAGAATTTATTTTGGGGTGTCATTTCACATATGCCCATGGCATGCGTGAGCAATATATCATTTAGTGACAACTTTGTGAAAAAAATAAATAAAAAAAAAAGTTTGTAATTTTCTCGCAACTTATGGCAAAATATAAAATATTCCATGGACTCAACATGCCTCTCAGCAAATAGCTTGGGGTGTCTACTTTCTAAAATGGGGTCATTTGTGGGGGTTTTGTGCCATCTTGGCATTTTATGGCCTTCAAAACTGTAATAGGTAGTGAGGAGTGAAGTCAAATATTTACGCCCTTAGAAAACCTGAAGGCGGTTCTTGGCTTTCGGGGCCCCGTACGCGGCTAGGCTCCCAAAAAATCCCACACATGTGGTATCCCCGTACTCAGGAGAAGCAGCAGAATTTATTTTGGGGTGTCATTTCACATATGCCCATGGCATGCGTGAGCAATATATCATTTAGTGACAACTTTGTGAAAAAAAAATAAAAAAAAATTAAAGTTTGTAATTTTCCCGCAACTTGTGGCAAAATATAAAATATTCCATGGACTCAACATGCCTCTCAGCAAATAGCTTGGGGTGTCTACTTTCTAAAATGGGGTCATTTGTGGGGGTTTTGTGCCATCTTGGCATTTTATGGCCTTCAAAACTGTAATAGGTAGTGAGGAGTGAAGTCAAATATTTACGCCCTTAGAAAACCTGAAGGCGGTTCTTGGCTTTTGGGGCCCCGTACGCGGCTAGGCTCCCACAAAATCCCACACGTGTGGTATCCCCGTACTCAGGAGAAGCAGCAGAATTTATTTTGGGGTGTCATTTCACATATGCCCATAGCATGTGTGAGCAATATATCATTTGGTGACAACTTTGTGTAAAAAAAAAAAAAAATTTTTTTTTGTCATTATTCAATCGCTTGAGGCAAAAAAAAAAAAATATTCAATGGGCTCAACATGAGACTTATCAATTTCCTTAGGGGGTCTACTTTCCAAAATGGGGTCATTTGGGGGGGTTTTGTACTGCCCTGCCATTTTAGCACCTCAAGAAATGAGATAGGCAGTCGTAAACTAAAAGCTGCGTAAATTCCAGAAAACGTACCTTAGTTTGTAGATGTGACAACTTTTGCGCAAACCAATAAATATACAGTTATTGACTTTTTTTTTACCAAAGACATGTGGCTGAATACATTTTGGCCTAAATGTATGACTAAAATTGAGTTTATTGGATTTTTCTAATAACAAAAAGTAGAAAATATCATTTTTTTTCAAAATTTGCGGTCTTTTTCCATTTATATCGCAAAAAATAAAAATCGCAGAGGCAATCAAATACCATCAAAAGAAAGCTCTATTTGTGGGAAGAAAAGGACGCAAATTTTGTTTGGGTACAACATTGCATGACCGCGCAATTACCAGTTAAAGCAGCGCAGTGCCAAATTGTAAAAAGACCTCTGGTCATTTACCAGCAAAATGGTCCGGTCTGAAAGTGGTTAAGATCTATGCCAAAATTCTCGCAAACTGCATTACACCCTTACTTCCCCACATGGTTTCAACTGATCAGGTCGGTTTTGTCCCCGGCAGAGAAGCCCGGGACAACACCACCAAGACCCTGAATATACATCACTGGTTGACCACATCCCAGAGCAAAGGCTTCTTTTTATCACTGGATGCGGAGAAGGCGTTCGATAGGGTGGCATGGGACTACATGTTGTCTGTCCTCCAACATATCGGTCTACCCTCGAGATTGATTCAGATGATATCGATCTTATATTCCACCCCTACCGCGTGCATACGAGTCAATGGTCGCCTATCGAACGCCTTCTCCATCACTAATGGCACACGTCAGGGATGCCCACTTTCACCGATCATATTTATCTTAACCTTAGAACCATTACTTCGCATGCTTAGAGATAACCCAACCATCCAAGGCATTAACATCAACAACAATCAATATAAAATTGCCGCTTACGCTGACGACATTATGTTGTACCTTTCGGATCCAATCACTACTCTTTCTGAACCTGCTGAAAGACCTCGATGCCTTCTCTACAATCTCAAACTTGAAAATAAACTTTGACAAATCAAAGGCTTTAAATGTCTCCTTACCTGAAAGTACAGTTTTGCAATGCCGCCTCAATTTCCCATTTTGCTGGGAAAGTGAGGCATTAACTTATCTAGGCATTAAAATCCCCACCGATCTGTCCAGGCTATATGAACTTAATTTTGCCCCTGCACTACTTCGGTTACAACAAGATTTACAAAAATGGCATGGAGGCCCTTTCTCCTGGTTTGGCAGAATAGCCATTCTGAAAATGAATGTCCTCCCCAAACTGCTGTATCTGCTACAGGCCATACCTATAGCACTTCCCAAGTCCTTTTTTCACTCGTACAAAGCCCTGTGTAGAAAATTTCTATGGTCATACCGCCCTCCCCGATTGAGTTGGGCTAAACTCATCCTCCCAAAGATATGTGGAGGCCTGGGACTACCTGATCTTCATACCTATTACAATGCGACCCTCCTGGCCAGAATAATTGATTGGCATATACACCAAAAAGATAAAGCATGGATACCTTTAGAAAACGTTTATGCCCCATTTCCTATATCCCATCTGCCTTGGATCTCCACTCAAGCCATACCTTTAGCTTGCACCCAACACCCTTTAATAGGTCCTACCATTCGCGCTCTCCGTCAAACATATAAATCTCTTCACATTACTATACCTCATGGCCCACTAACTCCGCTTTCCTCGAACCCAGACTTTCCCCCGGATCTTACCGTTCCTAGATCTGGGGACATCCTTCAAAGAAATGTCTATAGAGCCTACCAATTTTTCGATAAGGGGAAAATGTTGACATACCCTGCTATGGCCGCAAAATTCCCTGAGCTACACCTTCCATTTTTCAAATTTCTTCAAATCCAACATTTCCTTACATCAACACAACCACTCTCACGATGGCACACAGCCCTTACTCCATTTGAATCCTTATGTTCCAGCTCAGAACCACAAAAACATGTGATCTCAACGGTTGTAAAGCTGTTAAACTCAGACCTCACCCCACAAAAACCCATTATACAACACTGGGAATCAGATTTGAAGTCTACCTTGACCGCGCAACAATGGTCATTGATTTATGAACACATACACAAACGTTCTATCAACGTATCGGCACAAGAAAATCGATATAAAATTTACTCCAGGTGGTACCGCACCCCTGACAAAATTCACAAATTCTTCCCAGATGTCCCCACATCCTGTTGGCGTTGTAATGCTCCAGTTGGCAATTTCCTACACATATGGTGGGACTGCCCCATGCTGCAGCCCTTCTGGAAAGGGATTCATGACACAATAATTAACATTACTACATATCATCCTGATTTCTCCCCGGCACAATATTTGTTACACCACACACCGCTTTCACATAAAATTTATAAATCTTCGATAGTCCCACACCTGATTAATGCAGCCACCCAATGCATTCCGCGTCATTGGAGATCTCCAAACCTCCCATCTATTGAGGAATGGCTCCAACAGATGGATAAAATAGAGGAAATGGAAAGATTAATTCACCAAGCATATGACAGACATGAACAATTTTCTCATAAATGGGCGTGCTGGATACATTTCCGTGCCTCTAACTCCCGTAACACCGCGATCACTCATACTTGACATGGTTTATCAATGGTCTAGACACCGTCTGCACTATCTTTCCTGGGATGTTAGTTGAGAATCCTGTCTTGGCACCCCTACTCCGCTTCCTCCCCGGGGAGATCATAGCCGACTACATTCTTCCCTACGCATTTCGCCATACGTTACCTTACAATTTACAATCCCCCTCCTACCCCTTTTATGAGGCCTCACTCCCCTCCTCCCCGATACACCTATGAGAATTCTAGTGCCGACCCCCCCCCCCTTCCCCTTACTTTGACTTTACATGAGTATAAATATTTTACTTATAACATATGTAATGTGATTTCATTATTGGCCCCTATCGGTTCTCCTCCCATATCACACCTAGAAGTTTTCATTTCTCAACCATCCACAGTGTGATCCCATTTGGGGTGGATGGCAGCACAGGTGATCCGTTAGGACCCACTACTATTATCTGACCCTTGTTCAGATATCGTTGTGTACTTTAATTGTTCCAAATATTGGATTATCTATTTTTACTGTTCCTTCTCAGTATGTACACAATTCCTTTATTAATTTTTGATTCGTCAATTGATGTAACTTGAGCTCTATGTTTTATTTTTATTTTTCTTATGATGTTTCTCCTTGTCATTGTTATCCTGTACTAAACGTACATACCTTGATTGTATTGTGTAACTCTCAATAAACTTTCTTTGGAAAAAAAAGCACAACATTTAAAAAAAAAAGCCTTATTTAGTTTTGTAAACAACATTGTACTGAAATCATCCTTTTAGTGTCATTTTAAACAGATTGTAACCTATTAGATTGTAAGCTCTCATGAGCAGGGCCATACTAACCCTCTTGTATTAAATTGTATTGTAACTATATTATCTTCCTTTATATTGTAATGTGCTGCACACACTGTTGGCGCTATATAAATCCTGTGTAATTATAATAATAAGAGTTTTAATAATATAGTAATACCAGGCTAAATTATAGAAAAAAATAGAAATCAACAAAAACTATTTGCTGAAATATAATAGTTAAAAAGAAAAAAAATCCCCCTCCCCATTACTTCAAGATTTTTGCCTACTAGTAAAAGTATTAGAACTAGGAGTAGAGTACAGAGTTAAGCCTTGTACACACGATCGGATTTCCGGCAGGGAATTAGTTAGTACGCTCCTTCAAACAATTGTTGTCCAACTTTCCACCAACAAATGTTGGATGACAGGCTAGTAAATTTTCTGTGGACTGTGGTCTGTTGTCATATTTTCGTATCGTGTGTACACAAATCTGTCACACAAAAGTCCAAAGTACAAACACGCATGCTAAATATCAACACTGACCAAACACGACATTAGCAGAAGATGTCCAAAGGGTGGCGCTCAAGAGCTGAAATTCCACGTAGTACGTCACTATGTTCGTGTTTGTTCGCCAACAATTATGCAAGACAAGTTTCTGACACACGCCTGTCGGACAAAAGTCTGACTCTCTGTAGGCCAACAATCGGATCATGTGTGCGGGCTTAAGTTGTAATGATTACCTTTTTCCTTTTTTCATGAACCAGCAGGATCTCTCCAGTGGTGTTGCCAGACCCGCAAAGCCTCCTATCTAAGGCGTTACAGCCACAGTCACACTCCAACCTCCTCCATATAGAATTCCTTTCTGTCATGGCTCTCTACCTTATCTAAGATCCCTTGGGATTAGAGGGTGTACTGATGAACAATCTGCTTGCTCTTTACTGTCATGGTTCTCTTCCTTATCTAAGCTCTCTAGGAATCAGAGGGTGTACTGATGAACATTCTACTTGTTCCTTACTGCCATGGCTCTCTTCCTTCCTTTCTAAGCTCCCTAGGGATCAGAGGGTGTACTGATGAACATTACATAGTTAGTAAGGTTGAATAAAGACACCAGTCCAACCTGAGTGAGTGTCTACAATTGTCCCTATCCCAGTACATTGTGCCTAATTAAGATGCTAATCTATTATTATTATTTATTTAAGGTACCCATATAGCGCCATCAATTTATGCAGCACTCCACATGGCTCTCTTCCTTATCTAAGCTCCCTAGGAATCAGAGGGTGTACTGATGAACATTCCACTTGCTCCTTACTGTCATGGCTCTCTTCCTTATCTAAGCTCCCTAGGGATCAGAGGGTGTACTGATGAACATACCACCTGCAATGTATGTGATGAGGCTAAAGGACTGACCACAGACTGATACGCCAAAGGGAGAGAAGGAGAGCACTGCAGCTGGCCAAAGCAAGGAGTAAGGTAAATAATGCAGCCTTCTCATCTCTCTTTAGACCTAATGAGCATTCAACCCTTGCCGCCTAGAAGGGCAGACCCATTGAAAGCAATAGGAGGCTACTGGCTCCTGCAACTTATTGCAGCCACTCGCATATAATCCATATGGGGTTGATTTACTAAAACTGGTTCACTTAGAATCTGGCACAGCTGTGGTTGTTAGCCAATCGGCTACTAACTTCGGCTTGTTCAATTAGGCTTTGGCAAAAAAAACTGGAAGCTGATTGGTTTCTATGCCGAAGTGCATCAGATTTTGCACTCTGCAGCTTTAGTAAATACTGAGTACCCTCAGTGGTGATTACATATGAGTAATCAGCCTTCAATGCAGACTGTACTACATGTCTTGAGGAAAACCTTGGTTCACAAGGGTTAGTTGCATGGCTGTCATATTCAGCTTCTGGCATCAACACTGCATATTTTTAACAGGTCGGTGATTCTGAAGCTACTGCTTACACATTTCTCTCTTTTACAGGTTTCCTTTAAATCGCTCCGAGCAATTAATGTGGGACTGTTTCTCCAGGTTTTTTTTTCTTTTGCTAAGTAATTAGAGCGAGTAGAAAGGGATGCACTTTGCTTGTGCTTTACCCTTGCTGAAGCCGAGGTTATAATTGGTATAACTATCTGAACTTCTCAAAGACTCTATAAAGATGTGGTTTAACAAGCTTTATATTGAGAAGGCCTACACAGAGCTCTGACCTCCACCCTATGGAGCACCTTTGGGAAAATTGAAATGCGAGCCAGATCTTCTCATCCAACATGAGTACCTGATCTCACAAATGCTCTTTTGGCTGAAAGGGCACAAATTCCGACAGACACCCTCCAAAATCTCGTAGAAAGCCTTCCCAGAAGAATGAAAGCTGTTATAGCTAGTGATGAGTGGACAGCACCAGGAGTTTGTTCATGGGAGGTTAAATTTCTTCTAAGTTAAAAATGTTAATCGGAATCCCATTGGAGTGAAAAGGAGTCATTTTGTGGTGCAATTGGAGAATGCAGTACAGCAAAAGTGACATTTACAAGTGAAAAAAAATACCATTTGCCTCTAAATAGCATTTTTCTGTTGGATTTTTTTGTTTTGTTAAAGCGGAGGTCCACCCTAAAATGAACCTTCCGCTCATTGGAATCCTCCCCCCCTCCGGCGCCACAATTGGCACCTTTCAGGGGGGAGGGGGGTGCAGGTACCTGTACAGTACAGGTATCTGCACCCACTTCCGGCGTAGATTCTGCAGAAGGTACGCCCCTTTCCGCAGAATCTACGCCCCTTTCCGAAAGTCCCCCGCTGCCTGCTGGGAAACACACGGATCCCAGAGACAGCGGGGACCATCCTTATTGCGCAGCGCGACTCGCACATGCGCAGTAGGGAACCGGGAAATGAAGCCGAAAGGCTCCACTTCCTGATTCCCATACCCAAGATGGCGGTGGCAGCACCCGAGAGACGATCGAGAGATCGGCTTCGGGTGACGACATCGCGGGTGCGCTGGGCGGGTAAGTGTCACTATTTTAAAAGTCACCAGCACTTCCGGTTCCGGCGCCGCATGGAGTAGCTGTGCCTCTCACAGCTCCCGCAAACCGCCCTCCACATCGGCCTGAAAATCGGCGTTTTCCGCCCCAAACAGCCCCATCAGCCTTCTCCACGTCCCCGGCCACGGGATGGACCGGTTCCTCGAAAAAACCGGGCCGCGATCGTACGCGGCCGCCGCCGCGCGGCCGGCCCAACCGCAAATCGAGGCCCCGGCTTCGGCCTACACGGATCCGGCCTGTGCGGCCCAGCCTGAGGAGACGTCGCCTGCTATGGAGGTAGGGGAACAGCCTGCTCATCCATCCAGCATCAGTGACTCTATACCACCACAGATCCAGGCCCCCCCTCCTCCATCTAGCCCTGAATCATCTCCCTTCATCCAGCAGCCACAATTACCTCCACTGCCACGAGACCATCACACAGAAATCCTGGCACAGGCTGTGGCTGCTCTCCTCTCCCCTATGATCGCTGCATCAGTGGAGAAAGCTGTCAGCTTAGGCATGCAGAAAGTCCAAGCCCAGCTGGGGGAACATGCATCCAGACTGAATGAAGCAGAGCATCGCATATCCACCATTGAGGACGAGCTTTACCAGACGCAATCCCTGGAACATGCACAGGACAGAACGAACAAATTTATTCTGGAAAAACTCGATGACCTCGAGAACAGGTCCAGGAGGAACAACCTGCGTTTCGTAGGTTTCCCTGAATCGCTCCATCAATCTGCCCTAATGGAAGTATGCGCTCGTCGCATCCCTGAAGCTCTGGGTCTGGGGGGCCCGTGTATCGTGGAGCGCGCTCACCGCATGGGGGCTTTCAACTCGGAACGCAAGTTACCGCGCCCGATCATAGCCAAATATCTCAACTACTCAGACAAAGCCGCCATACTGCAACAATACCGGCAAGCAAGATCCCTACAGATAGAAGGAGTCCGCATCCTGATCTTCGCCGACTATTCGGTAGATGTTTCTAAACGACGCAAAGCTTTCCAGCATGTTTGTGCAGAACTTCACCAACGGCAATTCAAATTCACATTGGCATTCCCGGCTACCCTACGGATCAAAACACCCTCTGGTGAACAACTGTCCTTTCAAGACCCGGAGGAAGCATCTGCCTACTTGAAATCGTCGCGCTCAGGATCCCTCCTCAGCCCCACGCCTAAGGCCCCACCACTCAACCGGGCCCTGGATCAAAGGAGCCCGCGCAAGGACTCTCCCAAGCGCTTCAGGGCCTCGGGTCCAACTCATCATGGCCTCACTACGCGCTGAGGGGCACGCACTGGCCCCGCTGTTTCCACACGCAAGTGTTCCTTTCTTTATGGCTCTGTTTGGCCTTCCTCCGTACCTAGTTAAGGTGTTCTGAACTTTGGACTCTCCCTCCTGGACAGTCCACACCTCACAGGTAATATCTGTTACTACTTGTTCAGACCTGTTGTTCTGTCTGCATACATCTTGAACTGACTCTTTGCGGACGAACTTTTTTGTTTTGTTCTATTTTAGTTGTATTTTTACCCTTCCTCAGTGGTTCATGGCTATAGAGGTATTCTGCTTAACATGACAACTTATGTACACTAATTTGTGACATATATATTATCACTTTTGTACACATTCGTACCCTCTTCCCCCTGGGTTCTTTGTGCAGACCTGCGCCCATGTGCTGCTCTCCCACATGCCTTGCCGCTACCTTGTACTCCATCTTTAAGGGGCGGAAGCCTCTGACATGATGCAGGGCTGGTTATGGGAACTGGTCTTCGCAGTGATCCCCATGCGGAAAAAAGAGAAGTTAGCTAGCGATTATGTTTATTTCTGCTTATCTTATCTTTGGCTACTGCGACAGTTTTATCCTTCCCCCTCCTCTCCTTTTCCTCTACCCGATAGGTTCTCTATTAGTGCACGCATACTCATCACCCCCCTTTTTAGGGCTTTGCTCCCATGCTCCAGTATGAATAACTACTGCTCACTACACTTAACCACACACATCCGAATGATTTTACTACTAGCACACCATATCCCCATCCTAACCCCACCATGCTGCGAATAATTTCGTGGAATGTGAAGGGCCTTCGTTCCCCTGCTAAGAGAATGAAGGTTCTTCGTCATCTCAAACGGCTCAAAGCAGATATAGCTTTGCTTCAGGAGACACATCTTTCCTCAACCGATTTTGTTCGGATGAAGAAACTCTGGGTGGGGGCGGTGGCGGGCTCAGAAGCTCTCGGCCGTAAAGCGGGAGTCCTTATCCTTATTCATAAAAATCTCCCTTGTACCATACTGTCAACGGATACTGATACTCAGGGCAGATTGCTCTCTATTCGTATCCGCATTGGGACAAAAGAAATAGTGATATCCAACATATACGCCCCAAACAGTCCTACGAAGCAATTCTTCACCACACTGACCACCTGGCTCCTGCGCTACCCCTCCTTACCTCAAGTCGTGGGGGGAGACTTTAATTCCGTAATACACCCACTAGCTGATAAATCTTCGAAACGACGACTTGACTCGTCCTCGACACCGACCAACACTACATTGTTAGCGGACACAATGGAATCCCTTCGTCTCCTTGACCTATGGCGCATACACCACCCGACTGATAGGGATTTCTCCTTCTACTCCCATCCACACAACTTATTCACTAGAATTGACTACATATTTAGCTCACATGACCTACTCCCCTTCATCCCAGACGCGGAGATACATGATATTGCTATCTCTGACCATGCTCCTATATCTATATCTCTAGAGACTCCTGATATCCATCCGAATCCCAAAATTTGGCGATTCCCAGCCTTCCTCCAGCACAACGCGGACTTCCACACCTACATCACCAAAGAATGGCGTTTATACGCACAAACTAATGCGGACCATGCGGACAACCCTAATCTGCTATGGGACGCAGGGAAAGCTTTCCTCCGAGGACGCATTATCTCTTATGCATCCTCCTTCAAAAAGAATGCACATCTTAACTATACTACGGCCAGTTCCAAACTCCATCAGGCTCAACGTACACTCTATACCCATGACACACCTGAAAACCGGGAAGCTTGGCGAATAGCCAAACAATCCTTTGAAACTTGGGCCGACACACTAGAATCGATTAAGAGAGCTCACTTTGATGCCACTCTCCACAAATTCGGGAACAAAGCCGGTAAACTGCTAGCCAGACTATGTAAAGGAACCTACCGCCCAACTATCATACCTGCTATCCGGGAGCCCGACGGCTCTATAACAACGTCGCAACAGGGCATAAATTTTGCCATGCTGCGTTACTATACGGCCTTGTATGCGGCAGACCCTATCGACGAGCAAACGGCACACGAATTTATAGGCAAAGTAACCCTGACTCAAATATCCCCCTCACAACTAGACTCCCTAAATGCCCCCATATCTCTCGCGGAAATAACCAACACGATTCGGACTCTAGCCTCTTCCAAAGCCCCTGGTCCAGATGGACTAACGGGCGAATTTTATAAATCACTCAATTCACTCCTAGCACCCACACTTGAAAGGGTGTACCAACACATATGGACAGGGGGCCCCTATCTACCCACAGGCAACCAGGCGATAATAAAACTTCTAGAAAAAAAGGGGAAGGAACCTACAGAACCAGGCTCTTATAGGCCCATATCGCTCCTAAATCTCGATGTCAAGATTTTATCCAAAATCATAGCCACAAGGCTAGCTAACATCATCCCTTTTCTGATCCATCCTGCCCAGTCAGGCTTTGTGAAAGGCAGAACGGCGACGATCAACATCAGAAAGGTGATGATGGCACTAGAGCACGCTAGATGCAACCCGAACGGGGACTTTGCCATCATTACTCTTGATGCCGAAAAAGCTTTCGACAATGTTAGTTTTGAATGGCTGTCTCTGGTTCTGAACAAAATGGGTTTCACCGGCCCTTTCTTACATCTAATAAAATCTATGTATACCTCTCCGGCCGCTAGATTGGTTGCAGCTGGCCTGCTCTCAAATGAATTTCGCCTCCATAAGGGTACGAGACAAGGCTGCCCCTTATCCCCTCTCCTCTTTAATTTGGCCCTGGAACCACTATCTAGGTTTTTGTCCACAGTAGCCCCAATCCATGGCATTCCGATAGGCGAGCTACAACTGAAGACGTCTCTCTTTGCAGATGACGTCCTCATATTCTCCGCAAATCCTTCCGCGGATATGCCCACGATAAAGAACACATTTGATCTATTCCGAAAATGCTCCGGTTTACGCATAAACTATTCCAAGAGCGAGATACTGCCCCTCGGTTCCCTCCCACCTCCGGCCTGGTCTCACAATTCCATCTTCTCGATAGCTAAATCACACATCACTTATCTGGGTATTAAAATAGGGAAGCTTCCCTCCTCACTTTACCATCTAAATTATCCTCCCCTTTTTAACAAGCTCACTCAGGAACTTGAAAACTGGATGGATCTGCCCCTCTCGCTCCTGGGAAGATGTCACCTGATAAAAATGGTCAGTTTCGCACGCCTGCTATACCCTCTTCAAACGATACCTTTACTCATCAGACACAAAGATATTCAAATTTTAAACTCTGCAATATCAAAATTTCTTTGGCGAAACAAAAGACCGCGCATTGCCTTCTCGAAACGTCATCTTCCCAGGACCGAAGGCGGTATTAGTCTTCCGAACGTTAGACTGTATAATTTAGCATGTCTCTTGAGGGTGAGTCTAGATTGGATTACCCAAAAATCCCAATGTTCAAACTTTCACTTGGAAACGGCAATGGTCCATCCCTATTCCCTTACTGCCCTTCTTCACTGCAAGTGGAAATCTCTAGCAACTCCGCATCAACACAACCTCCTGCTGAGGGACACTGCCATTGCCTGGAGGGAGGTCAGGAAAAGTCTCCGTCTCTCTCCTTTCATCTCTAAATTTCTTCCAATTCAAGGGAACCCAAATTTCACTCCAGGTTTGGAACGACAACCTTACGATGAATGGCGCCAAAAGGGTCTTGCTACATTTTTCTCCATGTGTGAGCCAGATTCTGGCAGGGTGCTGCCATTCAGCTCCCTAGCAGCAAAATTTTCTCTTCCGGATGCCTCAAACTTCCATTATCGCCAATGTGTCAGCTTTCTTCAAAAAACCTGCAGGACCGAATCCGTCAGATTCACTACATCATTCATGGAAACTCTCATCCGGAATGACACCTGCAAAATTTCTGACATATACAAACCACTACTTTTGAAAATTACTCCATCCTTAGCCTCGTCATCAGTGCTGAATTGGGCGAAGGACTTTCCAGAGGAGGACATAGTAGACAAAATCCTGCAAGGCCTCAATTCTGTGTACAATTTGATCCCTAATGAATTATGGAGGGAAACCCAGCTAAAAATCGCCCACCGCGCCCATATTCCTTTTCTACCCACTCCCAACCACTCTTCGGCCTCTCCCTCCCCCTCACTGTGCCCAATGTGCCAACAACCCAAACGTTCTCTCGTACACCGGTTCTGGACTTGTAACTTTATTGCTACTTTCTGGGATCAAGTTCTGGCTTATATCTTCAGGATTACGCTGTTGAAACTCCCCAAGAATCCGCTCCTCCTCATCTTTGGGCATTGGGACTACACTCTACTTCCCTGGTCAACCGCCCCCAGCCCACCGGGAAAGGACTGGTCCTTGATCTGCCTCCTATTAGCCAGAAGGGCCATACTGGCCAACTGGACCTCCGCATCTACGCCCTCCATTTCACAGGTCGAAAGGGATCTCTTACAACTCCTTTTTCGGGACAAAATCAATGCCAACCTGGACCACCAGAAAGCCTCCAAACGCTTTCATGACAGATGGGACCTTTTTATTTCGATACACCTCTCTCCACACGACCGCACGCTCCTTGATAAACACTCATTTGTGTACAAAGATCCTCATCAAACATGAACTCTTCCACTATTGGATGTCTTCCTTCCATGGAGTATTGGACCTAAGCCCACTATCCCCCCCCCCCCTCTTCCTCCCCCCCTCCCCCCCCCCCCCCCCTTCTCCCAGCCCCTCTCCTGTTTTTGCCATATTTGGTTAGTTCCATGAGGTTAATTTTAGAGCCTCCGGGCTAGTTAGATCCATCCAGTTATAGTCTCCTCATGTCTGTCTAATCCTATGAGGGAGTGGATTAGCGTCTGCTCTCGTTCAGGTTTTTAAGTCTCTTGTTTTTCCTTTCTTTTCTTTTCTTTTACACGCCTTCAAGATGATGAGAGTCTCGTCTTGTGTTATAGTCTACTTTGTACACTGTACTTATATAAACAAGAAAACACTTGTATCTGCTGATGATGATTTTATGTACTGTTCTATCATTTTTTCAATAAAAATTTATTAAAAAAAAAAAAAAAAAAGTCACCAGCTGCAGTATTTGTAGCTGCTGGCTTTAAAAAAAAAAAAAAAACGGTGGACTCCCGGCGGACTCCCGGTTTAAAAATCGTATGTGGATCCCACCAAATCAAACAAATGGTATGAGGGACAATTTCTAAAAAAATCCATTTGGTGGCAAGCAGCTCTTTGTACATCTGTGTACAGCAGCCGTCACCATCCCCCCAATACTTACCTGAGGCCCCTCTTGATCCAGCTAGAAGCTTGGCTCTCTTGCACTGCTGATTTGCTTTTGGCAGAAGTGGGAGTCATTGGCTCCCGATGCTGTCAATCACAGCCAGTGAGCCAATCAGGAGAGGTATGGGGTGGGACCGAGCCACGGCTAAGTGTGTGAATGGACACTCAGAGCCACGGCTCTGGAGTGCGCCTGCTTGGGTGCCCCCATAGCAAGCTGGAGGGACCATCGTGGGACCCGAGAAGAAGATCTGGGCTGCTCTGTGCCAAAACATGGCACAGAGCAGGTAAGTATAACATGTTTGTTATTTTATTGTAAAAACAATTTAGGGTTTAGTATTAGGGTTTAGTATCACTTTATTGTGAATTAATAAACATGCAACTTTTGTTTAATTATCATTCCTGGGGATGCCCTAAACCTGCCTGTGAATTGGCACATCTGTACAATGTGTACAGGCTACTACAGCAACACTGACATTTACAAAAGAATATAAAATACCATATAAATTACCAATAAATTAGATTTTCCAGCCACTTTCTTCTGCTTTAAACTGTCTGGCGATTCCATGGGCAGAGCTTGAGGGGTAGCAGTGGTTCCAATGGCGACCTCACACATGCTTCAGGGAGCCTGTAAGTTATTCCTGTCACATTACATTGTATCACTGGGGAAAATGAGTTGCTGCGTCACCCTGCGTAGGTAATTCAGTAAACTCAGAGCGCCCAAGCCAGCAGAGAAAGGGCCTGCCCGGGCTAGTTCTAGGCCTTCTAAGTTTCCCGGTTTCGCCTATGCAGGGTGACAGAACAAACCCTTTCCCCAAGTCATGCACTCTCAGGCCAGCCCAGTACAGCCTCTCCCTCCCTGCCCTGCTCAGCCCTGCTCAACCGTGCATGTGCACCCAAAGTGTAGGCAGGCAAGCCACACTCTGAGCTCCTGGGTGAAAGAGGTGGGCTTGTGTCTGGAATTCAGAGGGCCTGTCCAACCTCGACAGGGCCCAGGCTGAACCTTCTGAGTCTCTTCTTTTACATACAAGCCCACTGCCCTAACCGGGCAGCTCAGAGTGTGGTCTGCCCTCCCCCCACCTTGTGTGCATGTGCAGCCGGCAGCAGGTGTATCTTAGCATGTTGTGGAAGCAGCGGGTGGTAGACTTGTGCACAACGGAAAATTTTGTTCAGTTTCGGTTTGTTGTCATTCGTAAAATACATCATTTCGTTCTGTTATATTCATTATGTTACGTTAATACGTTTTCGGGTAATTCGTTATTATTCGTAGAGTGTCGAATTCATTCGTTCGTATTCATTGAAATTCGCTATTTATGTATGTATATACATTCCTGATAATGATTCGTAGTTTGGAAAGTCGTTTGTTTATTGAATCTTTTAACGCACACAATGACAACGTCTCTTTCCTCGGCTCAAATACAATACAACACCCTTCTAAGGCCTCATGCACACGAGATGCAGTTAAACGCGCGTTCAGATGCAGTTGGACAGTTTTTTCAACTGCCCCTGAACTCATTCAATGTTATCCTATGTTTCCATGCACACAGTCTCGTTTTTTTCCGTTTTTATGCAGTTGCGTTTTAATCTCGTTTTTCCAGAAGCAAAAAAATGCGTTCAGAAGCAAAAATTTCCACGTTTCAGACGCAAAACGCGGCAAAACGCGGTAAAACGCAGCAAAACGCCGCTACCGCGTTTAGCCGCGTTTGCGTTTATATGCGTTTTTAAAGGTGACCTTTTTTTTTTTTCATTAAAAATCTCAAAAATGATTGCAAATGATGAAAAACCATTAGAAAAACATTTTAAACAATTGCAATTGCAAGTGGACAATCCACAACTTGTGGCAAGTGACGTGGCAAGTGGACAATCCACAACTTGTGGCAAGTGACATGGCAGGTGGCAAGTGATGTGACAAGTGGACAATCCACAACTTGTGGCAAGTGACTTAAAGAATTACCGAATCATGTCAAATTCATTCGTTATATTTCTTTCGTATTCGTTGTTATTCGTTATCGAAAGATGCAAAATTCGGCCGAATTTCGATTCGTTACAAAACGAATTGCACAAGCCTAACAGGTGGTAGTGGTGGGCTCCAGGTCACATTTTGCTTTGGGGAACACAAGCTTCAAGCTACACCTCTTGGCAATTCCTTTCATCTATATTCTTTATCATAGATGAAGGTCTGATATAGATGTTGACCTGGACATTTTATAGATAGGCAACTGCTATCCTCATATTGATTAGGGGTTCCAAATTAATAACTACTGCAGTAGAGAACAGACACAAAACATACACTCTGCATCTTTCCAAATAACTGTTTAGCTTTATTATGATGCAATTGAAGGTTTTTATACACATGATTACGTAGATATCACATTAATATTACAATTGTACTTGTATGGTAACAAGGGGCGTAACATAAGCAGACTAATTCTAATCAGGAATCATGCAAACATGTAATTAAAACATTATTAGTGCCGTGTGCACAGTGAGGGCAGTGTGTAATACATATAACACAGAACACAATTATATACAGAACTTATACATTTCCTTTACAATGTTAAGAGGGGACATGTCAAATGTCTACTGTCAATCACATTGTCCAGTGATACAGATCCTCATCAATAACAATGTATGACACCTACCAACCCGTCAAAAGAAAAAATGCGTTGATCCGATCCAAACCGACTCCACTTTGCAGCTGACAGCTCCCAGTTAAATATAAACAAATTGGCCATTAGCTTGATTGTAATGCCCATAGTTTTGAAATGGGATGAATAACAAGCTTAGTTTGGAAACTTTTGGCCAGATAGTGGGGTTTCTGTTGTGTAGAACATCTTCTCATGCTCCAGATATTTCATAAATTTCAGAATACTCATAAAAGTCCCATGGTTTACAGACCGCAGAGAAAAAGGATTAGTAAAACATCTCCAAGCAGTAATTTTTGACAGACAGTGCACGCTTATACACCAGGCTTGTACATTGATTGATGGTTATAGGGCTATATGTAAGCAAAGCTGGGAAACACAAATCAAATTCTCAATAACTTTTCCTCTAGCACAGCACGACCCTGCAATATAAAGCGGGTGCTACTGCAACTTTATATAGGAAAGCATTCAATATAGCATCCGAGCAACAAGATTTAAGAGACAGTGCACCCTTATATACCAAACGTGTATATTTATCAATAGTGATAAGCTAGGAAACACAAATCAAATTTGCAATGACATTTTTCCCTTGCATACACAGTGTGACAATTTGTAGTAAGTTAAATTCAAAAGCAAAGAGGATTAAATATTTTTTTTTGTTCCATTTAATAATAGTAGAGTATGAGTCAACCATTTATTTTTTTGGCAATTTTGACTTTTGATTAAAAATGTTCTTCATTTCATTGATTGCAAACAAACTGTTCCTACAAGTGTTTTCATAGAATGGCACTTGGACATGAAATAAAGGACCGTGTAGGCAAGTGCAGGTTGGCTTTCCTACATGGGAGAGTGGGGGGGGGGCAAAAGGAATATCTACATTATTCCTCTTAGGGCTCCGCATGGTCATCAGGTGGGCTGCTGTCCAATTTGATGATACCACCCAGCCATCTTTAGTGAGGGCAGAGCTTACAAAGAGCCCTGGCCCACTGCGGTTGATGTGCATTCTGCATGTGGTTAGGTGTAGGGACAGGAACCCACTTGACAATAAGAGTGAACCTAGCTTACAGAAAGGTTTCAAAGAAGGAGGGACAGCATAAGGATTGCCACAGAGCTCCTTGGAGAACTTCTCCATGTTGGTGCTTACTGAATCTGCCTTCCTGCCACTCTATGTGCCAGGCGCTGTTGGCCTTGCTGTGAGTTCTGTATACTGCCATGTTGCTGCTCAGTTTTTATTGTTGAAAAGACTCTGTTGTTGTATCTGGAGCTGTTCAACAATACATTACGCATTCTCAACCACTGTGCGTGCCATGCTTTCCCTTAAGATGCCTACCTTCTGGGTCTTCCCCTACCCCTCAGCCTACAACCAGATCAACGAAAACTGATATTTTAGTATTTTGTAGTTACTGGAGGGTTAAAGAGGACTGTGTCCACAAATAGAGCTGTGTCCACAAATAGGCAAGCAGAAAGACTTACCATGACTTGTTCTGCACTGTGCCACCTTGTAGAGGCAGCCATCTTGGCGGAGACAGGGCTTTACTTTCTCATGCCAGAGCTGCCTGGGTGACTGGTGACTGGTGATCTGATGACTGGTATGCAATATATGCAAAATGCAATATGCAAAAAGCAGCAAGAGAGGTGAAGGAAGCACAGATCCACAAAATGGATAAAACAGAAGGGGGAGATCCTTGCACACCAGGTCCTCAAGGAAAGCTTCCTCTCTAAGGCCGCGTACACACGTGGGGACTGTTCGCCCAACTTTGTCCCCTGAACAGTGTTTCGGCGGACAGTCCGCTCGTGTGTGGACTTCAGCGGACAGTTTCAGCGGACAGTCTGACGAACAACGTTTTTCTGAAATTCCGTAAAACTGTCCGCTGAAACTTGGTTTGAGCGGACAGTCCGCCCGTGTGTAGGCTTGTTCGTCAAACTAAGTTCCGCGCATGCTCAGAAAGGATTTACACGGCGAAGGTTGCATTGCAGTGTATAGGACGTCGTATTTCTAGTCCCGTCGTACGCGCCGTTCACGCCATCGCGCAAGTTTCAGCGGACTGTTCGTTCGTCGTGTGTGGCCAAGTCCGTCCATGCTAATTTTGCGCGGACTGTCCGCTCAAACTGTTTGACGAACAAAGTTGGGCGAACAGTCCCCGCGTGTGTACGCGGCCTAAGAAGCAGCAAAAAAAATGACACACCAAATCCAAATCTTGTAAGAGCTTTCATTAGCACGTGGTTTTAAGCGATCTCTCAGTGCGGATATAAAGCTTTGGGTACAGGATTTTCTAGACACAGGAAACACACAGCTATTTTTCAGTAGCAATTAAAGATAGAGTACAGCATTTTCAGGTTATTAGCCCAATTAATATTTCTAGATGTTCTCCATATTATAGCAAATCCTCACTTTTTGTGTCCAAGTAAACTTTAAAGCATTTGAAAATTTCTCATGCATCTTGCTAACTCTTTTGATGGGATCCCTGCACTGAGTTGCCTGGTCTGTAAATCTACAGTACCCATTATGATAGGCGCCCTCTTTTCCTGTTAGATTCCTATTCTAATGGAGTGGGGCTTCTGGGTAAGAAGAAGCATGTGCATGTGCTTGGAAATGAGCTGCCAATTACCTGAATCGACAAAAAGAGTGTCCCATCAAGTCAATGCCAGCCTGGGCGACCACATAATGCTTCTCCAGAATTACCTGTCTTCAGTTTTTGTCTCAAGTCTTCACAACAGCATGTTCATACTTTCTTTGACTGAATCAGGCCATATTATTGTTAGTGGTCTTCTTCTTAGGTTCCTCTTCTTCTTTTTTTTTCTGGGAGCAGGTGCCTTCCCTTCCAGGCCAGCCTCCCAAGCTCCAGCCCGAGGTAACCCCCCCCCCCCCCGATGGGGGTCCCTTGAGGGCCACCAACAGCCTTTCTTCAGCATTGCTTCTCCATCTTCCACTGACTCCCCTGCTGGCATGGATCATGTCTATTTAAGGGCCCCTTAGTTCCCTACCAGGCCCCCTACCTAGGGAATGGCTAAGGGCCCCTAAATATTCACCTCTCCTAGCCTCCGCCCACTATGAACCAGGAAGTTCTCCAACATTCTAGAAAAAGGGCGAGGCACCAGAGAGGGTCAGTCATCCAGTCCTGGTCCCTAATAACCCTGACCCAGATTCAGTGACGCAGGTTTATCCCTGTGCTAGGCTATAGTTTACCTACTCTAATTCTAGTAGTACACATTAAAGGGTGCTACAATATATTATAGATTCTTTTCAAATGCGTCTTTCAGTCTGGAATAAAGAACCCCTGGTAGATAGGATCATCTTTATTATCCATTATACAAGACACCTTTAATCCATGCAGCTCAGAATATAATTTTTTACTGTTCATGGGATTTTTCCCATTCATTTTTTTACTTTATCTACTTGTAATGCTTAAGCAAGTAACATCCATAGTACAGGAACCTAGAGGTACCATCACATACCTTCGGAAATCTGGAAGAGCACTAACACCAAGAGACCCCTGAAATTAAGTCCCGAATCCGCAAACTTTAAGCCTTCCAGGTAAAAGGAAACCCACCCCAATCCGCACCCCTATTTTTGACCAATGACACTGTCCATTTGAGTGATGGATAAATAGGTAGGTAAATTAGGTGAAAGAATGGAAGCGGGAGCTTAAGGATTAGAGCAACCAGTTTTTTTGGGGTCCTACAGCACTTCTGCTTTAAGCACTCCTCGCCCCCTTACATGCCACATTTGACGGGTACCTTCTTTTTAGAGGATCTTCCTGTCCCACTTCCTCCTTCGGCTTCTTGGCTACCTAGGCTACTCTTACTCGCCCCCTAGGCTGCCCCTCCCTCCCTGCAATCTTCTGGGACACGTCATAGGTCCCAGAACATTGCCTGGCCTATAGCAGAGTGCAGCGTGACTCACTAATTCACAGTGCGCACCCAGCCATGAAGCTGTAAGCTGTCATGGCCGGGTGCCCACAGTTGCCATGGCGGCGCCGCAGAGAGGAGGGTGAGAGGAACGAGTCTCCGGGTGGCCGCAGGTGACTGTCTGTTTATTAAAAGTCAGCAGCTACACTTTTTGTAGCTGCTGACTTTTAATGAACTAAAAAAGGGTGGAACTCCGCTTTAAGGAAATAATTACATTGGGGAAGATTGTAGTGCAATTACACTGCATTTATCACTGAAAACATGCTAAAAAAATACACTGAAGCACGTTTTTTTAAGTGATTTAGCTTTTTCTTCAAATGATAAATTTGTTCTTTATTTATTATCATTTACGTTGTACTTCTCCTCACTGCAGTCATAGCAAATAATGATATATGTAAAGCAGGACTAGCTTCATGCATCTTCTATGAATATGTATATTGTATTTGAATTGGTATTTGAAATCAAGGAACTTAACAAGGTGCTCTTAATTAATGCAGCGTTTTTTCACATCCCACGTTTATGATACTAGGCTATTATAGGAAGATTTGCAGAGGTAGCAATGTAAGATGAGCTGGCAGCAACGATCCCCCGCCTAGTTTCTCCTCTGAAAGTTGAAGGTGTGATCTTCAGCTTGTTTATGTGGGTCACTGACAAATTGTAATAAGCCTTTCAGGTCCTTGGGTTTGGTTAACAATAGTGTGGGTTACTGAATACGCCAATTAACCACTTGCTTACTGGGCACTTAAACCCCCTTCCTGCCCAGACCAATTTTCAGCTTTCAGCGCTGTCACCCTTTGAAGGACAATTGCGTGGTCATACGACACTGTACCCAAATGAAATTTTTATCATTTTTTTCATACAGATAGAGCTTTCTTCTGGTGGTATTTAATTGCTGCTGGGTTCTTTATTTATTTCTAAATAAAACAAAAATGGACCGAAATGTAAAAAAAAAAAAAAAAAAGTTTCATAGTTTGTTATAAAATTATAAAACAGGTAATTTTTCTCCTTCACTGATGTGCGCTGATGACTGAGGCTGCACTAATGGGCCCTGATAAGCTGCGCTGATGGGCACTGATGGGCACTGATAGTTTTCACTGTTGGCCATTGATAGGCACTGATATGGCGGCAGTAATGGGCACTGATAGGTGGCACTGATAAGCACTGATAGGTGGCACTGAGAGGTTGGGACTGGTAGACACTGATGGTTGGCACTGATGGGTGGCACAGAAGGGTACTGATAGGTGGCACTGATAAGCGGCACTGATAGGTGGCATTGTGGGCACTGGTAGGTGGCACTGTGGGGACTGGTAGGTAGCACTGGTGGGCACAGCTGCGGCTTCCTGAGTGAAGGACCAATGTCCCTCTGACAGAAGCCGGTGATCAGCTTTTTTTTCCCCTCACGCTAATAGCGTGAGGAAAAAAATACCGATTACCGAGCTTCTGTTTACATCACGTGATTAGCCGTCATTGGCTGACAGCTGATCACGTGGTAAGGGGTTGGGATCGACCCCTTCCTCGAATCTGTGATCTCATAGACTCGGTGATCACAGAGCGCAGCGCGCGTGACACACAGGGTCGCGCAGACTGCGCTTGCTCTGAAGGACGTCCAGGGATGCCCTCCCAGCAATTAAGGCCCACACTGCAGCCGTCTTTCAGCCATAACGCGAGCACCAAGTAGTTAAAGTGAACCTACATAGAGTGGCAATGCAATAAAAACTAAGCAATGTGTTATAGGAGGTGGAAGGTGCTGCTCCTCGTTTATTCCTCCTTTAACCATAAAGTCAATAATTACATAGGCTCTTTTCATGTTGCCATGCTTAAACCCTACATAGTAGAAGGAGTTTTTTGTTTTTTTTAATGTTTCCTTAGAAATTTTAATTTTTGGAGATGTTCTTTTGGCATTCTGGAAACTGAGCAACCACTACTGGGATGATACCACATCCCTGACCCCTACACTCTGCACACAATATAAACTATATTGTTAAAGTATATTTGGGACGCCTTCCTTTACACACACATGAACTTTAATGGCACTCCAGTCTTAGTCCGTAGGGTTCAATATTGAGTTGGCCCACCCTTTGCAGCTATAACAGCTTCAACTCTTCTGGGAAGGCTGTCCACAAGGTTTAGGAGTGTGTCTATGGGAATGTTTGATCATTCTTCCAGAAGAGCATTTGTGAAGTCAGGCACTGATTTTGGATGAGAAGGCCTGGCTCACACTCTCCGCTCTAATTCATCCCAAAGGTGTTCTATCTGGTTGAGGTCAGGACTTTGTGCAGGCCAGTCAAATTCCTCCACCCCAAACTTGCTCATTCATGTCTTTATGGACCTTGCGTTATGTACTGGTTCAAATCATTTGGTGGAGAGGGGATTATGGTTTGGGGTTGTTTTTCAGGGGTTGGGCTTGGCTCCTTAGTTTCAGTGAAGTGAACTCAGTTTGGGGATGGCCTCTGTCTGTTCCAACATGACTGCGCACCAGTGCACAAAGCAAGGTCCATAAAGACAAGGATGTGTAAGTTTGGGTTGGAGGAACTTGACTAACCTCAAGCCGATAGAACACCTTTGGGATTAATTAGAGTGGAGACTGCGAGACAGGCCTTTTCGTTCACATCAGTGCCTGACCTCACAAATGTGCTTCTGGAAGAATTGTCAAACCTTCCCATAGACACACTCCTAAACCTTGTGGATGGCCTTCCCAGAAGAATAGAAGCTGTTATATCTGCAAAGGGTTGGCCAACTCAATATTGAACCCTAAAGATGGGATGCCATTAAATTTCATGTGTGTATAAAGGCAGGGGTCCCAATTTTTCTTGGCAATATAGTGTATATATACAGTATATATACACTGCTGGAGTTATACCTTACGTTTTTTGAATTTGTTGTATTTATTTTTTAGCATTAAAGGACATCAATAAGGTTTCATTAGCTGCCTTTTTGACAACAAAACAAATTTCATTTAACCGACCCTGTCCTCAGTCATAAAAAAATGTGTAACAGATTTTACATAAATGCATTTTCTTTTTTTTTTTTCTATTAATTTATTCATTACAACATTTTGCTTTCTCCTCCAGCCAGATGGGGCATTGAGAATGCAGCTATGTATTTATCTGTTTGATGCCAAAAGTGTAGAGTTGGGCTCACTATCATCCGTCTGGTCTGTGCGAAATACAAATCTTGAAAAACGATGACAGCGTGCCATAATGTTAAAATCATCATAATGGATGTAAAATAACTTTAATTATTAGGGACTGACAACTTTATGTAATGAAGGCATAAATGTTCAGTCATAAACAGACAAAATGAAGTTCTGCTTGCACGTTTGATAGGGACAATGGTGGGCTTTCAGGTTACAAAGGTCTGTAAATTGTTATTTTCTTTTCCAGCAGCAATTCAGTCTGTGAAATCTACACTGCCAAATTTTAATTCACTAACCCCCTGGCATAGTTTCCTTTTTTTTTTTTTTTTAAATATCTATTTTTTTAATTAAAAAAAGTGAATTTATCTATCAAGATGTTTCCTCTTGATTGAATGGTGTCTTTAAAGGGAAACGATAATGGTTTTGGTTATTTATTTATTTTAAGTTTGTCGGTTTATAATCAGTTTTTTGCATTATTTTTTTTTGCATGTATATGCATTCTTTGCTTAAAAAAAAAAAAAGTAAAATATTCTCATAGCGAGAAGAGACAGCATGGCTCAGGCTACCTGTGGTTGGAGAGCTACAGGCCTTACTCAGCAGAAGGCCTGTCTGATCTCTCCAGAGCGACCACTTTCTCTACAGATAGAGCAAGACTATTTTCATCTACAGTCTTCTTATTGTGCTGTAGGCCTGATGAAGGGAGCGATCTCTGGCCCCCAAAACGTGTTTGATCTTATACTCACTGCAAGTAATATCCAGTGTGTCAGTCCGGTGTGCACAGCAAATCACAGTGCTCGGTACCCAGCCACTGTGAGCTGCTTGGGTATCATATTATTATTATTATTATTATAATACACGATTTATAGCGCCAACAGTTTACGCAGCGCTTTACAATATATAGGGGGGGCAACAAAATTACAGTACAGTTCAATACAAAAGGTACAGGAGGCCCCAGCTCATAGAGGGGTGGCTCGGGGACAGTTGTTAGGTGGGTGCGGGATAGGCTTCCCTGAATAAATGAGTTTTCAGGGATCTCTTAAAGGTGGACATCATAGCAATCACATGATAACATGTAAGCAAACTGTCATGAATGGCTTTCATCCATGTTAGCTTGCTTACTATTGTGATCTCTGTGATTGATCACAGTAATCACATAGTACAGCACCATTCACAGTGGCCCTATACTATGTGATTGCTGTAGCCACAATCACAATAGTTAGCAAGCTGTCAGGAATGAAACCTATTGATGATAGGTAAAACGATTGCTGTTATAGTGATTATCACGGTAACAAGCAATCACAGTTTAAAAAAATAATGTGTGTGTGTGTATATATATGTGTGTGTATATATATATATATATATATATATATATATATATATATATATATATATATATATATATATATATATATATATATATATATATATATATTTAATATTAGACATATGATATATATATATATATATATATTGAAAAACTGCTGCACAAGTACAGCGTGACATAAAATATTGCAACGATCGCCATTTCATTCTCTAGGGTCTCTGAAAAAAAAAAAAATGATATATATATATATATATATATATATATATATATATATATATATATATATATATATATATATATATATATATATAAAGCACCTGGACCAGATGGCATCCACCCACAGATAATAAAAGAATTGAGGGCCAATGTGGTGCCTATATTTAAAAAGGGAACAAAGTCTTTACCAAGTTACTATAGACCTGTTAGCTTAACTTCTATAGTCGGGAAGATACTGGAGAGTCTAATAAAAGACCACATAGAGGAGTTCTTGCTGGAAAAAAATATTTTAAGCAACAAACAGCATGGATTCATGAAAGACAAGTTGTCAGACAAACCTGATTTGTTTTTATGAAGAGGTAAGTAAAACCTTGGACAGAGGGGTGGAGGTGGATGTGGTATACTTGGATTTTGCAAAAGCGATTGACACAGTTCCCCACACACGGCTCATAAGGTAAAGTCTATAGACTTGGAAATATCAGTTTGTAAATGGATAGACAACTGTCTAAATGACAGAATTCAAAGAGTAGTGGTTAATGATTCTTACTCTGAATGGTCTAAGGTTATCTGTGGTGTACCCCAAGGTTCAGTGCTGGGACCCTTACTTTTTATTATCTTTATAAATGATATTTACTGGGATTAAAAGTAAAATTTCTGTTTTTGCAGATGACACCAAGCTATGCAGTGGAATAACATAAAAAGGGGACACCATTCAGAGAAAAGGACAACGCTGCACACCCCGGAGAATTGTCAAAGAGGGAAATTCCCCCATATGGGGTTTTCTAGGCAACAAATCATTTTAAAAAAATGCAGAAAAAAATGTTACAAAGGAATATGAATAGACTTCAATTTTATTAGACAAAATATAGAAGAAAAAAAAATAGTTTTTTTTTAAAATAGTGAATGTGGGAGGATAGTGAATTATCCTCCCACATTCACTATTTAAAAAACACATTTTTTTTTATATTTTGTCTAATAAAATTGAAGTCTATTCATATTCATTTGTAGCATTTTTTTCCTTCATTTTTTTTTTATTATTTGCTGTCTAGAAAACCCCATATGGGAGAATTTGCCTCTTTGTAGTGGAATAATATTCTTACAGGATGTCTGCAATTTACAAGCCGACCTCAATGCACTGTTTAATTGGGTGACTATGTGGCAGATGAGATTTAATGTTGATAAATGTAAAGTTATGCACTTGGGGGCTAAGAATATGCATGAATCATACATACTAGGGGGAGTACAACTGGGGAAATCAATGGTTGAGAAACATCTGGGGGGGGGGGGGTGGTAGATCATAAGCTCTATAATAGAATGCAATGCCAAGCTGCAGTTTCCAAAGCGAGCAAAGTCCTTTCTTGTATTAAGAGAGATATGGACTCCAGAGAGAGAGATATAATTTTTCCCCTCTACAAATCATTAGTAAGACCTCACCTGGAATATGCAGTTCAGTTTTGGGCACCAGTTCTTAAAAAGGATATCAGGGAACTGGAGAAAGTGCAGAGAAGAAAGATTAGAGGAACTGAATGTATTCCCTCTTGAGAAGAGGAGATTAAGGGGGGATATGATCACCATGTACAAATATATAAGGGGTCCATATAGGGAACTTGGTGTTGAGTTATTCACTTTACAGTCAACACGAAGGACAAGGGGGCACTCTTTATGTATAGAGAAAAATAGATTTCATCTCCAAATACGGAAAGGTTTCTTCACAGTAAGAGCTGTGAAAATGTGGAATAGACTCCCTGCAGAGGTGGTTCTGGCCAGCTCAGTAGATTGCTTTAGGAAAGGCCTGGATACTTTCCTAAATGTACACAATATAACTGGGTACTAACATTTATAGGTAAAGTTGATCCGGGGAAAATCCGATTTTCTCTCTGGGATTAGGAAGGAATTTTTTCCCCTACTGTAGCAAATTGGATCATGCTTTGCTGGGGGTTTTTTTGGCCTTCCTCTGGATCAACTGTGGGTATATGGGATTGTATGATATTTTTTATTTTATTTTTTTATGGTTGAACTAGATGGAATTGTGACTTTTTTTCAAGATAGATAGATAGATAGATAGATAGATAGATAGATAGATACTATTCCCTATTATACTCACACATGAGCTTAAAGGTAGACAGGTAGCTCTATGGGCAGAGGGTCATCTGGGGACATCTGTAATGGGAACTGTGAGAGTACTGCCCGTACTCATAGAGGCATGTATAGGAGGACCTTGTGAGAAATGCAGGGCTCCGTAGTGTAGTCAATAGTGACAATGATCAACAATCCCAAAAGGGGTCTATGAAAAATGTTAAATGTGTACATAATCAATATCAGAGTATGACTAGTAAATAGATATCACATATTAATTAATTAGATTAACATATATCAAGTATTTTTTTTATCACAAACAATGTCCATAAAGACATGGATGAGTGAGTTTGGGGTGGAGAAACTTGACTGGCCTGCACAGAGTCCTGACCTCAACCCAACAGAACACATTTGGGATGAATTCGAGCAGAGACTGCGAGCCAGGCCTTCTCTCCAACATCAGTGTCTGATCTCACAAATGCTCTTCTGGAAGAATGGTCAAACATTCCCATAGACACACTCCTAAACCTTGTGGACAGCCTTCCCAGAAGAGTTGAAGCTGTTATAGCTGCAAAGGGTGGGCCAACTCAATATTGAACCCTACGGACTAAGACTGTGATGTCATTAAAGTTCATGTCTGTGTAAAGGCAGGCGTCCCAATACTTTGACAATATAGTTTATATTGTGTGCAGAGCATAGGGGCCAGGGATGTGTTACATACAGGGTGCAGGGGCCATGAATATATTGTGTGCAGAGTGTAGGGGTCAGGGATGTGGCATCATCCCATCAGTAGTGGTTGCTCAGTTTCCAGAATGCCAAAAGAACATCTCGAAAAAATGAATATTTCTGAGGAAAATAGGCCAACTCCTTCTACTATGTAGGGTTTAAGCACGGCAACATGCCAAGGGCCTATGCCTATGTAATTGTTGACTTTATGCTTCTGGAAGAATGGTCAAACATTCCCATAGACACACTTCTAAACCTTGTGGACAGCCTTCCCAGAAGAGCTGAAGCTGTTATAGCTGCAAAGGGTGGGCCAACTCAGTATTGAACCCTACGGACTAAGACTGGGAGGCCATTAAAGTTCATGTGCGTGCAAAGACGGACATCTTAAAACTTTTGGTAATATAACAAGGCCTGGGGAATGCCCAGGAAAAATCCTAGCCTACTTACCACCAGCTAGCAGACAACCAAATTGACCTGTCTAAGCCCTTGTACACACGGTCGGAGAATCCGTCGGAATGTGTCCTATCGGACCGTGTTGTCGGATAATCCGACTGTGTGTGGTATGCGTCGGACTGCTTCCGTCGGAATATCCGTCGGACCCAATTTTCCAACTTGTTGGAAATATTTCCCGACCAACTGGTTCTATCGGACATACTCCGATCATGTGTAGAGAATTTTGATCGGACCAAGTGCAACGCATGCTCAGATCAAATTCCTACATCAAAGCTATTGGCTACTAGCCTGAACGTAGTCCCATCGTAACGAAATTACGTCATCACGTTCTGAAAGATCGGATTTTTCGACAACTTTTTTCTCCGACCGTGTGTATGCAACAGTTTCGACCAAGATCCGACGGACAAAATCCGACGGATTTGGTTGTCGAAATGAATGATCGGATTTTTCGACAACTTAGTCCGACCGTGTGTATGCAACAGTTTCGGAACAAAATCCGACGGATTTGCTTGTAGAAATCTCCGACCGTGTGTACAGGGGCTAACAGTACGTTAAAAACAGAGGTTTAATCCACACGCATTTGCAAACGCATGCGTAAACCACAGAGCCTCGTCAAGGCACCCTTGTATCTGTGGTCCTAACACTAAAGTATGAGTGTCCCCACAGTGGAGGCTCATGCATTCTAATGGATAGATGAGGTCAGGTGGACTGAACGGGAGCCCACCCCTTCTTAAAGGTACATGCAGTACACCAAACACCCAGCATGTAGCACAATTTTGGTAATATAGTGCACATTTCGGCCTAAATTTATGATTTGATTCTTTATTGGATATGTTTTATAGCATAAAGTAAAAAATAGTTTTTTTCTTCCAGTCTTTTTTTTTTTGTTTGTATCGTGAAAAAAACCCCAAAAAAACACAGTGGTGATCAAATACCACCAAAAGAAAGCTCTATTTGTGTGAAAAAAAATATTCGTTTGGGTCCAGCGTTGTATGACCATGCAATTGCCAGTTAAATTGCAAAATGTGGCCTGGTCATGAAGGGGGATAAAATCTTCTGGCGCTTAAGTGGTTATGTCGAGATTCTCATCACGTCTCATAGACTCTAGGCGACAGGAGAGTCTTTGGCGTATCTAGAGAAGGCACTTCACTAAAGTGACCTTTAGTGATCAAGCTCCCGCGCTTTATTGAGTTTACTTCTCTTAATCATCCGATAACAAACTTACAGCAAAGGTTAGAGTCCTTTACATCTAAATCTGTCAACAATCCATCTTCGCTATCGCACAGCTCAGCAGTAATGCAATCGCTATGCAAATAGATATCATGTCCATATGTTATTGTTTTAATTAGGCGCCTCAGATGTACATAATCCGCCGTTAATACATTGTTTCTATCAGTCGGGGCCCCTTCGAGGATTTATATTGTATATTTTCCTATTGTGTTTTGCTCAACAGAAGCCACTAATTAATTTTTAACCAAATTAATCATAGATTATTTAATCTGAGCGTGGCGTCTCCTGTGCATAGCCTCAAATAATTGCTTTCAAACGTTCCGAGAACATTTTGTTTGTGAGGAGGAAAAACAAATATTTGCAATGACGCGATAGAAAGGCGTATTATGACTGTAAATTTTATGGATTGCATGTTTTTTTTTTTTTTCACCTGTTTGGGGGGGAAAAAAAATCTAATAATCTAAAAAAATAAAAAAATAAAATAAAAAAAGAGTCTGCTTGGAGTTATTTGTTCCTTGGTGAAAATGTGCTATCTCAGGTTCTACTGTACAATCTGTGTCATTTGGCAGGCTGCAGCTCTAGGGAAATTTCTTTGTACATAATGGATAGGAAGCTGGAGAGAAGGCTCATTAGCAAGTCATTACCCAGAATTCTTATGTGCAGGTTGAGCACTGCAGGATATGACAGGTGGATGTAGCAGGTTCTGAAAGCGACTATAGGTTTTTAATGGTTATTAAAGGTGCGCTCACACCAAATAGCAGGGAATTACCTAGGCGTGTTTTGATTGTTTATTTAGCACTTAGAGTTCATCAAGGTAGGCGTTCAAGCTAGACGGATCCTTGAAAATAACACATTGATTTAGTGCTCATTGTCCACATTCGGTCTAATGATAATATAACAGACAGTGTATGAAAAGGCCAAAAAGACAGCAAAGTTGCCCATAAGTAATTTTGTTAGAGCAGCGCCATCACACCTTAAAGAGGAAGTAAATCCTGATGAGTTTACTTCCTCTTTCATTCCCTACAAAGGTAAAGCCTAATGGACAACTATGCACCGCATAGTAGTCCATTATGTGTCACTTACATGACACAGGAGCCAGCGAAGTCACCGCTGTCCCCTGTAGTCCGGAGCCTCCATCTTCTCGGTGGGTGCTCCGCCGCTGTCATTCGGCATGCGCACGGGAGCCGCCACTCGCGGCATATCGCCGTTGACCGAGGCGCGCTCAGTGTGCCTGCGCACTGCTGTCTACGGAGCATGCACCGTGTAGGTTTAGGAAATATTTTTTGGACCTACAGGTAAGCCTTAATCTAGGCTTACCTGTAGGTCAAAGTGTGTTGTAAGGTTTTAAAACCACTTTAATGGGTATATGCGGTCATTAACCAAATTTACCCTAAACCTTCCTTTTTACAAACTAGAGCAACCTTTCTCAAACGTTTACCTTTGTAATTTTCTGTTGTTGTGGAACCAATTTATTGGGGGTCAGTGGGAAAATCTCCTTCGTTACAGTGGTGGTTAGAATCCCTTCTCACAGATAGCTAAAGAGATTATTGGCCCTGGAACTATGCAGAAACCTTCAAATGGGAGGTCTGTCAGCCTCATCTCAAAGAACCCAGAGCAACCTCTAGAGAGGTGGTCTCCAAACTGCATCCGAGGGACATATGTGGCCCTTTGTTTGCCTTTATGCAGCCCTTGGGGCGCTGTTCCTCTCACTGATACAAGACACCATACCCACTGATACCAACTATAGGGCAGTATTCTTCCTATTGACACCAATGATGAGGTACAATTCTTCCTAAATACACCAATAATGAAACACTAGTCTTCCTACTCTTACCAATGATCAGACACTATTCTTCCTACTGACACCAATGTTGGGCCACTAGTCTTCCTACTGACACCAGTGATGGGACACTATTTTTCCTACTCACACAAATGATGGGGCACTATTCTTCCTACTGATACCAATGATGGACCCCTATTGTTCCTACTGACGCCAATGGTGGAACACTATTCTTCCACCTGACACCAATGGTGGAACGCTATTCTAACTAATGATACCAGTGATGGGATACTATTCTCCCTGCTCACACCAATCATGGGATACGCTTTTTCCTACTGACACCAATGATGGGACACTATTCTTCCTACTGATATCAATGAAGGGGTACTATTACTTCCACTACCAATGCTGGGCCAATATTCTTCCCACTGACACCAATGATGGGCATGATTCCTCCCACTGATACCAACAATGGGGTACTAATCCTCTCACTGACACCAATGATGAGCCACTATTCTTCCTACTGACACCAATGATGGGACACTATTCTTGCTACTGACACCAATGATGGGACATTATTCTTCCTACTGACACCAATGATGGGCCTCTATTCTTCCTACTGACACCAATGATGGGCCACTATTCTTCCTACTGACACCAATGATGGGCCACTATTCTTCCTACTGACACCAATGATGGGACATTATTCTTGCTACTGACACCAATGATGGGACACTATTCTTCCTACTGACACCAATGATGGGCCACTATTCTTCCTACTGACACCAATGATGGGCCTCTATTCTTCCTACTGACACCAATGATGGGCCACTATTCTTCCTACTGACACCAATGATGGGCCACTATTCTTCCTACTGACACCAATGATGGGACATTATTCTTGCTACTGAAACCAATGATGGGACATTATTCTTCCTACTGACACCAATGATGGGACACTATTCTTCCTACTGACACCAATGATGGGACACTATTTTTCTTACTCACACCAATGATGGGACACTATTCTTCCTGCTGACACCAATGATTGGACACTATTCTTCCTACTGACACCAATGATGGGACACTATTCTTCCTACTGACACCAATGATGGGATACTATTATTCCTACTGACACCAATGATAGGCCCCTACTCTTCCTACTCACGCCAATGATGGGACACTATTCTTCATACTGACACCAATGATTGGACACTATTCTTCCTACTGACACCAATAATGGGACACTGTTCTTCCTACTGACACCAATGATGGGCCACTATTTTTCATACTGACACTAATGATGGGACACTATTCTTCCACCTGACACCAATGGTGGAACACTATTCTAACTGATGATACCAGTGATGGGACTCTATTCTTCCTGCTGACACCAATGATGGGACACTATTCTTCCTACTGACATCAATGGAGGGGTACTATTCCTTCCACTACCAATGATGGGGCACTATTCATCCCACCGACACCAATGATGGGGCATGATTCCTCCCACTGACATCAATGATGGGGTACTAATCCTTCCACTGATACCAACCATGAGGTACTAATCCTCTCATTGACACCAACGGTGGAGTACTATTCCTCCCACTGACACCAACACCCCCTCCCCCCAACGTCTGAAGGACATTAAACTGGTCCTTTATTTAAAAAAGTTTGGAGACGGCTGCTCTAGAGGATCCATAGCATTCCAGGGAAACCTGATTAAGGATGGCTGCTTAGAGCATGTCTGGTTATTATATTTTTCTTGCAAATGTAGTAATATACAGCTTTTATTACTCCCTGTATCATCATCACTGGCTTGGAAAATTCAGGCCAGGGTATCTGCTGGGAGCTCTGATCCTCTCAAGAGCCCTTTCCCTACACACACTCAGGGCAATTCCGTCAGGGTGCAGCATCAAAAGTGTGGGCGCTTGAAACTGATTCATGTACAGTCCACAGGCTTAAAGACACGGACATGAATCTGTCCTTGGTCGGAGTGTCCAAACTGATCACCCATTCATTCCAACCCTCCCTTCCTGGCCACTGCGCCCATCACACTGACAAGCACATGGCTGAGGAGTTTTGTACAGGGGTGGCTGGAGCCTGGTGGGGAATCGAAGGACTAGTTCCCCATCAGGTCTGCTTTAATTTTGATTGACAGTGCTCATCAGCAAGCAAATCCATAACTGCTATTCAGTCCAAAAGAGGCTTCCAAATTCACCCACTGCTGTGCACTGTCAATCAAAAGTAAAGATGACCTGATGGGTCCCCACTCAGTTCCCCAGGCCTTGCCCACTCAACGACAAGTAATTTCCCAAATACAGGCCCATATTTTGGTAATGACGTCACCTGTATCCCCCATTTACTTTAGCTTTTGCCCAGGGACTCTACTGACTGTCAGCTGAATGAGGCAGGAAATACAGCACCGTGCAAGAAACTGTCACATATATGACAGCTACCCAGCACAGGCACTACCTGCTCTGAGTTTTAATGTATCGCTGTACAACAGATCAGAGTTGGTCTTATTTACTGTCAGTTTCCTAATCGGAGAACTGGCAGTAATTCTTTAAGAATCTGTCACTGCCAGGGGCGTAACTATAGGGGTGCAGCAGTCGCGACCGCAACTGGGCCCTGTGATGCAGGGGGCCCATGCAGCACCCTCTACATATGCATAGGCAGCTAGCACACACTATTACATACCCCCTCCATATCCCCCTGGGGACAGGGGCCCCTTCTCTCACGTGGGGACAGGGACCCCTTCTCACCTGGGGGCAGTAACTTCATCTGCCATGGAGAAAAGGACCTCATCTCTTCTGGGGACGGGGACCCAATCCTGCCTAGGGACAGTCCCCCAATGGGGCACCTAAAAATGTAAAAAAATAAATAAATAAAAACTACAGATACCAGTGGTGCAACTACAGGGCTCACAAAGGTCATACCTGTGACCACGCCCTGGAGTTCCACCATCGGACTCGGAGGGAAGGGCCCTGGCTGAGGTTCAGGGGGGCCCTTCATGGTTTCTTGCATCGGGGCCCTGAAGGTTCTAGTTACGCCACTGGTCACTGCCATAGCAATATATTCTTAAAGCAGTTGTAGTATAAATGACCTGAATTTGCCACACATGTCGGTAATGTTACTGACACTGGCACAAATGCTTGCCTGAATTAGAACTTCCCTAGAAATTAGACATGTGCGGATCGTTTCGCTCCAAATAAATATTTTAACAAATTTTTCATTATTCGGAGATTCGGATATATCTGAATACCTGAATTACAGTATAAACTATGTTTACCGAATGCCCCAAATAACGAAACGAAACAAAGTTACTCTTTAACTTTCTAATATAATAGTATAAAGCACCAATACCCTTGAGACGTTGCCTCCATTCCTTAAGAGCTAAAATTATGGCTAACAATTCTCTGTCCTCAATCTTGTAATTGCATTCTGCAGGAGACAGTTTCTTAGAAAAGTAGCCACAGGGATGCATAGCGCTTTCAGAGGTAGGACGATGGGACAGAAGGGCGTCTACTCCAGTCTCCGATGCATTAACCTCAAGAATGAAGGGTAACGTAGGATCAGGATCTGTGCCAGCGCATGAGCTGTAGCAAAAGCGGCCTTGAGGGACTCAAAGGCTTTATCGGAATACAGGGACCAATTCTGTGGGTTGCCGTCCTTCCTGGTCATATCAGTCAAGGGTTTGACCAGAGAAGAGAAATTATGAAAACATTTCCGATAATAATTGGCAAAGCCAAGAAAACATTGTTGTGGACATAGACCTATGGGTCGAGTCCACTGTAAGCCCTTGTACACACGGTCGGAAATTGCGACCACAAAATCCGTCGGATTTTTTCCGACGGATTTTGTCCGAAACTGGTGTTGCATACACAGGGTCGTACAAGGTTGTAGGAAAATCCGGTCGTTCGGAACGTGATGACGTTCGTTCATTCCGACGGGACCACGTTCAGCCTAGTAGCCAATAGCTTTGCTCTCGTACTTTGATCTGAGCATGCGTGCCACTTTGTCCGATCAGAATTTTCTACAAACTTTGTTGATCGGATCATGTTGTCGGAAAATTTTATATCCAGCTCTCAAACTTTGTTGGTTGGACATTCCGACGGAAAAAGTCAGATGGCGCCCACACATGGTCGGATTATCCAACAAAACAGTCCGGAGAACTGGCAGTAATTCTTTAAGAATCTGTCACTGCCATAGCAATAGATTCTTAAAGTGGCTGGAATGTCCGACCGTGTGTACAAGGGCTAAGACTGCAAATAGTTTCTCTGGGTCCATCAAAAATCCAGCAGTAGAAATTACATAACCCAACAATGTATGTATGAGAATATCATGGAGGTAATCAACCACACATTGCTGCAGCATATCTTGGAGGACATAGTTATTAAATTCCTGAAAAACTGCAGAATCGTTGCAGAGACGAAAGGGCATTACAAGGTATTCATAATGCCTGGTCCTAGTACTGAAGGCAATTTTCCATTAGTCGCCCTTCTTAAATTGGTTGTTAACCCACTCACACACTGATTTCAGAAGTGCTGCTGGGTACTAACGTGACTGGCTGGCTCTCTCCTCTCCACGTCTGACAGCTGCAGCGGGCTAGACCAAGATTCCCTGACTGACCTCAGTCGGGACGAGAGGAGGAGAGAGCCAGTCGGTCCCTTGAGCACCGGGCGCTGCTCTGAAATCAGGTATAGCCGGCATTTTTTTTATAAAATACAGACACAGGAACACCTATCATTAGGAAACAAAGAGGATTATATAATATATTAAAAATTATCAGCAGCAGGAGGGGAGGGGTGGGCACTTGACGGGGGAAGAGAGGACAGAGGAGGACAGAAACACGTAAACTGACCACAGTTTTGGGGCTCAGCAGCCAGAGAGGAGGGCAGAACCAGGCAGGATCAGCCAGGTTTTTTATGTGATACAAGGCGCCAAATGAAAAAGTACAAGCACTGCGCTGTGTAACATGCTTTTAAAAAAAAAGGGTCTTTTTTTTTTTTTTTTCAGCGTAACAAAAACGAGAATGCGTGCCCCTCTCAAATCAAGCTTAGTGTAGACCGTTGCTCCCTTGAGGTGGTCAAATAATTCTCTAATTGTTGGGATTGAATAAGCTTTCGTAATTGTAATGCGATAAAGACCCCTATAATTAATACAAGGTCTCAGTTCACCACTCTTCTTTTTCATTAAAAAAAAAGCCAGCACCGGCAGGAGATGAGGATTTGCGGATGAACCTATGGGAAAGTGAATCTGCAACATAGTCCTCCATGGCTTTATCCTCAGAGACAGACAAAGGGTAAACCCAGCCACAAGGAGGAATAGCACCAGGTTGATGGTCAATTGCACAATCATAGGACCGGTGCGGAGGCAAAATACCGGCCTGACCTTTGCCAAAGACATCACTAAATTCACGGTATTCCTTTGGCAATGAAGAAAGTGAAGACATGCACATTACCTTAATCACTAAAAACATGTATTACTGCATTGTGGCGACCTAGAAAGAACATCAGAATCAAAAGAGGAATTGCGCCTCTGTAACCAAGGATAACCAATGACCAAGGGGTAGTGAGGTGAGGAAATGACTTGAAATTGGATTATCTCATGGTGAAGAGCCCCTACAGCCATGGTCAATGGAGCAGTTTGATGAGTCACATGGGCAGGCTTGTTTGAGAAGAGGAGAATCAGGGCTGCTCTGTACAAACCCATTGCACAGAGCAGGTAAGCATGGGTCCCTGTGGTTCTCGTGCACATCACTGGACTGCAATGGGACTCAGGTAAGTATTAACATGAAGGTTAAAAACATTGAGCCTTTAGAACCACTTTAAGCCCTTGTACACATGGTCGAACATTCCGACAACCAAATCCGTCGGAGTAATTCCGACGGAATAATTCCGGAAGAGGTCCGGAAGTGATGTTGCATACACACAGTTGGACTAAATTGTCGGAAAATCCGATTGTACATAACGTGATGACGTTATTTTGTTACGACGGGACTACGTTCAGGCTAGTAGCCAATAGCTTTAGTCTAGGAATTTGATCTGAGCATGCGTGGCCCTTTGTCCGTCGGAGTAGGCTACACATGATCGGAGTATGTCCGATAGGAGCATTTTGTCAGAAAATATTTCCGGCAAGTTGGAAAAGTTGGTCCGACAGATATTCCGATGGAAACAGTCCGATGCAGACCACACACAGTCGGAATATCCGACAAAACGCTCCGATCGGAAACATTCCGCCGGAATCTCCGACCGTGTGTACAAGGGCTTAGCTGAGCTGTTTTGAGTTTTGTAGAATTATCAGAAACACATACTTTTGATCATATAGTGGTACATGTGGTACATTGTTAGGTGTCCACAAACTTTTGGTCTTATGGTGTATAAGAAAAAAAATAAAGGTTTATGATTTTACAAACTGTCAAAAATAAAACTGACCAAAACCCATAAAACGTCACATTAAAACCTATTATACCGAAAATTCTTATATTATTTTTTTATTTCATTTTTGATCTTTTTTTTTTGTAATTTCAATTCAATTTTCCTCTATCTGTGTTGGCATATGAATGAGTACATGGACGTGAATGAAATCTACTGTTTGTGTTTATCAGATGAAAGCATCCCTGTTTTGTAACCAAAGTGATTTACTTCCTCCCTGTTTGCATATATTTTATTTATTTTTTCCTATTTCTTGTTACTTCAGCCTGTAGCTCTCTTTGATTATGCATCTCTTGTTCAATCCAGAATGATTTCAATCTTCACATCTTGAAGGCATGTTTTATAACTTGCCTTTTTTTTTTTTGCAGGTGGTGATGTTATTTATTTTTTCCCTTCCTTTCGAAAAAAATGCGATCAAATTGAAAAAAAAGAAAAAAAAAAAAGACTTAAATTTATTGCCAACGGAACAATAATTTCGGTTTCAGGTTTTTTTTTTTTGTTTTTGTTTTTAAACTTCCTCCACCTTAATTTTCAAAATTGGCAGTTCAAGTTTTACTTTTTAAAATTCATGGCCTCATACAAGGCATCACTTGCAGGAGGGGGTCGTAAAACTATTGAAATTGATGTTCGAGGCTCGGCATCTCTGCATAATGTACAGTTTAAGAGTCTCCTTCAATAAAATATGCAAAGAATCTTGCAAAAGACCTTTGCCAAACAAGAAGCCAGGCCTGATATAGTAGAGTGTCAAGATGTGAGATTACACTGCCATTAGCAAAGCAAATCGATTCTTTTTTCTAGCTGTTAGAATAAATTAGTTATGTTGTTTTCTTTTCTAAAGCTTCGGAAACACAGTGTACAGTCAACAGTAGTCTGGAATGTTTATTAATTTAAGACATATTGTCGAACTGAAGTTCTCTGGTTAACGATACGTGATAATTCATGAAACGCAAAGAAAATGTTACATTTGATGAATTCATAAGTTGAGTTGTCCACAAAGGGACTGATGTTTCGCTAGGAACGACAAGACCAATGTCTATAGAGAAAGGACCCACTGCTGTTAAAGAACACTCTTTACAATAGGGGTCATTGAGAAGAATTCCTTCCATACCGATAGTCAAAAGGATCATTGGTGTCAGTGGAGATGAGAGACGAGGTTCTTCAAGTCCCATGATGCCGGTTCTGCAGGGTGACATTGGCTTTGAAACTATGGAAATGGTACTAGACAGTAGATCAGTAGAACCTTGGCACCCCAGAGGTTTTGGAACTACATTTCCCATGATGCTCATCCACTCTGCAGTGTAACGGAGCATCATGGGAAATGTAGTTCCAAAACATCTGGGGTGCCAAGGTTCGCCATCACCGCAGTAGATCAATCCACCAATGCTCAAGGAAAATGCAACATCTTGAAGAAAGCATGAGGAATGTTGCATTATGGTGATCATGTATTAAAGATATGCATTTCGTTTTGTTACAAATCATAATTCAGAGAAATTATTCAGAGATTTGGATTTATCTGAATCTCTGAGTCACAGTAGTTACGAATTTTTAACAAATCGGAAATAAATTATATCAAAATTAATCATATTCTTCTCTTTCTCCCCCACACCCTCCTTTACTTAAAACTACTCACTACGCAGTACCAAGATCCCTACTTTGGATCAAACCTCCTCTTAGGGAAGGCTCCGTTCCCCTTTCCTATATATCTTCATGCCTAAGGCCTTCTCTACCAAACATACGATGTGCTTTTTCTCTATGTTGCATCCTTTTGTTATCACCTTATTTTACTGTTCGGGTTCTGACGCCCGCTACTGATGTATCGCTCTTGTTACATTGTCATTAATATGTTTGTAATACTGCACACCAGCATGTGTTCTGTACTGTGTACCCGCTCTAATGCATGTTAATAAAAATATGTTAAAGAAAATTATTCATATTCATTTGTTTTCATTCTGCCCTTTTGTTAACCTCCCTGGCGGTATGATTCAGTCTGGTTTTAGGTGCTGAAAGCGGTACAATTATTTTGCATGGAAATTTGGCGTTTTATATTGTAGTCCTGTAATTCTTAGGAATAACTCTCTTAAATCTGTTCAAACCAGAGTCTAGCAGACATCCCGGGTATGATAAAGTTTATAATATAATAAATAATAATAAAAATTATTCAATAATGTAATCAAATCCTAAAACACTGAAAAGGGGACACTTTTTGGTTGCTATTGACAATCTCCAAATTTCAGGCAGAAAAAACTGTATTTATAATATAAAAGTGCATGCAGGGCACTGCACAGACCACTAGGGACAAAGGGGGTGTGTAATTTTTAATACAGCACTGTAATCTGTAAGATTACAGTGCTGTGTGTGTTTTGTGTCTTTTTACTTTTTTGAATTTGCCGCCGTTCTCCGCTCCCGTGCGCTGTAACGGAGCTCGGCGGCATTCGGTACTGTGAATCGAGCGGAGGACAGCTCGATCACACAGCGTGGAGGACATCGCTGGATCCAGGGGACAAGGTAAGTAACTCTCCCTGTGTCCTCCCCTGCATCCAGCGATGCGATTCCGAGTCTGGCTCGGGGTTACCGTTCCTGTTAGTAAAATCCCAACCCGAGCCAGACTCGGGATTACCGCTAGGGGGGTTGATGTTTAAAACCAAAATAACCTAGCAATATAATAAGTGATCCAAATTGATGAGGATCTATTTTGTTTTTATGTTGCATTAACATTTTTTATTAATATAAAAAATGCACTACTTTTGAAATAGAAACATATAGCAATAAGTACAGTAAGGTATAAAGTGAAATAAGATGAGGATCCCTACTTTTTGTGTTTGGGTTGGATGGAGGTGGATCCATCAGAATCCCCAAATTATAACATACTGTAACGAATGAATCTGAAATTATTTTTATTCCATTGGTTATGATTCAGAGAAGCTGATGGATCCACCTCTATCCAACCAAAACAGAGTGCATAAGTATGTAGTACACCCCCTTAAAGTGATACTAAAGGTTCTTTTTTTTAAAATAACAAACATATCATACTTACCTCCACTGTGCACAGAGTGGCCCTGAACCTACTCTCCTGGGGTCCCTCGGCGGCTCTCTCAGCTCCTCCCCTCATTAGATAACCCCCTGGGAGAATCGCTCTCCTGGAGGGGTAACCCTACGGGCACGCTCTGCACTCCAGTATTCGGCGTCCATAGACGTCAAATGCAGTACTTGGCCCTGCCCCCCCCGGTGGCCGCGTCATTGGATTTGATTGACAGCAGCAGCAGCCAATGGATGCGCCGCTATCAATCTATCCAATCAACAGCCAAGAACCCCCTAATGCCCCGTGGGACAAGTTTGAGGGTTCAGGTAAGTAAAACAGGGGGGGGGGGGGGGGGAGTCACTGCCATGTGTTTTTTCACTTTAATGCATAGGATGCATTAAGGTGAAAAAACACTTACCTTTACAACCCCTTTAAAGGCAGATAACTGGGATCCCCCACCCTGCACATCCAGGCACACTAAATTTCCACAGGCACTCCAGAGTCATGGAACAGTCTGTGATTTTTTTTTGTTTGTTTATTGAGGGATAATAACTTGGATAGGAATGGGAGATTATGGGGTGCCCACTTGACTTCAAAACAACTTCAAGGACAACTCTTCCTATATAAAGTCCTTTATATACAGCTCCACTCTTCCTCCAGCACTCGCTTGCTTGCAGAACCCAGCTGAAACTCTGTGAATTACCCAACAGTAACTCAGTTAGATGAAGCAATAGCCCATTACAGGCAGGACCCAGAGGCCCCTTGGTTGTGTAGGAAAAAGTTCAGTGTCCAGCTTGCATCACTAATGTGGCTACTGATCCCAGCACCACCCCATTAGGCACTGGCAACCTACTGGCTGCAGTTGCCCCTTTCACTAGCCCCCAGGCTAACTTTTCCCTACAGTCCCCCAGACGGACACTGTCCAGCCCTCCCAGCTGACTCTCAGGGGATCTCTCAGATGCGCTCCTTGCTCCTGTGCCTCCAGGAAGGGCTTCCTCTGTGTGTTTTAGGGGGTCCTTCTAGCACCTGAGTCCCAGACCAGAGGTCATCCCCCCCAGACTAGAGGGTGCCATGCAAGGGCCTCCGACAGCCTCCTCAGCATTCCATTTCCATCTTCCAACTGACTCCCCTTGCTGGCATGACTTATGCCATTTTATGAGGTGAGTTGCTTCTTGCCAGCCCTTTTTGCTGGGAATTGGCCAGGGCCCTCATAAATATTCCAAACAGCCCCCTCCTAGCTTCCACCCGCTACATCTAGAACATTCTCTAATGTTCCAGAAGAGCTTTTAGGATGAGTCATCCAGCCTACCACACTGAACCCGACCCAGATTCAGCACCTCTGGCTTGGCCCTGAGCCAGAAATAAATGTGCCTACACTAACAACAAACCTATTTACACCTAGCACACTAAAGGGTACTACAAGTAATTTCCCGAAATAACAAATTAATGTGTTAAATGAATATAGCCAATCTTCAGAAATAGCTTCTGAAGTAGGAATTGTTTCAGAATAACAAATATACAATGAATTCTGAAAATGAATCATTCCAATATAACGAAAATGTTGAAACTAAATGATTAACTTAACGTATGAATGCAAAACAAAACATATGTTTCTGTCGTGCACATCTCTGACCTATATGGTCTGATCCTATCATAAGTACTGTGTCGGATTGGTGTTGGATTGGGGCAGAATTGGGCCAATTAAAAAAATAAAAAAAATATATGGATTCCCCACAGCTGCTAAAAATAATAGAGCTGCCCTGACTGCTATACTTACTTTTTGAGTGCAATCTTAGCCCTTGTACACATGGTTGGACATTCTGACAACCAAATCCGTTGGATTTTGTCCGACGGATTTTGTCTGACGGATTTTGGCCGAAACTGTTGCATGCACACGGTCGGACAAAGTTGTTGGAAAATCCGATTGTACATAATGTGATGACGTTATTTCATTACGACGGGACTACGTTCAGGGTAGTAGCCAATAGCTTTGGTCTAGGAATTTGATCTGAGCATGCGTGGCACTTTGTCCATCGGAGTAGGCTACACATGATCGGAGTATGTCCGATCGGAGCATGTTGTCGGAAAATTTTATAGACAAGTTGGAAAACTTGGTCCGTCGGATATTCCGACGGAAACAGTCCGATGGAGACCACACACAGTCGGATTATCCGACAATACGGTCCTATCGGACACATTCCGTCGGAATCTCCGCGTGTACAAGGGCTTAGAGCAATCCAGCAAGGTGGCCCTGCTTCTCATTCAGCATTATTCAACCAAGCCCAGCTCTAAACTCAGACAGTAGCCCTCCCAAAATAAGATACGTAGATACATTTTTCTGGATTTTTCTGGGGGTGTTGAGCCTGGAATTGGGCTCTAAGGGTTCAATGGGCTTTACATAGCTCCTAAGGTTTATGAGAGCAACTATCCTAGGCTTCCCTATCAGGCAATAGAAAAGAGGAAGAACCTGTGTAATCACCAGACCTGCTAGAAGGCATACTTATAGTTGAACTCAAGCCATACTTTCAACCTTGAACAGTTGTACAGGCACCACTCCTATACTAAAATTACTTACTCTGATTGCACTGTACAATGTGAGCTTGTCACAGTGTGCATTAAACATTTCACTAAGGTAGATAGAGCCCATCTCATTTCCTGGCTGGAGAATGCCCAGCATCATCTATTCCTTCTCTTCTCAGATTTACTGTCCCTGGCCTGCCCCTTTCTCTTCTTGAATTCAAGTTCTTTCAATCAAAGTAGAATCTGGACATTTCATGTGGGTGTTTACCTAGGGTGCTCTGCATACAAATACAGTCCTCTTAGGAATGACCACTTTTCCAGTCTGACATCCACCCATCTAGACATTTTGATATTTGCATAACTACGCCCAAAGCCAACCCATGACTTGCATTAGGGTTGCAGGCTCTTGAGAGGAGTAACAAGGCAGTGTGTTGTGATATTTTCAGGTTGTACAACACCCTGCATGGCATCTACCTTCATTGAATAGAGAAGCACAAAGACCCAGTGAGAACATCACTAGGTTTAAAATAATGTATATAACTGTAACACCCTCTAGCTTAGTGTGCTAGTTTAGTGTACATAATTTGCTAAAGTAGATCAATTTTGCTTGGAAGGCAGCCAAGCTTGGGTCCATTCTGGGTCAGGGTTTGAGTAACTCAGGGAAACTGGATGACTCAGAAGCACAATCTCTGGTGACTCCCCTTCGTTCTGGAATCTTGTAGAAGATTCCATAAGCACCTGGAGGTGTCTAGGAAGAGCTGTCTGGAGTATTCATGAGGGCCCCAGCCAATCCCCAGAAGGACTAGACAGGCACCTCTTAAATCCTTAGGGTCAGACCAGCAGAGGCAGGAGAGTTCAGGAGGAAGCTAGAGATGGAGTGCTCAGGAGGCTGTCGGTGGCCCTTGAGGGTAGCCCCCACTCACAACACACGGAGGAGTCCTGTCCAGAGGCACGGTAGCAAGAGTGAGGATAGCAGGAGCCAGCGAGCACGTCCGGGAGATCTCCAGGAGAGGCCAGCTGGGTGGGCTGCTGAGTGAGCAGTCTGGCAGGACTGTGGGATATAGCCAGGAGGGCTAGAGCAAGGGGGTGCTGCAGCCAGGGGGGCTGGCAGGGCCTGAAAAAGTGGAGCTGGGCTCAGTGACAGCAGACAGTAAAAGTACTTTTGGTGTAACCCCACCATTGTCAAGTATAGGGGGCTACGGTACCTGCCTATAAAGGGCCTTTGCTACTGCCTTCTACAAGGGTGACACCAAAGGAGGATCTTCAAGCAAGATTTGTGCAGGAGGCAGAAGAGGGGTGTATATATGGACTGTATATAGCTGTGTCCCTGAAGAGTTTCTTTCGCTGAAAAGTCAAGTGGGCATTGCATAATACCCCTATCCCCATCCAAGTTATATCCCCGCAATAAAAAAAGAAGTTTCCTGACTTCTATATACCTGTGGAAATTCATTGTTCCTGGATGTGCAGGGTGGAGGGAGGGATCCCTTTTCACCAGCGGCTCCTACGTGCAGTGCGCTACATAATAAAAATGGAAAGGTTTTATTTTAAAGCTTAATTTGCATGTTGATGACGGCAAAGAGGAAGCATGGAAGGCAAAATATAAGCAGATTAAACTTCAGTTTTAGAGAAGGTGGTAGAGCAGTTCCTTGACAAGAGGCTGAGGTGGGAAAACAGGTTTGCATCTTGATAAAGCACCTACTTATCACTCTTTCACGGTTGCTTCATGCTTATACTTTTACGTGAAATGTTTCCAAGACTTTGCAGGTTGCTCCACATTATGGGTTCAATCCAGTTGAACTGCAGAGTATAGCATAGAAATACATACAATGTACACTGCGTACCTGTCCGGGGGGATTGATTGTTTCCAAAATATACTACTACAAATATACTACTATAAAACATACTACGTTTTAAAGGGGAATAATATCATGTTTAACTACTTCAGCCCCGGAAGATTTGGCTGCTCAAGGACCAGAGCATTTTTTGCGATTCGGCACTGCGTCGCTTTAACTGACAAATGTGCAGTCATGCGACGCCGTATGCAAACAAACGCATTTATGTCCTTTTTTTCCTGAGAGCTTTCTTTTGGTGGTATTTGATCACCTCCGCGGTTTTTATTTTTTTACGCTATAAACAAAAAAAGAGCGACAATTTTGAAAAAAACACAATATTTTGTACTTTTTGCTATAATAAATATCCACAATTTTTTTTTTTTTTAAAAAGCTAATTTTTTTCTCAGTTTAGGCCGATATGTATTCCTCTATATATTTTTGGTAAAAAAAAAATCACAATGTGTATATTGATTGGTTTGCGCAAAAGTTATAGCGTTTACAAAATAGGGGATAGATTTAGGACATTTTTATTATTATTATTTTTTTTAATAGTAATGGCGGCGATCTTTGTGACTGTGTTATCGTGACTATGGCGGACACATCGAACACTTTTGACACATTTTTGGGACGGTTGACAATTATACAGCGATCAGTGCTATAAAAATGCACTGATTACTGTATAAATGTCACTGGCAGGGAAGGGGTTAACACTAGGGGGCGATCAAGGGGTTAACTGTGTTCCCTGACTGTGTGTTCTAACTGTAGGGGGAGGGGACTGACTATAGGAGATGACAGATCATTGTTCCCAGCTATTAGGAACTCACGATCTGCATCTCCTCTGAGAACAGAACAGGGATTTGTGTGTTTGCACACACACGTCTCTTTTCTGCCTCTCGTGCCCGCAAATGCTTGTGGCCGGCGGTCATTGCAGCCACCGATCACGAGCATCGGAACCCCCGCAGTGCGGCAGGCACATGCACGCACCTGTTATCCTGCTTAAAGGAGCCCACGTATAGCTAGGACTGCTCGCGGGAACGTGCCAACCTGCCGCAGTATAATAACGGTGGCTGGTCGGCATGTGGCTAAAGTAAGTTCTTCTTTGTTAATTTAACCGCTTGTCTACCAAGCTACGTTTATAAACGTCTTGGTATTCAAGGAAGCAGGGAAGTATGAGAGGATGAGAGATGTCGCAGACACACCTAGCTCAACATGAGAAAAAAAATGTGAACGGCCTCAGTGCCATTTCTTCCCTAGCCTGTGCCGTGAGCACGGGCAGTAGTGACGTCACGCGTGTACGGCGAATCACAGAGCCAGAGTCCGTGGCCCAGGAAGGAAGAGGGGCCTGAAGATGGATGCTGCCTACACAGGGGACATCGCTGGATTCTTTTGCAGGTAAGTGGCACATAATGGGCTAGTATGCGATGCATACTAGCCCATTATGCTTTTAATTTTCAGGCTTTGCAGCGAGCAAAAGAGGAAGTAAAACCCATCAAGGTTTACTTCCCTCTTTAAGGCATGGCTCTGAAGGAACGCCATGGGTGGGGAATGGCTTGTTCCTTAAGAGCGCATGCGCCGGTGACTTTGTTGGCTACATATAAAGTAAATAAAAACAGAGAGGTGATCAAATACCACCAAAAGAAAGCTCTATTTGTGTGAAAAAAATGATAAAATGTTATACATTTAGTTTCTGTACAGTGCTGCATGACTGCACAATTGCCAGTTAAAGTAGCACAGGGCTAAATAGCAAAACATGTAGTACTTTGTCCAATCTTCCTAGATGTGCTGTACCAATAGCTGTGATGTCAGACAAGGCCCCGCTGCCTGGTACATGGCTGCCCGACACCACAGCTAGCAAAAGCCCTGGGCAGAATGTTTCGTTTTGATTCGTCATCTACATAAATTTGTTCAGTTAATTTTGTTTAATTAATTTAATTCATCATTGGAATTAATTTTGTTTATTCAAATTCAAAGTGATTAAAATTTTCCAAATTCGGACAAATTTAACTCAATACGACCGACTTTTGAAAATTTTAATCAATTTGAATTCCATTCGAACTGCATTCAAATTGCATTCGAATCAAATTCCATTAGAAATCAAATTTTCTTCTATTCGAAATTTGGAAGATGGTTATATTCTTCCTACTTTATTCTATTCTATTTTTTTTTCTCTATTTTATTCTATTCCTTTTTTTTTCTATCCTCTTCTTTCCTATTATATTCTTTTCTATTGTATTAAAATTAAAATTTATTCTATTGGAAATTCATATTTCAGAAGATTATATTGTGTTTTATTCTATTTTTTATTCTATTCCTTTATTTTATTTTCTATTTTATTCTGTCCTTTTATTTTCTATTTCATTTGGTTCTATTTTACTCTATTCTTTGCTATTCTATTCTTTTATTTTCTATTTTATCCCTTTATTTTCTATTCTATTTTTCTTCTATTCTTTTATTTTCTATTTTATCCCTTTATTTTCTATTCTATTTTTCTTCTAGTCTTTTATTTTCTATTCTCTTATGTTTTTACTTTATTATGTTCTAAAGGCAGGGTAAGCCCCCTGCCTTTGGCCAATTATGGCTCTCGCTGGGGAGCGTGCTGTGATTGGCCAAAGCATGCAGGTCAGGTGTATGCTTTGGTCAATCATCATACAGCAATGCACTGCGGTCTTGCAGTGCATTATTGGGGCGCTCGAATTTGAGGCAAACGCCCCATGGGCGAACACCTGATGTTCGAGTCAAACTTGAAGCTCTTCCCTAATGTCTAACCACTAGCCGGCCAGCACACTGCGATCTACGTCAGCACAATGGCATGGCTGGGCAAATGGGCGTTTAGGTACGTCCCCTTCAAATCGTGGGCGCGCGTGGGTCCCCGCGATCGTGTCACGGAGCGGAAGAACAGGGAGTTGCCTATGTAAACAAGGCAATTCCCCGTTCTGCCTAGTGACATGCCAGGGATCTACTGCCCCCTGTCATCGGAGCAGTGATCGCTGTCATGTTAGTGGAAGCCCATCCCCCTCACAGTTAGAATCAGTCCCTAGGACACACTTAACCCCTTGATCGCCCCCTAGTGTTTAACCCCTTCCCTGCCAGTGCAATTTACACAGTAATCAGTGTATTTTTATAGCACTGCTCGCTGTATAAATGCCAATAGTCTCAAAATAGTGTCAAAGGTGTCCGATGTGTCCGCCATAATGTCGCAGTCATGATAAAAATCACAGATCGTCATCATTACTAATAATGAAAAATAATAATAAAAATGCTATAAATCTATCCCCTATTTTATAAATGCTATAACTTTTGCGCAAACCAATCAATATACGCTTATTGTGTTTTTTATTTTAACAAAAATATGTAGAAAAATACGTATCGGCCTAAACTGAGGGAAATTTTTTTTTTTATATATTTTTTGGGATATTTATTATAGCAAAAAGTAAAAAAAATATACCTTTTTTTCAAAATTGACGTTCTTTTTTTGTTTATAGCGCAAAAAATAAAAACCGCAGAGGTGATCAAATACCACCATAAGAAAGCTCTATTCGTGGGGTAAAAAGGACGTCAATTTTGTTTGGGTGCAACGTCGCAGAACCGCGCAATTGTCAGTTAAAGTGACGCAGAGCCAAATCGCCAAAAGTGCTGCAGAAGGAGGTCATGTGTACCAGCCTCGCCTCCCGCTGCATTCTTCTCATCCGTTATTACCTTGGGCAGGTATTGTGAGCTGGAGACACTCGCTATCAAAAAAGCCTTCTCCCTGCTAGCAGCAGTTTTGGGTGGCAGTGCACCAAGCGGGGGCGCTCTTTCCAACACCGCAGCTAGTGTTACAGGGCACCTAGGAGGGTAGGACAAAAGTAGTACACGCAGGATTTGAATAATGCATAAAAAACAAGTTATAATTCTACTTTAAAGGTTCCCTGCAGCTCTATAAAAAGCTGCAGGTTATTTCTGTGCTACATAGATATAGGATAAAGAATAAAAATATTTATTTCGCTGTTTTAGCTGTTATTATCAGCTATACTTTGCCTATAGCTTGTTTTATTTTTATTATTTTTGGCTTCTGTATCTCAGAAAATTCCAGCATAGCCTGGGAAAGCTTGCTGTAGGAATACAGAAGCTACCGCACATAATATAAAGGGCTACAAAGCTGCAGGCATAGCGAGCTGAAAGACAACATTTTGAAATTCATGTCAAAGACGATTTGCATTGCACAGCACTTGGTCGCGGGTTTAAGATGAGCAGACTGTTTGTGTACATCACTTGTGTGAGTGTGTGCATTGGCAAGTATACTTTACAAGAAAGCTCAGGGCTATAATTGTCTTTACCATCTTTGATAATGCTTTAGTTTTATGTAATTTTACACCTTCCTTTACATAAATGTTTGCAATTTGCATTTGAGTGCACATTACATCACCTATTCCCTTGTGATAGCTTGTTAAAAGGAATGTATAGTGGTTTTGATTGCTTTCTTTATGTATATATGTATTACGGAAAGGACTTAAAAAGAAAAAAAAAAGGAAAGAAAAATTATATATATATATATATATATATATATATATATAAATATATATATATATATATATATATATATATATATATATATATACGTATATATATATACGTATATATATATATCTATATTTTTCTATAATTCTTCTTTCTTTTTTTCTTTTTTAGTCCTTTCCATAATACATATATACATAAAGAAAGCTAAAAAAAACATGAAAACATAAAAAACATCATTATACATATATAATAAAATTTATATATATATATTTCCTTTTCTTATATAGTAAAAAAAAACATGAAAACATAAAAAAAAAATCATTATACATATATAAGAAAATGTATATATATATATATATATATATATATATATATATATATATATATATATATATATATATATAAATTTCCTTTTCTTATATATATAAAAAAACGAAAAAAAATATATATATATATATATATATATATATATATATATATATATATATATATATATATATATATATATATATAAAATTCCTTTTCTTATATATATAAAAAAACTAAAATATATATATATATATATATATATATATATATATATATATATATATATATATATATATATATATATATATATATATATTACCTTTTTTTATATATTAAAAAATGTATATATGTATATATATATATATATATATATATATATATAGTAATTTTCTTATATATACTGTAGAATTTCCTTTTCTTATATATATATATATATATATATATATATATATATATATATATACAAAAAAACATGAAAACATAAAAAACATCATTATACATATATAAAAAAATGTATATATATATATATATATATATATATATATATATATATATTACCTTTTTTATATATTAAAAAAATGTATATATGTGCATACATCTATATACCTCTCTCTCTATCTATATCTATATCTATATCTATATCTATATATATATATATATATATATATATATATATATATATATATATATATATATAGATATATATATATATATATATATATATATATATATATATATATATATATATATATATATATATATATATATAGATATAGATATAGATATATATAGATATATATAGAGATATATATATATATATATATATATATATATATATATATCTATATATATATATATATATATATATATAGATATATATATATATATAGATATATATAGATATAGTATCTCACAAAAGTGAGTACACCCCTCTTTGCCATGAGGTGCCATGTTGAACTTTCAGTGACCGGTATGAAAGTGTGATCAATAAAACATTTACAAAAATGTGAGGGATGTACTCACTTTTGTGAGATACTGTATATATATATATATATATATATTGGTAACACTAATTACTGCACTAATCAGCCAATCACATGGCAGCAATTCTATGCATTTAGGTATCTAGACAAGGTAAAGACGACTTGCTGAAGTTCAAACCGAGCATCAGAATGGGGAAAAATGGGGATTTAAGTGGCATGGTTGTTGGTGCCAGACGGGATTCTCGGAGTATTTAAAAAACTTCTGATTTACTAGGATTTTCACTAACAACCCTCTCTCAGGTTTACAGAGAATGGTCTGAAAAAAAGAAAATATCCAGTGAGTGGCAGTTGTGTGGAGGAAAAGGCCTTGTTGATGTCAGAGGTCAGAGGAGAATTGGCAGACTGGTTTGAGATGATAGAACGGCAACAGTAACTCAAATAACCACTCGTTACAACCAAGGTATGCAGAATACCATCTCTGAATGCACAACATCGAATCTAGAAGTAGATGGGCTACAGTAGCAGAAGACCACACCGATGGCGACTCCTGTCAGCTAAGAACAGCAAACCGAGGCTACAATTCACACAGGACCACCAAAAGTGGATACTAGAAGATTGGAAAAACATGGCCTGGTCTGATGAGATTCTACCATGTATCAATGGTTCAGACTGGTGGTGGGGGTGTAATGGTGTGGGGGGGATATTTTCTTTGCACATTTTGGACCTGTTAGTACCAATTGAGCATCTTTTAAAGACCACTGCCCACCTGAGTATTGTTGTTGATGTCAGTAGACCACTGTTGTATGGGGAGAAGAAGATCAGTCTGACTGCAGGGAGGAGCAGAGGATCAGGAAAGATTTTTATTTTTTGTTCCTCTAGTCCAGTGATGGCGAACCTTGGCACCCCAGATGTTTTGGAACTACATTTCCCATGATGCTCCACTACACTGCAGAATGCATGAGCTTCATGGGAAATGTAGTTCCAAAACATCTGGAGCGCCAAGGTTCGCCATCACTGCTCTAGTCCATTGATGGAGAACCTTGGCACCCCAGAGGTTTTGGAACTACATTTCCCATGATGCTCAATTACACTACAGAGTGCATGAGCATCATGGGAAATGTAGTTCCATAACATCTGGGGTGCCAAGGTTCACCATCACTGCTCTAGACCATTTATGGAGAACCTCGGCAACCCAGATGTTCTGGAACTACATTTCCCATGATGCTCAACTACACTGCAGAGTGCAGGAGCATCATGGGAAATGTAATTCCAAAACAATTGGGGTGCCAAGGTTCAGCATCACTGCGATAGACCAAAGCAAACAAGTGAAGGCTGTGAAGGGACTTTATATTATATTTATATTTAGTCCCCTTGAGTTGAGCTTTAAAAACCTTGTCCAGTGAGACGTGATTACAAAAAAACTGAAAAACGAATTTAGAGGTAAGTACGGTATACATGCAATTGTCTTTTAGTTTCCAAGTTTCGTCTTTGAGTCGGTTGTTTTTGAAATGTCTCCTGTGATGTATTTTAGGAATGCCGTCTACTGATTATTATGTGTTACAGTCATTTAAAATCTACTTCTTGAGATATTGTTGACACTCCGCTGCTGTTAAAGTGTAGCTGTCCGCGGAATGTCGTGTTGCCTGTGTCTATTTTCAGAGTGCCTTATGGCATTTCGCGAAGGCTTAAAACTTTGTATTTATTTTTGATTTTTTTTTATTTTATTTTTTTTGGAGTCAGTCATATCAGAACATTGGAAATGGTCAAAGAAAGTGAAGTGCGGGGTTTTAAAAAAAAAAAAAACCTCCTCATAGACATGTGCACTGACAAAAAAAAGTGTTAGTTTTCGTTTCATAAATTTTTTTGCTTTTTTCGGAAATTCTGAAATTTGAAAATTTAGAAATCCGAAAATTCAGATTTTCAAATTTCCAAATTTCTGAATTTTCAAATTTTTCCGAATTTCAAATTTCCGAATTTTGAACAACAAATGGAATAGAACAAATTAATAATAAATAATAATAATAAAAAGGTTTTCTTACCATTATTCTTATTTATTATTATTAGATCGTTACATTCCATTCGTTTAGATACGGCATTCGTTATTTCAGATAAATTTGTATTCGTTACGTTCACAAACAGCCAAATTTGAAAGGAAATTCCAATAACTATACTTTAATAGGTATTATTTCGAATTTTACTGATTTTCTTTCTTTTTTCAGATTTTCGGAAAATTCTAAATTCAGAAATTCGAAATCCGGCAAATCAAAAATGTCGAAAACCCAAAAATTCGTAATTTCAGAAATTCTGGAATTTTGCATTTCGAAAGTTCGGAAATTCAAAAATTCAGAAATTCGGAAATCTAAAAAGTCTGGATTTTCAAATTTCCGAATTTTCAAATTTTCAAATTTTCAAATTTCGAACAACAAATGGAATGGAACAAATTAATAATAAATAATAACAATAAAAAGGTTTTATTATTGTTATATATTATTATTAGATCGTTACGTTCCATTAGTTTAGATACAGCATTCATTATTTCAGGTAATTTATGACTTCAGATAAATTTGTATTCGTTACGTTCACAAACAGCCAAATTTGAAAGGAAATTCCAATAACTATACTTTAATAGGTATTATTTCGAATTTTACTGATTTTCTTTCTTTATTCAGATTTTAAAATTTTCGTAAAATTCTAAATTCGGAAATTTGTAATTTCAGAAATTCTGGAATTTTGCATTTCGAAAGTTCGGAAATTCAAAAATTCAGAAATGTGGAAATCTGAAATTCAAAAATTCAAAATCCGCAAATACAGAAATGTGGAAATTTCGCAATTAACGAATTTGTCAAAATTCAGTAAAAAAAAATTAATTCCGAACTAAACAAATTGCACATGTCTACCTACTCGTACATATTCACCTAGGTGGATGCAACATCAATCCGCTACTGCATCTGTCCCCCACCACCACTTCTCAGACCAAGCGATTAAAGATCGCTGATGGCTCAGTTCTTGGTCTTCAGTGAGCAGAAAGCTACTGCATCTGTCCCCCACCAACTACAAGTCCCATCATGCCATTGCCTTTGGGAGTCTTGCTCTTAACTGTCAGCCTTGCAATGTCTCATGGGACTTGTAGTTTTTCAACAGCTGGAGGGCCACCAGTTTGAGACCTCTGTTGTAATGTGTTAGGCCAAGGAGGTAATAGCCTTAGAGTGCTATCCGATCAGTCCTTCCCCACATGTTTCGCCATAAAAATGGCTTCCTTAGGGGGGGGGCGGAATATAAACTTATATATTATTATTAGATCGTTACGTTCCGTTAGTTTAGATATGGCATTCATTATTTCAGGTAATTCATTACTTCAGATAAATGTGTATTCGTTACGTTCACAAACAGCATAATTTGAAAGGAAATTCCAATAACTATACTTTAATAGGTATTATTTCGAATTTTACTGATTTTCTTTCTTTTTTCAGATTTTCGAATTTTCGGAAAATTCTAAATTCGGAAATTCGAAATCCGGAAAATCTAAAATTTTGAAAACCCAAAAATTCGTAATTTCAGAAATTCTGGAATTTTGCATTTCGAAAGTTCGGAAATTCAAAAATTCAGAAATTCGGAAATCTGAAATCCAGAAATTCTAAAATTCAAAATCCGCAAATACAGAAATGTGGAAATTTCGCAATTAACGAATTGGTCAAAATTCAGTAAAAAAAAATTAATTCCGAACTAAACAAATTGGACATGTCTACCTACTCGTACATATTCACCTAGGTGGATGCAACATCAATCCGCTACTGCATCTGTCCCCCACCACCACTTCTCAGACCAAGCGATTAAAGATCGCTGATGGCTCAGTTCTTGGTCTTCAGTGAGCAGAAAGCTCACTATAAAACGTCCTTTCTAGGTCCCCATGTCGACATGTGATTGAGTGCAATAATATATATTTTTTTTATTGGATATGTTTTATAGCAGAAAGTAAAATATATTGTTTGTTTATAGCGCAAAAAATAAAAATAAATAAATAATAAAATATCACCAATTAAATAATAAATAAATAATAAAATATCACCAAAAGAAAGCTTTATGTGGGAGAAAACGCTATACGTCGGTGCGCGGGATCTGGATAGCAGGCATGCTCGTGCCCGACAGTCGCAAGCGACTGCGGGCAGGAGAGGCAGAACAGGGGCGTGTGTGTGTACACAAACAGATCCCTGTTCTGAGAGGCGTGACAGATCGTGCGTTCCTATTAGCTAGGAACCACCATCTGTAAATTCCTCTAGGTCAGCCCCCTCCCCCTACAGTTAGAACACACAGTCAGAGAACACATTTAACCCCTTGATCGCCACCTAGTGTTAACCCCCTTCCCGGCCAGTGAAATTTTTACAGTAATCGGTGCATTTTTATAGCACTGATCGCTGCATAAATGCCAATGGTCCCAAAAATTTGTCAAAAGTGTCCGATGTGTCCGCCATATTGTGAAAGTCCTGATAAAAATTGCAGATCGCCGCCATTACTAGTAAAATGCCAATGGTCCCAAAAATGTGTCAAAAGTGTCCAATGTGTCTGCCATAATGCCAAAGTCCTGATAAAAATCGCAGATTGCCTCGATTACTAGTAAAAAAATAAAAATAATATAATAAAAATGCCATAAAACTATCCCCTATTTTGTAGACGCTATAACTTTTGCGCAAACCAATCAATATACGGTTAATGTGATTATTTTTTACCAAAAATATGTAGAAGAATACATATCGGCCTAAACTGAGAAAAAAATGTATTTTTCAAATAAAAAATGGGGATATTTATTATAGCGAAAAGTACAAAATATTGTCACAACAAAAGCAATAATTCCAAAGGAGGAAGAGGGATTATCACGGTGCTACAATAATAGAAAATATTTTTAGTTTATACAAAATGTATTAAATTCTAAAAGAAATTATACATACAAAAGAAAAAAGAAAATTACATAAATACATAAATGAGAAAAAAATGTATCTCAAAATAGTTATATTCTCTCCAATTTCCAGGAAGCACAAAATTTATAATGTGTTAGGCCAAGGAGGTAATAGCCTTAGAGTGCTATCCGATCAGTCCTTCCCTACATGTTTCGCCATAAAAATGGCTTTCTCAGGGGCAATGGAATATAAACTCAACAGAGAGACAATGATTCTACACTAAAGAAAACATCAAATTTTTATTTAAACAAAAACTGCATGAAAAAATACATATAGGCCAACACAAGAACCTGAACAATTCGAAACCATCCAAACCCACCACAAGGGAAAAAAAAATACACTATCTGCCTGGAGTTTGCATGTTCTCCCTGTGCCTGCGTGGGTTTCCTCCGGGTACTCCGGTTTCCTCCCACACTCCAAAGACATGCTGGTAGGATAATTAGACCCTGTCCAAAAAAATTGGCCATAATATGTGTATGTGTATGTCAATGTTGTAAGTGTGTCGGGACCCTACGGGTTAAAGGACCGCATAAAAAAGCTGCAGATGGACACCAGTAGCAAGAAAGCACCCTGAGGCGATTCAGTTCACATAGGTAGCGCTATACAAGTCACTCATTCATTCATGAGGTGCTGTATCTAGAATGGACCTCTTGCCACACAATTTCTACAAAATATTGTGTTGTTTTTTTTTCAAAATTGTCGCTCTTTTTTTGTTTATAGTGCAAAAAACCCCTCCAAAAAAAACGCAGAGGCGATCATATACCACCAAAAGAAAGCTCTATTTGTGGGAAAGAAAGAACGTCAATTTTGCTTGTGTGCAGCGTCGCACGACCGCACAATTGTCAGTTAAAGCGACGCAGTGCTGAATCGCAAAAAAAAAAAAATGGCCCGGTCATTCAGCAGCCAAATCTGAAGCGGTTAAACGCGTAGATAAAATTACAAAACTTCTCTGGCGGTGAAAGGGTTACATTTTGCTCCCCTCGCTGTTCTGTAATGGTGTTGGGGGGGAGGGGAGGGGAACGACAAAGACATAAACCACTGCAGGGAAATCTCTGCTATAAGCCCGCAATCTGAAATATATATAAGTAGAATTAGCTCTTAATTAAAAAATAAAAACCTCCAGATTTCGGCTCAGTTTATTTATTTTCACACCATTGAAACGGATTGTTAGCAGTAATAAAAATGTATTTTGCCAACAAGCCTTTGAAACGTATATATATTCGTTCTGGTCCATTATAGCCCCGGCAAACTGAACAAATTACAGAACGGCTGGAAACCCGATCATTTAAAAACTAATTTCACACATCAGATGGTAATGTAATCGCGTGACGCCTCGGCAAAATTCGCTGTTCTCCGTCAACAAATGAATGGATTTAGGGCGCTTTAAACACTTGTGACATTTTCACAGCCAGTCATAGTACAATGAGCCGTCCTTTGCATGGACGGCGTGCTCGGCGGAGCTGCAGCAACAAGGTAATCAATAGCGTGGTTAGCGAGAACGAGCCTGCATATGACTTTATTAGAGCCACGAGTGCCTGCCGACTAATATCTTTAATAATTTCAGCGGTGACATTTATGTTATGTATCGCTCAAGTATTGAACCGGCGTTCAGGGTAACTAGATAAATGCGTGTGTTTGAATAGAGATGACAAGGCAATTAAAGAAGGAACTAGGGGCTAATATCTTCAAGCGTTTCCAAGACACATCCGCCATTGTGTGGTGAAATAATAAAACAGAGTAGACAAGCCCTCGTCTATTACTGTTTATATAATGCCAGAGCTTTGGGCTGGAGTCACCCTCCTCTGTTCCTGTGCTTTGCATTACATGCACCATGTCACGTGTTCAGCCCATTCAACACAACGGAACTGACGTCACATTTTTTTCTGATACAACGTATGCATAGCTCCCAACTGTCCCGGATTTGGAGGGACTGTCCCGGATTTGGAGCACCGTCTCCCTGTCCCTCTTTCCCCCTCATTTGTTGGGCTGGAGTCCCTCTCCTCTGTTCCTGTGCTTTGCATTACATACACCATTTCACATGTTCAGCTCATTCAACACAAAGGAGCTGACGTCACATTTTTTTTCTGATACAACGTATGCATAGCTACCAACTGTCCCAGATTTTGAGGGACTGTCCCGGATTTCGAGGAACTTTCCTGAATTTCGAGGGACTGTCCCAGATTTGGAGCAATGTCCCTCTGTCCCTCTTTCCCCCTCATTTGTTGGGCTGCAGTCACCCTCCTCTGTTCCTGTGTTTTCCATTACACGCACCATGTCAAATGTTCAGCCCACACAACGGAACTGACGTCACATTTTTTCTAATACAACATATGCATAGCTCCCAACTGTCCCGGATTTCGAGGGACTGTCCCAGATTTGGAGCAATGTCCCTCTTTCCCCCTCATTTGTTGGTCTGCAGTCACCCTCCTCTGTTCCTGTGTTTTCCATTACACGCACCATGTCAAATGTTCAGCCCACACAACGGAACTGACGTCACATTTTTTTTCTGATACAACGTATGCATAGCTCCCAACTGTCCTGGATTTTGAGGGACTTTCCCGGGTTTCGAGGGACTGTCCCGGATTTGGAGCAATGTCCCTCTTTCCCCCTCATTTGTTGGGCTGGAGTCACCCTCCTCTTTTCCTGTGCTTTGCATTACATGTCCCATGTCACGTGTTCAGCTCCTTCAACACAACGGAACTGACGTCACATTTTTTTTCTGCTACAACGTATGCATAGCTGCCAACTGTCCCAGATCTTGAGGGACTGTCCCGGATTTGGAGCAATGTCCCTCTGTCCCTCATTCCTCCTCATCTGTCCCTCATTTTGGTCTGATCTATATAGTTGTACATACCTCCCAACATTTTGAGATGGGAATGAGGGACACCTATCAGCAAAAGTGTGCAGGTATAGGACACACCCCTTGCCACACCTCCCAGGACACGGTTCTGGAAAAGTTAACAAAAGAATATGTTTGCCAACTACAAACATCACTAAACCCTTACTATTCATTGCTAGGGAAATTAAACGTTAAGGATTTTAATTTTGAACTTAAATAAATATAAAAAAAAGTAAAATATTTAACATTGCACTTCCCTGTACAGTATCCAGCACTGACCTTAGTCGTGTAGGGTGGCAGATGTTTGCCATTCTCGGCGGATACAGAAAATATATCGCGTGTAAATACAAACCTAAATTAGCTCACTGATGAGTAAAATGAGTACAGGTAACTAAATATAACAGATGTTGCTAGCTCATGCAAACAGATTAAAAGCGCATTTAAATCTCAAATAAAAGGAAAAAGCAAATAAATATAAATGTGCAAAAGAAATCAAAATAGATATGAATTGTCAATACTTCAAAAACGCCAGGGTTACCTTTCTTATATCTGTTGACTCAACAAAAGCATATGCTTGTTAGGTGTTAAAACGCATAATATATATATACATATATATATATATATATATATACATATATATATATATATATACATATATATATATATATATATATATATATATATATATATATATATATATATATATATATATATATATATATATATACATATATATATATATATATATATATATATATATATATATATATATATATATATATATATATATATATATTTGTTATGAGTCAGTGACTCAATAAGTAGCACAGCAAGGATGAAAGCTTGAGAAGCTACACATAAAAAAAAACAAGCAATTTCACACCTTTGTGCGATCCAGATCATCCTGTTACATTCTACATATTATAAATGTAAACCAAAAATTCAGGAGGGATGGTTGTAATCCTTTTTAACCCCATGCCAAGATACGTCGGCACAATGGCATGGCTGGGCAAATGGGCGTACAGGTACGTCCCCTTTAAGATGCGGCATTGTGGGCCCGCGCACGCGACACTTCCTTTTTACTTTTTTTTTTTTGATCACTTTTATACCTATTACAAGGAATGTAAACATCCCTTGTAATAAGAATAGTCCATGACAGGTGCCTTACAGCGAGATCTAGGGACAGTAAGTCCCCACATTTTGCCTCTAGACTGGGAAGCCTGAAAAAAAAAAAAAACATGGGCTTCCCGTGGTGTCAGAGGAGGGCGGGGTCACCCTTTATGTCACCGGGTGGCCCCGCCCTCAGCTATATAACAGCTGCCATTGAGAAGAAGTGTCACTCGGCGGGAGCCTCCCATGGAGTTGGAACTGTTGCAGATTTTTTTTTCTTTTCTTTTTTCGGTCCGTCGGGTGGCGTGGATTTACATTACGGGACATTTTAATTATTTTTTTTAAATAAAGGACTAGTCCCAAGCTGTCTCTTGTCTTTTTTACCATTTTTGACACTTTTTTTGCGAAATGGTAGGGATATAATGTGCCCCGTTACCAATTCACATGGGAGGGGCCCGGGATCTGGGGGTTACCTTATTAAAGTGTCTTCCAGATTCTGATAAGCCTCCCACCCGCATACCCCCACAGCCACCGGAAAAGGGTTGCAGGGAGGAGGCCCTTGTCCCCATCAACATGGGGACAAGGTGCTTTGGGGTCAGACCCCAAAGCACCCTCCCTATGTAAAGGGCATGTGGCCTGGTACGATTCAGGGGGGCACGCTCTATTCCCACCTCTTTTCCTGCGGCCTGCCAGGTTGTGTGCTCAGACAAGGGTCTGGTATGGATTTGAGGCGGACCCCTACGCCATTTTTAAAAAAATGTTGGAACAGGGTTCCCCTTAAAATTTATTCCAGACCTGAAGGTCCTGGTATGAATTAGAGGGGGGACCCAACATCATTTTATTTTAAAATTTGGCACAGGGTTCCCCGTAATTTCCATACCAGACTTGGTATGGATTTTGGGGTGACCACCACGCAATTTATTTTTAAAATTTTTGGTTCATGCCAGTCCCAAAGGGCCTGGTAATAGACTGGGGGAAGGGGGAACCCATGCCCTTTTTTTCAATGAGTTTAATCTATATTGCCGAGACCCGACAATTCATTACAGCCACTATAAGTTTTAAATTACTTTTTTTCTTTTAGAAATATCATTTTGCTGTGGTATTGTTCTAAACACGAGAAAACTGTGCCACTTTACAGGCATACTATAGACACCCCCCAGGCATGATATTTAAAGGAATATTACATTTTTATAGTAACATGGTGGGGAAAGGGGAGGGGGAAATTTTGGGACTTTAAATGAGGTCATAGCCTCCATCCCTATCAGATATAAGACACAAAATTAAAAACAAGAGCTAAGCGGGACTTTAAATGAAGTACGGGGTCTTTTATTGAAAAAAAGGAAAAATTTATTATTCGTTTATATAGTAAGACATGATTACATGTATATTGAAGAGGTGCGCAGACAGACACATTATTAACATTAGCATTTTGCTTTATATAATCTTATTGACCGATACAGAGTAGGTTATAAAAGCGCACCTCCATTATATACATAAAACAACCAAATATAGTAATAAATTAAACAAATAATACAATGTAGGCAACAACTTTGAATCTCGGCTGTATCCATGGTTGGCGGCGGCAGGTGGGACCGGAACAACCGGGGCTAATCACCTACTATATACTGCCACCTCTTGCTTCCGTGTTTTCTCCATACATAAGGTATTTTTGCACTATTAATCTATGTGTCCCTTTTTCCTTACTTTTTTCTTTTACCATCTACTCTGTCACTTGGCATTCAGATTGGGTCATGTTATACACTGCCACCCTCCCCCCTCCCTCTCCTTTTTCTCCCCCCTTTCCCCCCCCCCTCCCTTTGCTAACCTTCTCCTACACTTACCACACATCCATCCCAATATTTTTTTTCATTGCATTTTTCTCCCATATTTTTCACAATATCTGTAGTTCTTACTATGCATTTTCTCACCTATTAGGCTTATACTTACATTCTTATTTCGTCTTCACTTACCAAACGCCCTTGTTGTCCCGGTGGCTGCCTGTGTGTGCATTCTGTGGGCCTCTTCGCCCCTGGATGGGCCTCCTCAGCTCCCGTACCATCGCTTTGGGTGCCTGGTGTCTTTCGAGGCTGCACCTTTGACTGCATGGCTATGTGTAAAGCCCCGTACACACGAGCGGACTTTTCAACATCCAAAGTCCGACGGACTGATTCCGTCAGACTATTCGATCGTGTGTGGGCTGCAACGGACTTTTGATTCACCAAAGTCTGACGGACTTTAGAATATGGAACATGCTTCAAATTTTCCCGACGGAACTCCGCCGGACCCGGTCCCTTCGAAAAATTCGCTCGTGTGTATGCTATTCCGACGGACTAAAACCGACGCTAGGGCAGCTATTGGCTACTGGCTATGAACTTCCCTATTCGAGTCCAGTCGTACGTCATCACGTTAGAATCCGTCAGGGAGTTTAGTGTGATTGTGTGTGGCCAAGTCCGCTCAGTCGAAAAGTCCGTCAGAACTCTGTCAGAACTCCGGCAGAACTCCGGCAGAACTCCTTCGGAAGTCTGTCGGACATAAGTCCTCTCGTGTGTACGGGGCTTAAGTGACCACTAGGTAGGGTTTTTTTAACCTCCCCATGCTCCATCATTGCAAATACTAATTTACTACTACTTTGTATTTTCAGACCAATCACGAGCTTGCTCCTGACGAGCGGTAGTAAGCCGCGAAACGCGTAGAGCTAATAATTGCCGTGTATTCTGGTACCCCAATTTCAATTAGCATAAATTTTTGAAACATTGCATCAACTATGTTTTTTTACTAATTTGTTGCAACAACCAAGAAGTCATAGATTCAAAGTTGTTGCCTACATTGTATTATGTTTAATTTATTACTATATTTGGTTGTTTTATGTATATAATGGAGGTGCGCTTTTATAACCTACTCTGTATCGGTCAATAAGATTATATAAAGCAAAATGCTAATGTTAATAATGTGTCTCTCTGCGCACCTCTTCAATATACATGTAATCATGTCTTACTATATAAACGAATAATAAATTTTTCCTTTTTTTCAATAAAAGACCCCGTACTTCATTTAAAGTCCCGCTTAGCTCTTGTTTTTAATTTTGTGTCTTATTACATTTTTATAGTTTCACTATAAGCATTATTAAAATCACTGCTCCTGAAAAATGGCCGTTTTTAAAACTTTTCTTTTCATTGATGCATGTCCCCTGGGCCAGGACCCGGTTTCCCCAAACACTTTTTACGACAATAACTTGCACATAAGCCTTTAAAATGAGCACTTTTGATTTTTCATGTTCGTGTCCCATAGGCTTTAAAGCGGTTCTTCACCCTAAAGGGGAAGTTCCGCTAATCTGATCCCTCCCCCCCTCCGGTGCCACAATTGGCACCTTTCAGGGGGGAGGGGGGTGCAGTTACCTGGATAATCCAGGTATCTGCACCCACTTCCGGGCAGACCGCCGCAGACCCCGCAGATGTCCCGACCCCCCCCCCCCCGTTGTGTTCTGGGAAAGACACAGTTCCCAGGACACAGTGGGGACCAGAAGAGACGCGCAGCGTGACTCGCACATGCACAGTAGGGAACCGGGCAGTGAAGCCGCAATGCTTCACTTCCCGATTCCCTGACAGAGTATGGCAGCGGGGGCAGCAGCGAGACGAGCGATCGCTCGTCATCTGCTGCCGACATCGCTGGACCCTGGGACAGGTAAGTGTGATTTTATTAAAAGTCAGCAGCTGCAATATTAGTAGCTGCTGGCTTTTAATATATTTTTTTTAGGTGCAGAACCACTTTAAGGGTGTTCGTGTGTTCTTCCAAATTTTTTGCCTAATCGGATGTTCTGGTGCAAACCGAATCGGGGGGGGGGGGGGGGGTTGGGGGTGTCCGGCTCATCCTTAATAGTAATGACGGTTTCAGGAATAGTCAGGCAGACTATTAATTATATGTACTAGGGTATATAAGATCGATGCCTATTATTAGTGGAAAGTCCAGAAAATTTTACCCTAAGCTGTAGTGTATTTTTTCATGTTCAAAATAAATAACGATATGCATAGTTTCATAGTTGGTAAGGTTGAGTAAAGACAATAGCCCATCCAGTTCAACTTGTGTAGGTGTATGTGTGTCAATGCCAGTAATTATTTCCCTGTATGTTGTGTTCGCTAAGATGCACGCCCAAGAGTCTTTTAAAAATATCCATGCTCCCCGCTGACACCACCAATTGTGGAAGAGTTCCACATCCTTATAGCCCTTACAGTGAAAAACTCCCTACATAGCTTAACGTTAAACCACTTCTCCTCCAATCTCATTGTGTGGTCCTCTTACACCCCCTAAGACTGAATCGTTTTCTTCCTACTCTGGGATCACCATTGAGGTATTTGTATATCACTATCATATCTCCTCTCAAGCGTCTCTTCTCCAGGGAGAATAAGTTGAGTGCTTGATGTGAGTGCTTGATGTTCCTCCTAATTGAGGTCCTCCTGTCCGCTTATTAATTTAGTTGCCCTTCTCTGGACTCTTTCCAGCACATCCATTCTGAGGTCTGGTGACCAGAACTGGACGGAATACTCCAGATGTGGCCAAACCAGAGTCTTATAAAGTGGCAGGATTATAGTTTTATCTCTGGAGTAAATTCTATTTTTTTGCAAGCTATTAGCCCTTGTACACACGGTCGGCCATTCCGACAACCAAATCCGTCGGATTTTGTCCGACGGATTTTGTCCGAAACTGTTGCATACACACAGTCGGACAAAGTTGTAGAAAATACGATCGTACTTAACGTGATGATGTTATTTCATTAGGACGGGACTACGTTCAGGCTAGTAGCCAATAGCTTTGGTCTAGGAATTTGATCTGAGCATGCGTGGCACTTTGTCCGATCGGAATTCTCTACACATGATCGGACAAAGTCCGATCGGTTCATGTTATCGGAAAATTTTATAGCCCAGCTGGAAAACTTGGTCCATCGGATACTCCGACAGAAACAGTCCGATGGAGCCCACACACTGTCGGATTATCCGACAACATGGTCCTATCGGACATTGTCCATCGGAATGTCCGACCGTGTGTACAAGGGCTTAGTCTGCTGGTTTTGCATGCTGCACCTTGACATTGGATACTATTGCTCAGTTTGTCTTCTACTAGGACCCCCAGATCCATCCATCCTTGATTCCCCCAGAGGTTCTCCCCCTGGTGAGTAGTTTACATTTATATTTTTGGCCCTCAAGTGCATCACTTTACATTTTTCAATATTAAACCTCATTTGTAATGTAGTTGCCCACTCCATTATTTTATTTAGGTCTTCCTGTAAAATTTCTATATTGCTACTGATATATGTACTTCAATATTACTGATTGCATAACTTGTTACATACATTGTACCACCTACTGTATTTGATGCTTATTGTTACTACTCTTTATTTTCTACAATAAAATCCTTTGTATTGAAAAAAAAATAAAAAAAATTTCAACATGCTAATTCTATTGCCTTGCCTTTTTTTTGTGTTGTCCGCTAAAACTGAGATTGAGCTATGTATCCCTTCCTTCCAGAATTGGTCCTAAGACAGACCCTTATGCCCCGTACACCCGAGCGGAATTTCCGTCCGAAAAAAGTGTGATGGGAGCTTTTGGTCGGATATTCTGACCATGGGTATGCTCTATCCAACTTTTTCTGTCTGAATTTCCGCCAGCAAAAGATTGAGAGCAGGGTCTCTATTTTTCTGTCGGAAAAAGTTCCTATTGGCAATTCTGTTTGTATGTATGCAATTCCGACGTGCAAAAGACCACGCATGCTCCGAAACAATTTGACGCATGCAAATTTTTTTGAGCAACACTATTTTCTCGGCTCGTTGTAGTGTTGTACATCACCACGTTCTTGAGGGTCTAAAAGTTCCGAGAACTTTTGTGTGACCGTGTGTATGCAAACCAAGCTTGAGCGGAATTCCGTTGGAGAAAACCATCCAAGATTTTTCCGACGGAAATTCCGCTCGTGTATACGGGGCATTAGGGTACCCCACTTACCAATCCAGACCAGTCTGAGTACACATTATCACTATAATACTATACTATAATAAAATAAGAACTTTGTTTGAATGACTATAGCGTATAGATGGCTCAAACAACAGTAATTTTACTTTTTTTAAAAATTGTAAAGAAATTAACTTTTTGGGTCACCTAAGGTCAGTTTCCTAAAGACATTGTGAGAATTCATCAACCTTCCCTGGTTTTCTCTATTATTGCTTAGGTCTGCATGCTGAACAATTCAAGGAGAGAGTAGGGGAACCCCAGGGAGGAGATGACACAAACAATAAAAGTATTGCTTTGCATGCCTATATTGATTGTAAAAGGTGTGAACCACGCTGCCTGTCACTACTTATTTATGCCGTTCTCCTTAGAAGTACTCATAGACCTATTATTGCTCTCCGAGGGTCATTAAATAATAGATTAGCTCATAGAATGCTGAGCGCGGTGATGTACTGCAGGAGCTTTGATAAGTTTGGTACAATAGTTAACTTTATACTACATAAAACCCACTATAGATTAATTTTTATGTTGGAGCCGTGGAATACAACCCTCAGACAGATCTCCAGACAGGAGCAACAAGTAGTAGAAGATCTGTCTATACATGTTTAGATGGTGAAAACCTTCTCCCTGATGAGGCCCCATGGTAACAGAACATTTGACACGGAGCAGCACAGAAAAGAATTAAGACATTTTATTAATTGAATACATTATTTACTGTATTAATTATTAACTTAGCTTATTAATTTATTAAATTAATACAGTTAAAGGAATTATAGCTTTGTGTTTCCAGCTCTTACAATAATGGATGGATATAAATACAAATCCTTCCGGAAAAAAAATGCACTTTCTATACATATATTTTATCTGTGTATTTAGTTGTTTGCCTGACATTCGGGTTTAACATATATTTGCTACGTTCAGGAATAATCCTGGCAAAACACATAATGATACGATTGTTTCATCTAGTAATTGCTTCAATAAAATAATCGTGTCCACCATAACTCAGCTGCTCTAAATGATAATTTTAACCTATGAAAGAGCATTTTCATTGAAAAGGAATAATTCATTTTGTGGAAAAATCAAACCAAACATCTCTTTTTTTTTCTTGACGCGTCAAATAATAATTAATGGGTGAAATCTTATTTTCTCACGTACATATTCCACATGCATGCTCCAAGCAGAGAAAATGTACGTAGATTAAAGTGTTACTAAACCTAAAACAGTAAAATCAGTCTCTAAATGCAGTAAGGCACGCTTGTTATACTCCATGTGGAACCTAAGGGGTTAATCCTCTGCATTGTGTAAAAGGGCTGTTTGATCCTGGCTTCTCGGATCATCCCCTTCTTCCACTGTCCCCAATCCATCTCCTGACAGTACAGAGCCTTGGGGGGCAATATGCACATACTCAGTTTGGTGTATATATACAGGCATACCCCACTTTTAAAGCGGGAGTCCACCGGGACTCCGCGTTTTTTTTTTTTTTTAAAAGCCAGCAGCTACAAATACTGCAGCTGCTGACTTTTAAAATAGTGACACTTACCTGTCCAGCGCGCCCGCGATGTCGGCACCCGAAGCCGATCTCTAGGTCGTCTGTCGGGTCCTGCCGCCGCCATCTTGGGTATGGGAATCAGGAAATGGAGCCTTTCGGCTTCATTTCCCGGTTCCCTACTGCGCATGCGCGAATCGCGCTGCGCAATAAGGACGGTCCCCGCTGCCTCTGGGATCTGTGTGTTTCCAAGCAGGCAGCCGGGCACTTGCGGGAAGGGGCGGGCACTTGCGGAAAGGGGCGTAAGTTACGCTCCTTTCCGCAGAGAGCTATCCCGGAAGTGGGTGCAGTTACCTGGATTATCCAGGTAACTGCACCCCCCTCCCCCCTGAAAGGTGCCAATTGTGGCACCGGAGGGGGGGAGGGTTCCGATGAGCAGAAGGTCCACTTTAGGGTGGACCTACACAATGGGGTTTATTTACTAAAGCTAGAAAGTGCAAAATCCGGCTCACTTCTACATAGAAACCAATGAGCTGCCAGGTTTTATTACCAAAGCTGACTTGAACAAGCTGGGGTTAGAAGCTCATTGGTTTCTATGCAGAAGTGAGCCTGATTTTGCACTTTCCAGCTTTAGTAAATAAACCCCATTGTGTGCTTAAAAACAGGGTATGCCTGTAGTTTTTTGTTTTTTTTTCGTGGGAGGGTGCATGTGATCTGCACAGGGCCAATCAGCACTGTCCAGACATAGGGAAAGGGGTCATGCAGCTTCATAGAAGATTGAAAACTCCTTCTACAAGCTTTAACCAGACACTGATAGAAGACTGCTTGCTATATACTGCTTATTAGAAAAGGTATTTAGCGGTTTATATTTACTAAAATAATTGCATTTCTATGCTCTGTGTACTGTGGGAGACCGAATACAGTGAATGCAGGCTCCTGGGTATAGTAATACTTTAAATATGATTTTCTGAAATTGGCATCTGAATGAGCTGCCACCAAATATTTAACCCAAAAGAAGGATGGAATGTGGGATCATTCAAGGGTTCCATTGACTAGTATGTGTCTCTTGTGAAATAAAATAATTATCATTGTCTCAAAAAATAAAGAGGTCACTGGTACCCCCTTGGATAAACCATATCTATTAGACCATTTAATTGTGTCATAGATCCTCTGTAGATTCTGGCTGACATGCACTAAGCAAATAACTAGGTAGTCTAGTTTTAAGGTAACACTTAAATCGTGGTCTTGTGGGAGGAATTAGAGGCAAAAATTGCTGTGGACAAATCTCGTCACTGGAGTCTCAGAAAATAATAGGTTGGCCAATGTTTCAATGATGACCCAAAACTGTTGATAGCCTCTTGAGCAAGCCATATCTGTTAGATCAGTCAATTGTGTCACAGTTCCCCTATAGATTATGGATGACACAGACTAAGTAAATAACTAGGTTCGCCATATCAAGTTAACATCTAAATTGTGTTCTTATGGGAGGAATTTGAGGCAAAAATGACTGTGGTGAAATCTCACCATTGGATTCTCAGAAAAAAATTGGTTGGCCAATGTTTCAGTGATGACCCAAAACTGTTGGTATCCTCTTGAGCAAGCCATATCTGTTTGACCGGTCAATTATGTTACAGTTCCCCTATAGATTATGGATGCCACAGACTAAGCAAATAACTAGGTACTCCAGTATCTAAGTAACACCCAAATTGTGGTATTATGGGAGAAATTAGAGACGAAAAAAGCTGTGGTGAAATCTCCTCATTGGAGTCTCAGAAAATAATAGGTTGGCCAATGTTTCAATGTTGACCCAAAACTGTTGGTACTCTCTGGAGCAAGCCATATCTGTTAGACCAGTCAATTGTGTCACAGCCCCCCTATAGATTATGGATAACACAGACTAAGTAAATAACTAGGTTCTCCATATCAAATTAACACCTAAACCTTGGTCTCATGGAAAGAATTAGAGGCAAAAATGACTGTGGTGAAATCTGACCATTGGAGTATCAAATGGAAATAGGTTGGCCAATGTTTCAGTGATGACCCAAAACTGTTGGTACCCTCTTGAGCAAGCCATATCTATTAGACTAGTCAGTTGTGTCACAATTCCCCTAAATATTCTGGATGGCACGGACCAAGCAAATAACTAGGTACTCCAGTTTCAAGCCAACACCTAAATTGTGGTATTATGGGAGGAGATAAAGGCAATAATTGCTGTGGTGAAATCTTGCCATCGGAGTCTCAGAAAATAATAGGTTGGCCAATGTTTCAATGACAGCCTGAAACTGTAATAACATTTCTGTGTAAAGATGTCCTTTAAATGAATGATGCAATATATTAGCATACGTGCCACCGTTATTCTTGAGTATAGATATGAAACAGAAAATTACCTCCCAGAACACAAAATTACCTTATGAAATAAAAAGAGATGCAAAGAAAATGTTTTTTTTGTCTCATAAAACAATAGTAATTGGTTTCCTTTGAAGAATGTCATAATCTGATTGATAAAACAATGAGTAATAATAAAAGCTCCCTAAATAATAAAACTTTGAAATATAACAAATTACACTTAATAATGGATCACACAATGTCATCGTGTAGTGGGAGTGAAAACATTGAGACTGATTGATGGGAGAATTGAGGTTTTAGCTTTGATAGTTACAGCCGACTTGGGTACATGAAATATTGATCACTATATAAATCATGGATGCCAACGCTTGTTTTGGGGAAAAACAAGGAAAATTAAAGGGCCAGTTTATCTGGAAAACATTTTCCACTTCTGGGTGGGCCCAGGTTGACTGGTTAGAGTTAGACCAATGCTTTGCTTTATCAGTAAAGTCCCTATTAGGGAGACACTTGATTTGGAGGGCTTGCAGATGATAGCTTTCTGTAAATCATTCTAGACCTTTAGAAGTCATATTATTATACAAAATGGTTTCAGAGTCTTTTAGATCACTTACCAATTTACTATGGTGCCCTTAAAGATATAATTTTTTTTGAACTGAAGACCGTAAGATGAGTAAACCATTGGGAAGACATGAGTGAAACCTTTAAAACATTGAGGGTGTGAATAAGATTCAGGAGAGCAGTATTTTCAAATTGAATCTGAGGTCAGGAACAGTGGGGGCATGATCTGAAACCAAACTGGTCATGCACATATCACTTTTTTTCTAATCGGTTCAATTCTGCAGACTGATTCCTCCATCCATGTTAAGCAGTGGCTATTGTATTTTTACAGCATGAGGAACTGGGCAAAATTCTGTGTATGACCAGGTTAACAGGAAGAAATTTTAGTAGTATGTTGGTGGGGCTTAAGGAGCCGTAGAAGGGACACTGAGAAACTGCACTCGCTAATGCCTAAATGCTAGGCAGGAGTTTGAGGTCATGTGAGCCAACGTTAAGGCACAACTCCAACTTAGAAGCGGGTTGCACCGCAACGTAACATCAGCACTGAGTTCTCTGCCCCAACTAGTTTAGTCCAAATTGACATTCTGAAGGGACCGTCTGTTTGGACAAAACTAGTCGGGACAGAGTCCCACAATTCTGTAAGCAGCACTACCATCTCCAACGCATCCAGGTTGAAGAGGGCATATTTATTGCAACAATATATACAATACTGGTCGCTCCATTCAGGAACCCACTGTTGCACATCTTGGTTGTATGGTAACCCATACTGAAGTCTTGGCTCCTGATATCCATCCATCCCATATACTGGGATAAAGTGCAGCCAGACCCCCATCTTGGGGTCAGAGTAGCTGGCTAACTGCACTAGTATCATAAGTGGATACGGGCTTGACTGTTGGAGATTGGAGTCCTATGAGGTTGTCCTAAGGGTACTGGCTTAATTATCCAGTTGTCCCATATTGTCAGAGAATGGTTCTTTCCAGCCGCATCAGCCATATCCCTGCACACATATCCCTATCCCTCATCGCCCGGTGGAACGACGCACGCATTTGCACAATAGTGCATGCTTGATGTGTAGCTCTGGCGGGGCTATTTAAAATGGCTTTGGCACTCAAACGGATTGCATCAGGTTCCCGTTTGTATCTGCTTCCTGTTTGATTACTCGTTGAGACCCTGACTGTTCCTGACTACTCTTCTATTCTCCTGGACCTGACCCTCGGCCTGCTTAACGGACTTACCTTGCCTCTGGTGTTTGACCCTCTGCCTGTGACCCAGATTTACCTGCCTTCTCCATTGTTCGACCCTCGGCCTGTGATCCGGTTCTGCCTGCCTTCTCCAGTGCTTGACCCTCTGCCTGTGATCCAGATTGCCTGCCTTCTCCAGTGTTTGACCCTTTGCTTGTACCTCAGACTTACCTTGTGCTTCCTGTATTTGATCCTCAGCCAGTTCTGGAATTCCTGCTAACCCTGGTTCAGCTCAACAGCCATTCCTTAAGGAACTCTACTCCCTGCTGGTGGCCTGTGCCTCTTTGTGCCACCCACTCCCTGTATCACCTCCAGGTGGCGGGGTGTGCTTAGTCGCAAGGGCAAACCGCTCTCGGCATCTCTGCCTCGGTAAGTACTCCCCTGACACATATGAAGTGTCATTACTCTTCTGGATTGAGGGTTCCATCTGGTGTCCATCCAGCGAGTTGGTCCACTCCTTCTGGTAAGAAGAATGGCTTGATCACTGTGGTGGTGTGTGTGGTTCTATTTGCTACATGGAGACTGGTGCTGGGATACTCGCTCTTCCGGCTTTTTTTCCCATGGACTTTTTTCCTATATTCTGTTTCAGAGATTTATTTCTAGCACTGCATGTTTTATATACATATAATATATATAATACTGAAAATGGAAATGGCAATAATTAGAGAAGTCCTATCTAAGAGCAATGTTTAGATAATAGTTTGGCAGTCAAACCCTTTATCAAACCCTTTCCCTACTGGTAAGTTTGGTAATAATGGAGACTATGGTATGGCTGTACTGTGGTTATTGTATTTTGACATCTGAGGAATTGGTCGAAATTCACTCTGTGTATGACCAGTTTTACAGGAAAGAATTTTAGTAGTATGTTGGTGGGGCTTGAGGAGCCATAATGGGGACACTAAGAAACTGCACTCGCTAATGCCTAAATGCTAGGGAGGAGTTTGGGGTCATGTGAAGCCAACATTAAGGCACAACTCCAACTTAGAAGTAGGTGGCACAGTGGTATGGAATCAGCACTGAGACTCTGTCCCAACTAATTTCATCCAAACGGACATTCTTAAGGGAATGTAAGTTTGGACAAAACTGGCTGGGACAGAGTCCCACCATTCTACAAGGAGCACTATGCTCTCTGACACACCCAGGTTGAAGAGGGGATGTTTATGGCAACAATATATACAATACTGAAAAATGGAAATGGCAATAACCTCTCAAACATATATAAAAACGGTGGCAAAATAGATTATACAGTTGGTAGCAAACAAACAGACCAGGGAATGACCCCTAAACCCTGCACTAAGAAGGCGATTCTCAAGGGCAGGTCCATTTGGACAAAACTAGTCGGGACACAGTCTCAGTGCTGACACCACACTGTACGATTCCAGGCTGTTGGTGGCTTTCATAATGAGTTTTTACTGTTTTATCGCTTTCAGCTGGATGACTAATTCTGTTTTACAATAAAGCTGTATTTAACCACTTCCCACCCGGCCAATGCATATATACGGCCGGGTGGGAGCCGTCTACTCCTGATAGGACATTCAGGAACGTCATTCAGGAGTAGCGGGATCGCGCGCGCGCCCGCGCAGCGGCGCGATCCCGATGTGCTCGTGTCACCCGGACACGGCACATCTCAGATCGGCAGGAGGGCTCTGTGATTGGCCCTCCTGATCACATGACGGCCGTGTCCAATCACGGCCGTCATGTGATGTAAACAAACCGTCGGTTGCTAGGCAATCGGCTCTCCTCTCCTCACACGGAAGTCACCGCTGAGGAGAGGAGAGCAGAACGCTGCAGCCGGCTGATGATCAGTGAGTATGGGCTGCTTTTTACAGCTTTTTACTCACTGATCATCAGTGTAGTGTAAACACACAACACACCACACAGTACAAACACAGTCCCCACATATGTCCCCAAAACACACATGTCCCCAAAACATACATGTCCCCAAATAATAAAAACACATGTCCCTAATAATAAAAACATGTCCCCCACATATGTCCCACTAAAATCACATGTCCCAATGATTATCTGCACACATATGTACGTGATCACCTGCACACATATGTACATGATCATTTGCGTACATATGTCCGTGATCACACAAACCAATTATTATACACTTAACGGAATTTTTTTTACCAAAAACATGTAGCAGAATACATTTTGGCTTAAATTTATGACAAAATTTGATTTTATTGGATTTCTTTTCAAATAGAAAAAAGAAAATATTGTTTTTTTTCCAAATTTCCGCTATTTTTGCGCTTATATCGCAAAAAAAAAAAAACGGAGTCGTGAATAAATAACACCAAAATAAAGCTCTATTTGTGCGAACAAAATGATAACAATTTCATTTGGGTACAGTGTAGCATGACCGCGCAATTGTCACTGAAAGCGCTAGAGCGCTGAAAGCTGAAAATTGGGCTGGGAAGGAAGGGGGTGAAAGTGCCCTGTATTGTAGTGGTTAAACGACTACACTATCACTGGCTTTATGTTGGTATTAAGGCTGGGCTCAGCCCTACCTTCTCTGAGCTGGCCGCTCAGCTGTCGGCTTAATGCCAGCTCCTATCTATCCACAGTGACTCACCTGTTGATGATATCCTGCACGTCAGTCCTGCCTACTTAAGCCGTCCAGCCCAGATGATCTCTGCCTTCGCCTTGGTCAACATCACAAAGACTATCTCCTGCGTTCCTGTTAAAGACTTGCTTGGCTAACATTCCTTCTGGCTCCAGATCCTGCTTGCTGTTCCACTACGCTGACCTCTGGCTTCATGACTTTCTGGCTTGTCTGACTATCCATTCCGGTTACCGAACTTTGACTATGTTTTGACTACATTTGTTCTATTTACTTTTATTATTAAACAAGTCTGATTTAACTGTACTTCTGTCTTGGTCTGATTCATGGCTTCTGACAGTTGGCTCATTGGTGAGCTCTATCTATTCCAGTGGGAGTTGCCTTTTTCCTGTTACCTAAGAGGACTGATTCCAAAGTGGAAATGCATACATCTGTGGAGGATCATGTGTCCAAGAAACATGTTGTGTCTACTGTATCTGTTACATTCTGGCGAGTGTGAATTTAGAATAAGGGGGTGGCGCTTAATATTTTCGTTATACAAGGATCTGCTGGATGGTGTAAAATCTATTTTATCTGAATATATATGGACTTTGAGTTAAGAGACTTCACACTTTGCACATTAAACACTATTTATTTACTTATTTTTTGTAAGTTTTTATTATATTCACTGGTGTTCCATCATTTCATGATATTATACAGTATGTGTTTAGGTTTGGGTATATTAAAGTGTAAGTCCACCCTAAAATCCACTAAAAGTCCACTAAAATCCCTGCATCTACAGACATCCACGTTCTAACACTAACCTATATAGCTTTGTAAAGGAGAAATCTGTATAATACCTTTTTTACCCTAATAGGAAAATCTGAGGGGCCTGCATCCCTTTAGTAGTATTTGCAAAGTATCTCACCAAAACTGAAATTCCTATTGCAGAGGATGGCTAAAATTTCACTTTCTTAGTGCAGACTTCTGGGAAAATCAGTGAGCCAATTACACAAGCAAGAAAATTACCTACCTTTGGATATATCAGGGGGTGTCCTGTTCACCATTGGTGTACAGAACTTTGAAAAGAAGGGGGGTAGCCTCACATAATGGTATAGGTCAGTGATGGCGAACCTTGGCACCCCAGATGTTTTGGAACTACATTTCCCATGATGCTCTAGCACTCTGCAGTGTAGTGGAGCATCATGGGAAATGTAGTTCCAAAACATCTGGGGTGCCAAGGTTCGCCATCACTGGTATAGGTTATAGTATTAGTATTAGTATAGTATATATATATAGGTAATAGTAACAGATACAAAATGTACCATCATCCAGATCTACATAGAATAGAGATTTGGAAGTCTGGTCCCCAACCAAGACCCACCAAAGAAAAAGAGCAATTGGACTATCTCGGTACAAATCGGGGGTACAGTACCCCAATTTGTACCGAGATAGTCCAAGTGCTCTTTTTCTTTGGTGGGTCTTGGTTGGGGACCAGACTCCCAAATCTCTATTCGGTGTACAGAACACCTCCAGGTTACCATATTGCATTGCATTTTACAGAAAATACAGCGGGTGACAATTGAAAAGCAAGGGTAATTTTTAATAACGATAAATTACAACATTGTGTAGCAAATATATAAATATGCTATATATATATATATATATATATTTTTTTTTTTTTTTTTATTAGATTTTTTTTTTTTTAAGTTTGGTTTTCTTTACGTAATTAATAAAAAGCGAAACAATAAGAGTTAGCTGAACACTTGACAAAGTTAAATTTATGTTTGCCTGGATTCTGCAGTTATTGCATTTCAGGCACTAGGAGGCCTGATGTCAAAATATTAGACTTTTCAAAACACAGTAATTATACACTCTTCAATCACGAGAAGCTCCTTTCTGCGACACCATTTCTGTCTTTTAATCTCTGTAACACACTGGAATTATCTCTTCAATGCAGGCTAATTACTTATCGCAGAACGGGGAAACAAATAAAATTACCATCATTAGCTGCAATTGACTTTTTTTAAATGTTACTGTGATCTGGTTTATTTGGAGACAAAATAAAAAAAAACTGTATATATATATATATATATATATATATATATATATATATATATATATATATATATATATATATATATATGTATATATATATATATTGCTTACCCCAGAAGGAGCAGCTATTTTCTTGGGACCCTGTTCCTGAAACCCCCCATTCTGTAAGTAGCACTACCAGAGCTGGGACAAGGGGAGGGAAGGTTGCCCTGGGTGCAATGGTTTATTGCAGATATGTGGGTGCCCTAACCCTAATGGAAGGGAGGTGGGGAGGGCGCAGTTTGGCATCTTCACCCTGGGCACTGGATGGCCTTGACCCGGCACTGAACACTACACTCTCCAACAACACACACACACACATGTTGAAGAGGGGATGGCTTACAGCTACGGAAAACCTGAAATTCACTATCTCAGAGCATTAGAATATTCTGAAAAAGTTCAATATTGTAGACTGATGGTGTCACACTCTAATTATCATTATTATTATTCACAATTTATATAGCGTCAACAGTTTACGCAGCGCTTTACAATGTAGAGGGGGACAGCACAATTACAACACAGTTCAATACAGGAGGGCCCTGCTCGTAGAGCTTACATTCTAAAGGGAGGGGGTGGTGGTACAAAAGGTAATAGATGCAGAGAATGGTTTGATGGGGGTTTGGCTCGGGGACAGTTAGGTGGGTGTGCGATAGGCTTCCCTGAATAAGTGAGTTTTCAGGGATCTCCTAAAGGTGGACAGGTTAGGGGCTGATCAGATATACTGAGGCAGGGAGTTCCAGAGGATGGGAAAGGCTCTGGAGAAGTCCTGAAGACGAGCATGGGAGGAGGTAACAAGGGAGCTAGAGAGCAGAAGGTCCTGGGAGGAGCGGCGGGGAGGATTTGGGCGATATCTGCAGATGAGGTTGGTGATGTAGCTGGGGCGATGTCGTGGATAGCTTTGTATGTTGTGGTTAGCATTTTTAATTTTATACGGTGGGGTAAGGGAAGCCAGTGAAAGGATTGGCAGAGAGTAGCTGTTCTTAATTACTAGGAACAGCAGATCTGTCTCTCCTCCCCTGTCAGAACAGGGATTTGTGTGTTTACATACACAGCTCTCCTTCCTGGCTCTCGCACCCATGATCGCGAGTGGCCGTCGGACATCGCGATCGCCGGCCATACACATCGGGTCCCCTGCCGTGCAGGCGACTTAAAGGAGCTGATGTACCAGTATGGCGATTTTGCGGGAGCAAGCCGACCTGCCACCTTATAATGATGGTGGCGGCAAGTGGTTAAAGTCGTTGTAAACCCACAAAAAAAAACCTGCAAGCAAAGGCATAATGAGCTAGTATGCATCTATAAAGTATAGTGTAGTGCTTTAACAATTAATAAATGAAAAGTTCATATTATTGATGGATGAATTCCAGAAAAACTGTCAAAATAGAATCATTATTCTTCAATCCATGAAAGGGGCAGGAGGAACCACCACCAACACCCGATATTACTGACTCTTACCGTCAGTGCACATAATAAATGCACATAGGATCGAATTGTAAAAGATCAGATTTCCAGACTCCTCCTTATCCCAATATGATTAATCCACATAGGGGGAACCATCCATAAGCAAAAAAAACATTTCTTTGCACTTCTCAAGACTTCTTCTAATGTGTCCTCAGAAAAGTTAATTTCCCCAATGGCCACATAAAGAAATGAAAAGAATGGTTTCATTGCGCAGACTTCATGATAAGTCAATCATTCTTTAATAAAAAATCCCAATAAAATTACACTCACATTTCAGATGAAACACAAACAGCATATAGATACTAGCAACATCCGGCATAAAGGATGGAAACCACTCTCGTGCTCCTTCACATGTCACAGGTCCCTCTTTCACCTAAGGTTTCGTCACAAACGTGCGTCATCAGGGGCATGACCGTGACAATAGAGAGAGAGCTTTATATAGGAATCAGGATTAAAAAATTAATTAAATTAAAAATTAACCTCTTGCAGGTGCTGTCTCCCATGTGTGAAGGAAAACGCCATTTCATAGTGTGTATTTCCGCCATGATTAGCGTGCGTTCCATTGCGCAGGAGTCAATAAAATGAAATAAAGCTTAATGCAGAACTTCCGGTCCCTCGTGTGTTCCAATGGCCGGAACTAACCTGTAAAGAGAATAGATGATAGGCCCCAAGTATATCCCACTGATAATAAACAATACCCACGTCACTTCCGCCCGGAAGTGACGTAAGTATAGGCCTGATGCGGAACATCGCATAGATAAGTCGCTTGGATGTTAGGTAAATTTAGCTCTTTTTGGCTTTTCTGTAGGGTTGCACGGATACTGGTATCACCTATGCCAGTGATGGCGAACCTTGGCACCCCAGATGTTTTGGAACTACATTTCCATGATGCTCATGCACTCTGCATTGAAGTTCAGCATCATCGGAATTGTGGTTCCAAAACATCTGGGGTGCCAAGGTTCGCCATCACTGGCATAGGTGATACCAGTATACATGCAACCCTACAAAAAAGCCAAAAAGAGCTAAATTTACCTAACATCCAAGCGACCTATCTAGGAGGACTCTACACATTGATAGAAATAAAACAAACTCACCATGAAGAGGAGGAGGTGCAATACATGACACTGTTGGTTGACCAGCAATCAATGAGGCTCCATCAGTGCGGAGCGAACGGTGAATTCAGACTATGAATTTGTTCCATAAATGTACCATAAATGCAAAAAGTGCAGAATGATCCTCAAAACAATCGTCTTCTGCTTTATGAATACACCTCTTATAAAGTCTCTTTTTTCATAGGCAGTCAAAACTTCACTCAGTTTGCAATAAATTTCCCTTCCAAAGGTTTTTCTTTTCAAAGCTTTTTACTTGAGTATATGTATTATGTCTGACAGCTATCATGACCTTTCAGAGAAAAAAAAAGGGGTCTAAAATGCTTCTTGAGATACTTACTTATTGTAAAATTTGTATTCCCATCTGGTATTTCCAACTAAAAATAGTTTTTACGACAGGAGGGAGATCCAAACACAGAAGAAAGACATTAGGAGGCATTCAGACCTTCGTATAAATGCTTTTTTTGGATAGACTACTCTAAGTGAAAGTACTCTAAGTAAAAAATTGAATGGTAATGATGCCTACCTACTCTCTTTTAAACCTACTGATTTATCTTGCAATACCTGGTTCAAAAATATAGCAATACCGCAAAGTGATACCACCAAGTCTGCTGCTGTTTTAAAAGCTGTCACCGGGCAAAGTTTGAGTTTTGCTTATAGTGGGAAAGGTTTTGGAACCTTTACTTTTCCCCCATTATCTGTTGCTTTGACACCCCGTTATTGGAACAGGAAGTGTGGGAAAATCCCCCCTCCCCCCCAGACTTTCCCCATGCAGATACAGAAAAAAATATAAACCTAACAGAGGTTCGAACCCAAATATTTATAATGATTTTTAGCTACTTTTGTGATAAATACTCTTCCACAGGGCAAACTCTAAGCCCTTGTACACACGGTCAGACATTCCGACAACCAAATCCGTCTGATTTTGTCCGACGGATTTTGTCGGATGGATTTTGTCCGAAACTGTTGCATACACACAGTCAGACAAAGTTGTCAGAAAATCCGATCGTACTTAACGTGATGACGTTATTTCGTTAGGACGGGACTACGTTCAGGCTAGTAGCCAATAGCTTTGGTTTAGGAATTTGATCTGAGCATGCGTGGCACTTTGTCCGATCGGAATTCTCTACACATGATTGGACAAGGTCCGATTGGATCATGTTGTCAGAAAATTTTATTGACAAGTTGGAAAACTTGGTCCGTTGGATACTCCGACGGAAACAGTCCGATGGAGCCCACACACAGTCGGATTATCCGACAACACGGTCCGATCGGACACCTTCCTTCGGAATGTCCGACCGAGTGTACAAGGGCTTAGCCCACGTACACACGGTCGGAGATTTTGCCAACCAAATCCGTCGGATTTTGCCCGTCGGATTTAGTCCGACGGATTGTGTCCGAAACTGTTGCATACACACGGTCGGGCCAAGTTGGCTAAAAATCCGATCTTTCAGAACGTGATGACGTAATTTCGTTACGATGGGACTACATTCAGGCTAGTAGCCAATAGCTTTGATGTAGGAATTTGATCTGAGCATGCGTGGCACTTGGTCCGATGAAAATGCTCTACACATGATCGGATTAGGTCCGTCCGGCCCAGTTGGTCGGGAAATATTTCCAACATATTGGAAAATTGGGTCGGACGGAGATTCGGACGGAATCAGTCCGATGCATACCACACACAGTCGGATTATCTGACGACACGGTCCGATAGGACACATTCCGACAGATTCTCCGACCGTGCGTACAAGGGCTTAGAGTTAAGCTTCGTACATGCGATCAGATTTTCCGAGGGGAAATGTGTGACGACAGGCTGTTGGCGGAAAATCCAACCGGGTGTAAATTGAGTAGACTCATATGGAGCGGCATGCTATTGCCATCATCCCTTAATTTGCATAGTGATTCAATACCTCAAAAGATGGGATTTTAAAGGCAATATCAACAAAAAATTCATGTATATATATATATATATATATAAAATATATTAATTAATTCAAAAAGACTAAAAAAATACAGTTATATGATTGTACAGTTTATACAATAAAATGTCATATATATATATATATATATATATATATATATATATATATATATGTATTAATACAAAAAGACAAAAAAAATACAGTTATATGATTGTACAAACAGTTTATACAATATAATATGCGGTTTATGCAAGTGTAAAGGGCCAAAGAGCGGCTTTTCCAATTTAAAAGCCGATCTTTGTCGCTTTACACTTGCATAAACCGCATATTTTATTGTATAAACTGTTTGTACAATCATATAACTGTATTTTTTTTGTCTTTTTGTATTAATATATATAAATAAATAAATATATATATATATATATATATATATATATATATATATTGTGAGGGGTTAGCTCGGCAGCGGGTGTGTGTGACCCCCTGGATGGGTTCACAACACAAATTCAGGCACAGCAGACAGCGTTGTAGGTGCAAAAAACAAAAGATGCGGTTTATTTATGCTACATGCAGTGATACATATAACAGCCAAACAAAAATAAAACATGAAAATAAATCCTGGTCAGCTTGACCTCTAATTACACACTTAGATTCCCTGTCTAACAACTGAGTGCAGCCTTGTGCTGCACCAGTCCCTGTCTCTGTTGTAGAGGTTTGCCACACAGTCGTTAACTCACCGCACAGAACAGGTGTCACACTCCCCAGTCTATACAACACAAAACTGGTTCCAGGATGGAGCATCTCCCTAAGCATGCTGGGGTTTTTTGTAGAGGTCTTAATGAGCCCACTTACTTCAGCTGGACTCATTAACTCTTCCCCTCTAATTGTAAAAGTCTGCATAAAGCCTGAATCTAGGGCACACATATTTCCCATCCTGGATACAACCAGGTGACTTTACCTGCGTGCTGCCACATACCCCCCCCCCCCTCTTGTTTCAACCTTGGGGTTGTAACACAAGCAGTCAGACACGCATGTATCCGAGACAAAGCATCCACATTCCCCATTTTAACACCAGGGCGATGCTTAACTGTAAAGTTAAATTCTTGTAGGGCCAGGAACCACCTATTTACCCTTCTATTGGTCTCCTTGTTCTGAGCCATCCACTTTAAAGGAGCGTGATCAGTCACCAGGTCAAAGTGCCTACCTAGCAGATAGTACCGAAGGGAATCTAGAGCCCACTTCACTGCTAAACATTCCTTCTCAATCGTGGCGTAATTTACCTCATGGGACTTCAACTTCCTGCTGAGGTAAATGACTGGGTGCTCTTCCCCGTTCCAGACCTGGGATAACACTGCTCCTAACCCAACGTCTGATGCATCAGTTTGTACAACGAAGTCCTTAGAGAAGTCTGGTGAGTACAACACTGGCTGGCTACATAAGGCTGTTTTTAAGGACTGAAATGCTTCTTCAGCCTCTGGGGACCATTTAACCATAACAGACTCTTTCCCTTTTGTCAGGTTGGTGAGGGGCACAGCCTGAGAAGCAAAATGGGGAATGAATCGTCGATAATAGCCAGCGATTCCCAGAAAGGCTCGTACCTGTTTCTTGCTGTTGGGACGTGGCCAACTATGTATGGCCTCGACTTTATTAACTTGGGGTTTTATCACCCCCCTCCCAATAGTGTACCCAAGATATTTGGCCTCCTCCTGTCCAATGGTACACTTCTTTGGATTGGCCGTAAACCCAGCTTCCCGGATAGAGTCTAGAACTGCTTGTACTTTTGGCAAATGTGAGACCCAGTCTGTGCTATGGATAATCACATCATCCAGGTAAGCTGCAGCATATTTCTGATGGGGCCTCAGAATCTTATCCATTTTCCGCTGGAATGTTGCCGGTGCATTCTGTAACCCAAACGGCATTCTCTTATATTGGAATGCCCCATCTGGGGTTACAAACGCAGTTTTCTCCTTGGCCGACTCGGCCAGGGGAATTTGCCAATACCCTTTGGTGAGATCAAGAGTTGTCATATATCGGGCTGTTCCCGGTCAATCAACTGATCTATACGCGGCATGGGGTAGGTGTCAAATTTTGTAACTTTATTCAATTGTCGAAAATCGTTACAAAACCGCCAGCTCCCATCAGGTTTGGGCACTAGTACGATAGGACTGGACCAGTCACTCTGGGACTCCTCTATCACACCCAATTCCAGCATCCTTTGAACCTCCCCACGTATTGCCTCCCGTCGGGCCTCTGGTATTCTATAAGGTTTTAGTTTTACCCTTTCTCCTGGCGGGGTGATAATGTCATGCTCTACGCCAGATGTTTGTCCCGGCAGCTCAGAGAAAATCTCTTTGTTACGAAGTACAAACTCTTTAACCTCCTGTTGTTGGGCTTTCGATAAGTTGTCTGCTATTCCAACCTCAGGAACTAAGCAATCAGGCTGTGCTTGTGACAAAGTTTCTGCGACTAGGGATTCCCTATCCCTCCAGGCTTTCAGCAGATTGACGTGATAGATCTGCTCCAGCTTTCGCCTTCCTGGCTGTCTAACCCTGTAGTTCACCTCACTAATTTTTTCAATTACTTCATATGGACCTTGCCATTTGGCCAGAAATTAGCTTTCAACCGTAGGGACTAGCACCAAGACCCTATCCCCCGGGGAAAAAGTACGGGTCTTGGCCCCACGGTTGTACACTCTCTGCTGTGCTAACTGCGCTTGGGTTAAATGTTCCTTTACAATTGGCATTACCTGTGCAATTCTATCTTGCATCAGGGCGACATGCTCATTCACGCTCCTGTGAGGAGAACTCTCATTTTCCCAAGTTTCCTTGGCGATATCCAGCAGCCCTCTTGGGTGTCTCCCATAGAGCAACTCGAAGGGTGAGAAACCCGTAGAGGATTGGGGTACCTCCCTAATGGCAAACATTAGATAGGGTATTAGACAGTCCCAATTCTTTCCATCTCTATCCACCACCTTCTTTAACATTTGTTTAAGGGTTTTGTTGAATCTTTCAACCAACCCATCTGTTTGGGGGTGATACACAGATGTACGCAATTGCGTCACTTTGTACAATTTGCATAATTCTTTCATAACCCGGGACATAAAGGGTGTACCTTGGTCCGTAAGCAGTTCCTTACAAATACCCACGCGGCTAAAAACAAGAGATAGCTCTTTGGCTATGGTTTTGGCCGAGGTATTTCGGAGAGGAATTGCTTCCGGATAACGGGTGGCATAGTCCAATATAACCAAAATGTACTGATGCCCCCTGGCGGACTTCATTGTCGGACCTACCAAATCCATTGTGATCCTTTCAAAGGGGACCTCAATGATAGGAAGAGGTACCAGCGGGTTACGGAAATGTGGCATAGGTGCCGACTTCTGACACACAGGGCAGGAGGAACAATAATTTTCTATTTCCTTCATGACCCCAGGCCAATAGAATCTCTGGAATACCCTCTCTCTGGTTTTCTCTGTCCCCAGATGACCTCCCAGAATGTGCCCATGAGCCAATTCTAACACCAACTTCCTGTAAGGTTTGGGCACCACAAGTTGCTCAATGGTTTCTTCTGCCCTTTGAGCCACTCGATACAGCAGGTCCCTTTCCATAGTGAAGTAAGGATAAGTGCAAGTCTTATCTGGGTTCACTAACTCGCCATCTATTTTGACCACATTTTCCCGTGCCTTTATTAGGGTGGGGTCTTTTAACTGTTCTGTGGCAAAATTTTCCCTGTGAACCTCAAGATCCGAAAACTCCACAGACGGCATGTTTTCATCTGAGGATGTTGGCTCCTCCCCAGTTTCTCGAGTTTCCCCCGCCAATACCGACAAGGGAAATTCAGGAGAGTCCTCACCACTCCCAGAGGAATTCTGGTCATCTTCCTGGTTTATAGGGGCACCAGTGGGGGGCTCAGGACAATCCCAGAGTTCCCAGAATTTTGGAAAATCCCTTCCCACAATAGCATCATGTGGTAAGTGAGACACTAACCCCACCTGATGAGAGAGGTTACCTTTGGGGGTCTCAAAAAACACTGAAGTTACAGGATACTCTCGGGTGTCCCCATGCACACAAATAACAGCCACCCTGTTCTTCCCAGAGACCTCTGTAGTAACTAATTCAGCTTTTATCAATGTTACCAGGCTACCTGAATCCAGCAACACATCAACATTTCTACCATTAATACACATTTTACATAAATGTTTCTCAGGTCCCCGAATGGCAGTGCATGCAACTGTCGCAAACAGCGACTGACGTCTCCCCCTTATAAAGTCACATTGCATAGGCTCATCCACAACGGGGCAATTGGCTGCAATATGTCCCTCTTGCCGGCAGTGGTAGCAAATAATCTTTTTCGCTGTCTCTTGCAGCCTGGGCTTCCTGGGCTGCTCCCGCCAGACCTTAGGTAGAACTCCCACCCTCTCACTCTCTCCACCCTCACCCCTTGGAGTCATCTTACCCGCCACTGGGGATGATCTGGTCTTAGGGTGGAAAGTCCGTGAGTCCCTGGAAGAGGTGGTCAGGTTCTCTGTAGCCAAGTACCTCTCAACCAGATCCACAAGTTTATCTGCATTTTCTGGGTCTCCATGGCTTACCCATTTTTGGATGGCAGTAGGAAGAGCTCTCAGGAAACGATCCATAACCACACATTCCACAATGTTTGGTGCGGTCAAAGTCTCTGGCTGCAGCCACTTCCTGCTCAGGTGAATGAGATCATACATTTGAGACCTGGGGGGGTTTTCCAACCTGAAAAGTCCAATTATGCACACGCTGAGCCCGGACGGCCAGGGTAACACCCAGCCGTGCCAATATTTCTGTTTTTAGCACCACATAGTCTTTTGCTTGGTCAGGCTCTAGGTCATAATAAGCTTTCTGCGATTCCCCAGTTAACAGAGGGGCCACCAGTCCAGCCCATTGCTCCTTAGGCCACTTTTCCCTTTCAGCAGTCCTTTCAAATGTGGTCAAAAACACCTCCCGATCATCCTCTCCAGTCATTTTTGTCAATAAACGGCTCACACCAAAGGATGCGGTATTATTGTAACCACTTGCTTCATTGGTCTGCGGACGTTGCTGTATTAATGTCTCTATTTTCTGTTGAAAACTCTGCTCTTGCTTCTGCAACAGGTCTATAAAGCAGGCTTCAGATTGCTGCTGTGCTTGTTGCTGAGCTTCCAGACTCTGCAGGTGAGCTTTCTGCTGGGCTGCAAGGCTCTGTTGTTGAGCTGCAAGGCTCTTTTGTAAAGCCGCATTTGTTTGCTGCTGATTTGCATTTGCTAGAGCCAGCTGTCTCAGTATCTCCTCCATGCTGGCCTTTAAAAAAATTGAAAAAAAACTGCCAAAATTCTCCACCAACTGTGAGGGGTTAGCTCGGCAGCGGGTGTGTGTGACCCCCTGGATGGGTTCACAACATAAAATCAGGCACAGCAGACAGCGTTGTAGGTGCAAAAAACAAAAGATGCGGTTTATTTATGCTACATGCAGTGATACATATAACAGCCAAACAAAAATAAAACATGAAAATAAATCCTGGTCAGCTTGACCTCTAATTACACACTTAGATTCCCTGTCTAACAACTGAGTGCAGTCTTGTGCTGCACCAGTCCCTGTCTCTGTTGTAGAGGTTTGCCACACAGTCGTTAACTCACCGCACAGAACAGGTGTCACACTCCCCAGTCTATACAACACAAAACTGGTTCCAGGATGGAGCATCTCCCTATGCATGCTGGGTTTTTTTGTAGAGGTCTTAATGAGCCCACTTACTTCAGCTGGGCTCATTAACTCTTCCCCTCTAATTGTAAAAGTCTGCATAAAGCCTGAATCTAGGGCACACATATTTCCCATCCTGGATACAACCAGGTGACTTTACCTGCGTGCTGCCACAATATATATATATATATATATATATATGAAATTTTTGTTGATATTGCCTTTAAAATCCCACCTTTTGAGGTATTGAATCAATATCCAACCATGTGTACGTTCCATCAGATAATTGTTGGCCAGCTTTCCGTGGACGAATGTTGGATGGCAGGTTTATACATTTTCCGTGGACACCAGTCTGTTGTCGGATTTTCCAATTGTGTGGAGCCGGAAACGGTCGGTCTTGTAAACTAGTGCTCGTAGTGGAGAATTAACATTCGTGATGCGGCAAATTATGAAATCTGGAAATTTAACGCACATTACCCTCTCAATATTTAACTAAATCTCTGAAATAACTCTTTTAACTCTTTAGCCACTTGGAGTATCTTGGTGTGTAATGGAAGTATGTTGGTGCGTGGTGGAAGCGGCAGGTGGTAGTGGGGGAGTCCCCAGGTCAAATTTTGCATCGGAGCCCACAAGCTTCAAGCTACGCCTCTGAGGAACGGGGGCAAATACTTTTTTTCCAGTACTGTACTTCTGTGGGTGATATCATTTCACCGTCCATGCAGCCCAGTGCAGAAGTTCTTGGGTTTGAAAACCATGCTGATCTTACTTTTTATTTCTCTAGAAGTGCTGGGACAGATAAGTGCAGTTCTTATTCTTCAGCACAGCCAAATGCTGACCAGCATGAACTGCTCTGATCCAATCCATGTCTACCTGGATTCCAGCTTTAAAGCCCAACCCCGGGGACAAAAAAACCCCCAAAACATACTCTTGCAGTGGGGACCCCCAACACCTCAAGGATTAAATGCTCATTACCAGGGGCGTCCACAGAACTTTTTTCAGGGGGGGGGGCAACATTTTAGGGTCACCCATGCACCACCCCTTTTCAACAATGTCATTATCACATTATCATGGTCAGAGACTGCAGATGTAGTACAGTCGCTAGGATAAGTAATGGATAATGGCCAACAGGCCCTCTTACCAGACCCAGCAAAACTACAGCAGTGATCCCTCCGGCTGGACGATCGCTCACTCTGGGTTCCCCTGGGGTGACTCTGGTCAGTAGTGTAGCATGTCTGTACCCTGGCAGTGGCTCAGTCTTTCTCTCTCTGGTGGTGCAGGGCAGCATGGCTCTCTCTGGTAGCGCTGGGCAGCATGGCTCTCCCTTTGGTGGCACTGGGCAGCGTGGCTCTCCCTCTGGTGGCGCTGGGAGGCGTGGCTCTCCCTCTGGTGGCGCTGGGAGGCGTGGCTCTCCCTCTGGTGGCGCTGGGAAGTGCGGCTCTCCCTCTGGTTTCTGTCTAGCACACCCCTCATCTTTTGTCCTGTAGCACTCTCTCCCTCAGCTTATTTAAAGGGTGCAGTCTCTCAATCTCTCTCTTGATCGAGCTGTAGCCTCCTCCCTGTGGAAAATGGGGCCGCCAATCTTTGAGGCTACATGTCCCATGATGCTCTCCTCTCCTAGTCTCCTTTGATTGGCTCTCAGTTATGGCCAATAGGGAAGGAAAGGAGCGGGCAGGAAGCTGGGCGGGGAACCTGGTGAGAGCCGCTATCTCTTCTCCGTGACAGAAGAAAGGGAGGGTGAGCTGGGGAAACCTCTGATAGCCCGCAGCACTCGCCTTTCACAGCACTACCTAGTTCTCTGCTGGACTGAGCAGGGAAAAGAGCCCAAAGTCAAACTACACTAATGGGGGGGCTTGACAGCACCTTAATGGTGTCACCCACTGGTGGGTGGCACCCGGGTGCGGGCTGCCTGCGCCCCAATAGTGATGCAACTGTGCAGAATTTAAGATACAATCCCTGATCCCAGGGGGGGCAGTTGACCCCCCTTTCCCCTTCCTGCGGACGCCCATGCTCATTACATCTATGGGTATGTGGAAGGGACTTACCTTCTCACTTCAGCAGGCCCCTACAAACTACTCAGCCAGTCCTTCACAGCCTCCTCTCAAGGTCGTGGTCACAAGCTTGTCCCTTTCACATACAATACAATGCAGGGCTAATAGCTACGTGATGATGCAGAATGGCCACCCAAAGCCTGGAGCTTCAAAGTGTAGAGAACAGTGCTGGAGTCTGCTGGAGCTGGGGGTCAGTTAGGTAATACAGCCTTTTATTCTACACCTAGTCTTAACAAGCATTGCCGGGAGGGGACACTCTAAGGGCTTTTTTGGTTGTGCCTTAAGTGGGGCTTCAAAGTCAAAGTTTAGTTACATAAGATATAACATCAGCACAAGGGGCAATACTTACATTCAAAGAAAATTGGCCCTTCTGCTGTTGGCTGGTCTCTTAATCTTGTGACCTCACCTTACCCCAGAGTGATAACCTTCTGGTGCTGGGAAGGGAGTTAATAAGATTGGTTGGACCTGTTGTAGGCACTTGTCAAGTGTGCTGACTATGCCTTCCATTTCTGCCACCACTACTCCATTCATAGAAGCTGTACTGTAGCTTCTAGTAATGAAAAATGCTCTATGAATGGAGGCAGCAGACTCATGGCTAAACAGGATGGGCCAACGTAAGAATCGCAAAAAGCAGCTGAACAGCATTTCAGATATTTAGAAGCAGATCAAAGACAAAGCCTACCCTTAGTGCCCTGCACCTGATGAGGTAAAGAGTTTGCATATGAGTAGTATTTCAGCTGCATATTTAGCTATTTGGCCGCAGTTCAGACAGTGCTTGTCCTGAATCCATTCTGGCTCATAGCCCTGCCACCTAAATGCCTTCAATGCCTTATGTTGTTAGCAATTTCCATTAGTCAGCACTACAGAAAGAGCACATGTCGAAAATTACCAACCCACTAAATAAAACATGTTATCTGGATGTGAAAGTAGCTCCAGATTATATATATTGTTAAAATGTATATCCTTGGCGAGCAGAGAAAATTGCATAGCACAATGTATTGGTATAGCAGGATAGAATTTTCATCCCCACCGAATAAAAGTGTAATAATTCCCGGCGCCGACTCTATAAGTATCCTGCATTTCGAGTACGGTAGACTGCAATTTATCTGGCCAACCACTTCAACACTTCCTATTTATCACAAATAAAACACTGTTATAAGCAGGGCTTCAATGTGGCAGCTTAACAAGGTGCCCTGAGAAATCCTCGAAGGTTATATTGTTATCCACAGTCACAAAATGTATTACTTTACGCAAAACGAGAGTCAGCATATACTGTTGAGTTCCTTAGTGACTCATTTTTATATAGACATAGGAAAGTCTAAAAGTTTAAAACCAGCCACTCAAACTGCCCTCATAGGCAAGTTGTCTAAGTTTTAAAGTTTATGTCAAGTCCAAACTTTGTTTCTTAAACAGGAAATTTTCTTTTTCTACATAGAGTAGGGGCAGGGGTGGACTGACAACTCATGGGGCCCCCGGGCAATAGGAGATTATGGGGCCCTCAGGGAATCCGAGATTATGGGGCCACACGGTATACACACACACACAGTATACACAGACATGTTTCTATTGGCTGAGAAGGTACTGGAGAGGTGGGGCAGCTATAATCTCTGGATTTTTAGACCAAAAGAATGTCAGTAAGGGACATTTCAGAGACAGATGTAAAAAAAATACGGATTTTTACATAATGTCCTTGGTTTTACTGAGGCTGGCAATCCTGATGGGGCCCCTTAGTGGCTCGGGGCCCTCGGGCAGTGCCCGAGTGGCCCAATGGTCAGTCCGCCCCTGAGTAGGGGGAAGCTAGAACCCCATCAGAATTTTTTTTCTAGCTGTTTTTCTGTTGCCAGTTTTCCCTTATTTCCTGTCTAATATAAAGTTGTCACCGGGACAAGAAGTGAAGTTGTCACCAGTGAAAGCAAACCTTTACTGGAGCCTTTTAGAACAGCTACCCCCTTCCTTGCACATCATAGTCCTCTCCTCTTCTGAGATTCTTTAATTACTGTCTGTGCTGGCGCAGCTCTCACCTCCCTACACAACCTTTTTATGTAACTTCTGGGGAAGAAGTAAAGTGGAATGCTATACAGCAGCCTTTCTCAACCAGGGTTCTGTGGAATGTGATGGTCAAGGAAATGAATGCTCCCTACTTTTGTGGTCAGTGGGAATAATCTCCTTTGGAGTGATTGGACTTTCCAGAATGAAAACCACATTCACTGTTAGAAATTATTTAATTTGAGAAAATTCATTATCACTGGAAAAGGAACATCAGTTTGACCCCACTATCAAAACAGACCAGCTGAAGAGCACTGGAAAAGGGTATTTAGAGGCTTCTATTTAAAGAAACACTTGGAGAGTGAGTTATTGCCTAAAAAAGGAGAGGGGCTGCCAGTGAAAGCCATTTTTAGGGTTACAACCACTTTAATTATAAACTTTATTGGTGTTGGGTCAATTTTACTTCTTAATAATTTATTAAAAATTTTAACCCTGTCATCAGACCATTACTTTCATAAAAAACTCATTCATGGTGAAATACATAAGTGAGGCATGATCCAGGGTGGTTATCTATACTGATTAAATTTCATGGTGGGCAGGCCCAGACTGGTTATGGGGCACACTGGGCCACCAATCCGCATAACAAGAACTGGCTAATGCAGGGGTCCCCAAGCCCCCGGACCGGTACCAGTCCATGGCTTGTTGATGACTGGGTTGCACAGCGGGAGATAAGTGGTTGTGATTAACCACTTCCCGACCGCCGCACGACGATGTACGTCGACAGAATGGCACGGGCAGGCATATGGGCGTACCTGTACGTCCCTGCCTTCCCGCGGGTCGGGGGCCCGATCGGGCCCCCGCCCGGTGCCTGCGGCGGTCGGTATTTGTTCGCGAGCGATCCGGGATGAGGGGGCGGCCATTCATTCATGGCCACCCCCTCGCGATCGCTCCCGACGAATAGAAATCCTTCGTCACATCACTTCCTCTCCTGTAATGTAAACACAGGAGAGGAAGTGATGTAATCTCTCCTCCGTGTCGGTATTTTTCGTTCCGACACCGAGGAGAGAGGATCGGTGAGTTGCACCAACACGACACTTCACAGTAGAACATGCCAGGCACACTCACACCCCCCCCCCCGATCACCCCCCCAATTACCCCTGCCCCCCAGTCACAGTGACACCAATGTCATTTTTTTTTTTTTTGCATTGGTGTCATTTGTGACTGTAATAACTGTTAGGGCAGTTAGGGTTAGCCCCCTTTAGTTCTAATGTACCCCCTAACCCCCCCAATAAAGGTTTAACCCCGTGATCACCCCCCGTCACCAGTGTCACTAAGGCTGGGTTCACATTGCAGCGGTTTATGAGAACGAATGTGATTCGCACCGCACTGCAGTGCAAATCACATCCGATCTCTGTGCGATTCGAGTTCAGCCATACAGATAGTATGGCTGAATTCGCATCGCACCCGCCGCACCCGCCGCAAATTCGCACGGGACCCTTTTTTTGGCCCGCAGCAGAATCGGATCACATGGGTGTTCACACCATGCGATCCGAGTTTGCAGATCGCACTGCGATATGTGAACTGATCTGGGGGTGTCATTAACATTTCACTGACACTCCCAGCAGTTCGCATAGGGCAGTGTGAACTGCCGCCGGGAGGCATGCGATGCGGGAACCCGCCGCGGATTTGTGGCGTTCCAGCATCGCTCCAGTGTGAACCCAGCCTAATAAGCGATAGTTTTTCTGATCGCTGTATTAGTGTCACAGGTGACGCTAGTTAGGCAGGTAGGTATTTAGGTTCGCCGCAGCTTTTTATAGCGCCAGGGACCCCCATATACTACCGCATAAAGCCCCCTGATTGCCCCCTAGTTAACCCTTTCACCAGTGATCACCATATAACTGTTACAGGTGACGCTGGTTGGTTAGTTATTTTTTTATAGTTTCAGGGCACCCGCCATTTATTACCTAGTCTCACTAGTGTACCCCTAAATTTAGGGGTGTCTACTTTCCAAAATGGGGTCATTTGGGGGGGGGTTTGTGCCATCTTGGCATTTTATGGCCTTCAAAACTGTAACGCCCTTAGAAAGCCTAAAGGCGGTGCTTGGTTTTCGGGGCCCCGTACGCGGCTAGGCTCCCAAAAAGTCCCACATATGTGGTATCCCCGTACTCAGGAGAAGCAGCAGAATTTATTTTGGGGTGTCATTTCACATATGCCCATGGCATGCGTGAGCAATATATCATTTAGTGACAACTTTGTGAAAAAAAAAAAAAGTTTGTAATTTTCCCGCAACTTGTGGCAAAATATAAAATATTCCATGGACTCAACATGCCTCTCAGCAAATAGCTTGTGGTGTCTACTTTCTAAAATGGGGTCATTTGTGGGGGTTTTGTGCCATCTTGGCATTTTATGGCCTTCAAAACTGTAATAGGTAGTGAGAAGTGAAATCAAAAATTTACGCCCTTAGAAAACCTGAAGGCGGTGCTCGGTTTTCGGGGCCCCGTACGCGGCTAGGCTCCCAAAAAGTCCCACATATGTGGTATCTCCGTACTCAGGAGAAGCAGCAAAATTTATTTTGGGGTGTCATTTCACATATGCCCATAGCATGTGTGAGCAATATATCATTTAGTGACAACTTTGTGTAAAAAAAAAAAAAATTTTTTTTTTTTGTCATTATTCAATCGCTTGAGGCAAAAAAATAAAATATTCAATGGGCTCAACATGCCTCTTATCAATTTCCTTAGGGGGTCTACTTTCCAAAATGGGGTCATTTGGGGGGGTTTTGTACTGCCCTGCCATTTTAGCACCTCAAGAAATGAGATAGGCAGTCGTAAACTAAAAGCTGCGTAAATTCCAGAAAACGTACCTTAGTTTGTAGATGTGACAACTTTTGCGCAAACCAATAAATATACAATTATTGACTTTTTTTTTACCAAAGACATGTGGCTGAATACATTTTGGCCTAAATGTATGACTAAAATTGAGTTTATTGGATTTTTCTAATAACAAAAAGTAGAAAATATCATTTTTTTTCAAAACTTGCGGTCTTTTTACGTTTATATCGCAAAAAATAAAAATCGCAGAGGCAATCAAATACCATCAAAAGAAAGCTCTATTTGTGGGAAGAAAAGGACGCAAATTTTGTTTGGGTACAACATTGCATGACCGCACAATTACCAGTTAAAGCAGCGCAGTGCCAAATTGTAAAAAGACCTCTGGTCATTTACCAGCAAAATGGTCCGGTCTGAAAGTGGTTAAGCACATTTGAACTGTGTGAAATGCATCTACCAGGCATTCTGGTCCTGTAGTGTTACTTGGGAAGTCCAATATAGGGTCTTGGATCATTACTGTGGTGTGCAGCCATTTCTTTTTATTCATTGTACACTGAGGCGAGCCGGGGTGGGCACCCACCAGTTCCATTAGGCTTCTAAATCTCACCTGGAGCTTCAAGTCTTTCTTGTTCAGGCTATAGGGCACACTGGCATTTGCCCAGTGGGCCAGGGCCAACTGGCCACTTAACAAGAGCTGGCTCATGCAGGGGTCCCCAAATCCCCAGGCCATGGATCAGTATCAGTCCATGGCTTGTTGATGACTGAGGTAAGTAGTGATTGTGGTCCGGACAGTGCTAACCTCCTGCTATGTGGCCATGCCTGGGTCTCCTCTCCCAGCTCTCCCTGGATATCTGCTCATAGAGAGGGAGTCTTTTCATATCAACAAGTGGAGAGGACACAGGCTGGAGAGGACACAGGCTGAATCCTGCCTCTGCCCTGCCGAAGGTAGGACTGTGCAAAGGAGGCAGAGAGTAAAAGAGGGCATTGTGATTAGAGAGAAAATAGGGGGGGAGTCATGACTGCAAGGGGCACTGTGATGGGGGGCTTTAATTGCTAGGGGAACTGTAGTATAAAGGGGCACTGTGATATAAGGGGGGCAGCATGGTAAAGGGGCACTGTAATCATTCCCCTTTAAAGTGCATTCCCCTTTATATCACAGTGCCCCCTTACATTACAGTGCCGAGGACCGACTTTGTGAATATCCCTTTACCAACCACCCCCGCAAACACCCCCCCTCCCTCACCCCCCACCCCGGTCCCTGGAAAAATTGTCTGCTTTGTCTAAAATGCCCAAGCCAATTTTTTGTGGAGTATGTCTTTGATCCTCATTTTTGCTTGTGAGACCTCCTTGCCATAAAAACTCTATTAGTGTCCACCTGGGTGTTTTGGGTGCTCTCACCCACCTTTGTGTGTCCCAGCTCCTCTTTTTACAATCTTCTTAATATAAAATATATAATGAATATTACAGGGAGAGTGGGAGCACCCTATAATGGGCAGGGAGGGGGCACCCTATAATGGGCAGGGCAGATGTGCATACCCAGGGGCTCATCGTAGAGATCTCACCAATAGAGTCTATGGACTGACCCTTTAATAAAACTACAAATAAGTATTCGAATTGTTATTTCAATGCCTATCAAAACAAAGAACCTATGAATTCTGTGATTTTAATTACACAGTGGCCTTGAGATGGTGCCTTTCCCAGAACAGAACCTTTTTTTCAATAATCCTGAACTTTGAGAAGCCAGTGCCTACTCATTAGAATGAACAACTTTTGTTTTATCTCCAGAAATAGAGCCATCCATCGGGTATCTCTCCTCTGATTTGTCTGTACAAATCATGCATCTCCAGCAATATGTATCATCTTTGTGTTGGATGTTCTGAGCCTGTCACTTAATTATTCACAAGTACAGCCCACATACAATTTAGATCTGAAGACGGGAAAAACACAAAGTGACATGAGCGAAGTCGAGCGGAATGGCGCTGCTACTGTTCTCGGCTAATGAGATGACATTGGCCACAAATACTCGGCGGCTACAAATAATCTCCAGAAACGGATCTGTTTAGCAGACGGAGTTTTAGAAGGAAGAAAAAATTATTTCATGAATGGGGATTTTTCTGTCGAAAAATTTTTCTTGTTTTTTTTGAATGGATAAAAGTAGGTTAAAAAAAAAATCAATGTATATATTATAAAATAAGTGCATTATGAATAAATATATTTCCAAAGATACACCACGTTTAACCCAATTTTGCTTTTGGAATTAGCGTAAGTGCCCGAACCAGCTTCTTGTAGGTACTTGTACAGCAGAACTTACATTTCCCCAGGGAGGGACTACACCATGAGCCAATCGGAGCTCTGCTGCTTTGCATATGTTGTCTGTATACATACTCATAGGAGGGTACAACACAGGGCTGACCTTATGCAGAGGTGGCTCTAAGCTTTGCAAGGCCTTATGAAAAACTTAGATATGAAGCCCCACTCACACCCATAATGGGAAAAATAATCCAATAATACATAAAATGTATGAATTGCATATATTAAGAGCTTTAAACCCTATGAACTATACCTACCATCCGTCTGTCCACCCACCAGCTACGCAGCAGGCCTTCCCAGATTGAGATCCTTGGTAGGCCTTCCCAGCTTGAGATCCTCATGTGGTGGATGGTAGGGGTGACGTGCATGGACGCAACATCACTCCTCATTGGCTGGCGGGCAGGGCTCCAGAAGTCTTAGGCTAGGTTCACAGATGTTCGGTGTAAATTCCCCGTCCATTTTCACTGCAAATTTCCAAAGGAGCTGTCCAGTGGTTCAGCTGCGATTTCCACACACAGTTCAGATCCAAATTTTCAGATCTGAAGGCCTCCAGCACCTTTACCAATAGCTGGTTGTTAAGGAGATGGCCGGCCACCACGTCCTTAGCAACTGATGACAGCTTAATGTAAATCAAAGCAATGAAAAATAAATAAAAAAAACAGCACAGGGGCCCTTCGGATCTGGTAAGGGGAACCCTATGCCAAAATAGAAAAAAAAATGGTGTGCCCCCCCCCCCCACCCAATCCAAAAAAAATGGTGTATGGTCACCTCCCAAAATCAATGCCTTACCTGAGCCTACAGCCTGGGAAGCCAGGAAAGGGGAGGGCAAGCAAGCACCCCCCAAAACCATACCAGGCCACATGGCCTCAACATGAGGGGTGTTTTGGGGCAGGGAGGCTCTGCTCCAAAGTACCTTGTCCCCACCTAGTTGATGGGGACAATGGCCTCTTCCCCACAACCCTGGCTGGTGATTGTGGGGGCCTGCAGGCAGATGGCTTATCAGAATCTGGATGCCCCCTTTAACAAGGGAGTCCCCAGATCCCACCCCACATGTAAACCCTACTCAGTCACCAAAAAAAGCTAAAAAAAAACACAGAGGCAGTGTTTTAAAATTCCTTTATTAAAAAAACAAAAACAATGTCCCCAGTGTAGATCCAGCATCAATCACAATGAACGCCTCTGACCTGGAAAAAAAAAAGTCTGCACCTGTCGCTGGCTCCTGATGGATGTCTGCCCGCTCTGCCATCTGGGAGTTCTTAACCACCCACCCGGTGACGTCACTGGGTGGCCCTGCCCATTAGCTATTTAAGAACTTTCAGATGGCAGAGCCAGCGACAAGTAGGGACCTGTTTTTTTTTTTTTAGGGGCGGCAGCGCCATTCATCCATGTTAAGAGCATGTGGCTTGGTATGGTTCAGGATGGTGGGGCGCTCACTCACCCCTCCTTTCCTGGCCTGCCAGGCTGCATGCTTGGAGAAGGGTCTGGTATGGATTTTTTTGGAGGGAGCCACCACGCCATTTAAAAAAAAAAAAAATTGCAAAATCCATACCGGACCTAATTAAATATTAAAAATGTCAAATTCCATTAAATAACATGTATGAGGGGTGCCATGTATGAGGGGTGCCTTGATCCTGCCTGTGAAGTTGTGTATCTGTGCAATGTATACAACCTACCAGAACAAACCTGACATTTAAAATAAAAATGGCACCTACCACTTCCTTAACAATTATTGACAGTGGAAATATGAAGCTCTTATATATATTGAAAATAGCTGGTTGGCATGTTCTCTGTAGGAGAGTCAGAATGCTATTGGCCACAGATAAGATGCCACCAAGGTTGTCTAAGTGCTCCCCTTCCTTCCTTCCTAGTCATAAACATTCAAATTTGGCCACTTGGAACAAAAACGTCTATAGAAAGATCTTTGAGAATTTGGATTGGTCTTCCAGATCCAACCACCATATGGAGTGTGTGCATAGTTTTTATTTTACGTACAGTGCTTTGAAAAAGTATTCAGACCCCTTGAAATTTTCCACATTTTGTCATGTTACAACCAAAAAGGTAAATGTATTTTATTGGGATTTTATGTGATAGACCAACACAAAGTGGCACATAGACGTGGAAGGAAAATTATAAATGATTCTCAAAATGTTTTACAAATAAATATGTGAAAAGTGTGGTGTGCATTTGTATTCAGCCCCTCTACTCTGATACTAAAATATAGTGGAACCAACTGCCTTCAGAAGTCATCTAATTAGTAAATAGAGTCTACTTGTGAGTAATTTAATCTCAGTATAAATACTTTTGTTCTGTGAAGCCCTCAGAGGTTTGTTTGAGAACCTTGGTGAACAAAAAGAAACAGGAAAGCCAATGAACACAACAGACAGGTCAGGGATAAAGTTTAAAGCAGGGTTAGGTTATAAAAAAAAATATCTCAAGCTTTGAACATCTCACGGAGCTCTGTTCAATCCATCATCTGAAAATGGAAAGAGTATGGCACAACTGCAAACCTACCAAGACATGGCCGTCCACCTAATCTGACAGGCCGGGCAAGGAGAGCATTCATCAGAGAAGCAGCCTAGAGGCCCATGGAAACTCTGGAGGAGCTGCAGAGATCCACAGCTCAGGGGGGAGAATCTGTCCACAGGACAACTATTAGTCGTCTCTCCACAAATCTGACCTTTATGGAAGAGTGGCAAGAGGAAAGACATTGGTGAAAGAAAGTCATAAGAAGGTCTGTTTGCAATTTGGTCACCATGTGGGGAATACAGCAAACATGCGGAAGAAGGTGCTCTGGTCCGAGGAGACCAAAAATTTACATTTTGGCCTAAAAGTAAAACGCTATGTGTAGCAGAAAACTAAAGCCGCGTACACACGGGTGGTCTGTCTGGCCAACTTAGTCCGCCGAAACACATTTCAGCGGACAGTCCGCTCGTGTGTGGGCTTCAGCGGACTTTTTCAGCGTGCAGTCTGGCGGACTAAGTATTTCGGAATTTCCGTAATATTGTCCGTCAGACTTTGGTTTCAGCGGACAATCCGCTCGTGAGTAGGCTAGTTGGACGGACTAAGTATGGCGCATGCTCAGAAAGGATTTACACGGTGAAAGGTTGCATTGCTGTGTATTGGACTTCCTATTTCTAGTCCCGTCGTACGTGCTGTACACGTCATCGCGCAAACTTTCGGCGGACTGTTTTGCATCCGTGTGTGGTCAAGTCCGTTCATTCGAAAGTAGGACGGATTGTCTGTCGGATTGTCTGACGGACTAAGTTGGCCATACAGTCCGCCCTTGTGTATGCGGCTTAACACTGAACATCACTCTGAACACACCATCCCCACCATAAAACATGGTGGTGGCAGCATCATGGTGTGGGGATGGTTTTCTTCAGCAGGGACAGGGAAGCTGGTCAGAGTTGATGGGAAGATGGATGGAGCCAAATACAGGACAATCTTAGAAGAAAACCTGTTAAGCCCCATACACACTATCAGTTTTTCTGCTGATTTTTTTCCTTCAGATTTACCAAAACCATATAATATGACGTCAAACCTTAGGACTTCCAATTTGTATGCAATCAGGCAGGCCCTTGTACTACATGGTTTTGGTAAAACTGAAGACAAAAATCAGCAGAAAAACTGAAAATGTGTGTGGGGCTTCAGAGTCAGCAAAAGACTTGAGACCGGGGCGGATGTTCACCTTCCAGCAGGACAATGACCCAAAACATACAGCCAGACCTACAATGGAATGGTTTTGATCAAAGCATATTCATGTGTTAGAATGGCCCAGTCACAGTCCAGACCTAAATCCAATTGAGAATCCGTGGCAAGACTTGAAAATTGCTGTTCACAGACGCTCTCCATCCAATCTGACAGAGCTTCAGCTATTTTGCAAAGAAAAATGGGCAATAATGCCCCTCTCTAGATGTGCAAAGCTGGTAGAGACATCCCCAGCTGTAATTGTGGTGAAATGGGGTTCTGCAAAATATTGACTCCGGGGGGCGCCATACAAATATACCCCCCTCACTTTTCACATATTGATTTGTAAGAAATTTTGAAAACCATTTATAATATTCCTTCCACTTCACAATTATGTGCCACTTTGTGTTGGTCTATCACAAAAAATCCCAATAAAATACATTTACGTTTTTGGTTGTAACATGACACAATTGGGCACATTTCAAGGGGTATGAATACTTTTTCAAGGCTCTGTATCATTTCAATTCCAAATATTCTTCACTTAATAATTAATCTTTGGGGATGTCAACATAATACATTTCCCTGCAATTCTCCTAATAAATGATTATTTACTCAGTACACAATAAGAAAATAAATCATTAATATAAAGAAAATCTGAAGTTATTATAACATATATAATTTATATTTATTATTAGAATGATGAGGAGGCACATGAAAGTAAACATCCGAGCTCTGTGCAAAACATTTCAATCAGAAGCTGTTTCTAATTCTATAACTGTACTTTCCTCATATTGAACAAAACAAGGTCTAGCATTGCACCCTGAAGAGTGATCTGCATTTATTTTTGCCCTTTAAATCCACAACTGTATGCATTAACCACTCGCCAACTGCCGCACGCCGATATACGTCGGCACAATGGCAGCAGTGGGCAAATGGGTGTACCTGTATGTCCACTTTAAGAGGCGGGGATAGCAGGCACGCGCCCGTGGGACCGGCGGACTCAATGTCTGCCAGTCTGCTGGCGATCGTGTCACGGAGCCTCAGACCAGGGAAGTGCCTATGTAAACAAGGCATTTCTCCGTTCTGCCTAGTGACACGACCGAGATCACCGCTCCCTGTGATCAGGAGCGGTGATCGCTGTCATGTGACTGGAAGCCCATCACACCACCACCGTTAGAATCACTCCCTAGGACACACTTAACCCCTTCATCGCCCCCTAGTGGTTAACCCCTTCACTGCCAGTGTCATTTACACAGTAATCAGTGCGTTTTTATAGCGCTGATCGCTGTATAAATGACAATGGTCCCAAAATAGTGTCAAAATTGTCCGATGCGTGCGCCATAATGTTGCAGTCACGATAAAAATCGCAGATCGCCGCCAATACTAATAAAAATAAATTATAATAAAAATGCCATAAAACGATCCCCTATTTTGTAGACGCTGTAACTTTTGCGCAATATACGCTTATTGCGATTTTTTTTTTTTACCAAAAATATGTAGAAGAATACATATCGGCCTAAACTGCGGGAAAAAAACGTTTTTTTATATATTTTTGGGGGATATTTATTATAGCAAAAAGTAAAAAATAATGAGTTTTTTTTCAAAATAGATGCTTTTTTTTTGTTTATAGCAAGAAATAAAAACCGCAGAGGTGATCAAATACCACCAAAATAAAGCTCTATTTGTGGGGAAAAAAAGACATCAATTTTGTTTAGGAGTCACGTTGCATGACCGCGCAATTGTCAGTTAAAAGGACGCAGTGCCGAATCGCAAAAAATGCTCTGGTCAGGAAGGGGGTAAAATCTTCCGGGGCTGAAGCGGTTAAGGACTCATTCACATGTGCTTCTATAATTTCTGCCATGGGAATCCGGAAATACTGCGGGAGAGGGGGGCACAGCGGGGGGTCAGACAGCAAGGGGAAACGGGCATAGATACTAGAAGTGATCCCCCTGCAATGATGTGTACCAGTGCACAAAGCAAGGTCCATAAAGACATGGATGAGCGAGTTTGGGGTGGAGGAACTTGACTGACCTTCACAGATCTCAACACTTTTGGGATGAATTAGAGCGGACACTGTGAGCCAGGCCTTCTCATCCAACATCCACGCCTGACCTCACAAATGCGCTTCTGGAAGAATGGTCAAACATTCCCATAGACACACTCCTAAACCTTGTGGATGGCCTTCCCAGAAGATTTGAAGCTGTTATAGCCGCAAAGGGTGGGCCAACTCAATATTGAGCCCTACGGACTAAGACTGGGGTGCCATTAAAGTTCATGTGGGTGTAAAGGCAGGCGTCCCAATACTTTTGGTAATATAGTGTATATACGGCTCTCTGTCTCCCATCAGCAATACATCTAAGACTAAAACTCTGCAGAATGTCAGTCTCCCCTGGAAAAATAACTCAGTGTCGATATCTGCTGGCTTTTCAGCAGTTCCTGCGCTTGCATTGATATGACCCATATGTTGTTTGTAGAACGGTTCCATTTTTCTCGGCTTTGTCAGGTCCCTGTAAGGAACTAAAGAAAGTGAACATAAATCACACATCTCCCACACAGCTCATCTGCAAAGCCCTTTCGGTAAATTGAAATCTTGTTTTATGTGTTCCCATTCTCCCCTCTACGGCAGAAATGTTCCCGTTCAGCATTTTGTTAGTTTAAAGCAACTCTATCACTTTCCTTCAAAAAATCCAAACAATGGCGTTCCAGCAACACGAGACAGCAAAATACTTACCTCTCCAGACGGCATCGACTCTGAAATCCTCAGCATTCCAGCGCTGCGCACTCTGCGCCAAACTTTGAGAGGTGTAATTAGAAAAAGAATGTCGAGCTATTTGTCCTGTGACACGGCATGTACATTCATTGTGTGCACATGGAGGTAAAAGTAAATGTTACAAGAATGTTTTCTCTTCAGGTCGGATGTCATTTTTTCATATAGAATAAAGTAAATCAAGAAAATGCTGTATAGTGCTCATTTCTCTCTCCCGGTTCTCTTCCTTTCATTCTCCCCCTCCTCTTTCTTCCTTTTTTCTCTTCCCCCTTCTCTTCCTTCCTCTGCCCTTCTATCTCCCTTCCTCTCCTTTTCACTCCCCCCTTCTCTTCCTTCCTCTCCCTATCTGTCTCCCTCCCCCTTCTCTTATTTCCTCTCCCTATCTCTCTCCCTCCCCCCTTCTCTTTCTTCCTCTTCCTTTCTCTCTCCCTTCTTCTCTTCTTTGCTCTTCCCCCCCCCCCCCATCCTCCTTCCTCACCCTTCGAACTTCCCTCTTCTCTTTCTTTCTCTACCCTTCTTTATACCCCTTCTCTTCCTTCCTCTTCCCTCCTCACCCTTTCACTCTCCCCCTTATCTTCCTTCTTTTCTCTTTCTTTCTCCCCTTTTTCTTCCTTTCTCTCTCCCCCTTCCCCTTTCCTCTTCCTTTCTATCTCCCCCTTCTCTTTTTCCCTCTTCCTTTCTGTCTCCCTCCTTGTCTTCCTTCCTCTTCCTTCCTCCCCCTTTACTTTTTTATCATCTCTTTCTTCCTCTACCCTTCTCTATCCCCCTTCTCTTCCTTCCTCTTTCTTTCTCACTCCCCTCTTCTCTTCTCTTCCTTTCTCTCTCCCCCATATCTTCCTTCCTCATCCCTTTTTCTTCTCTCTTCTCTTTCTTTCTCTACCCTTCTTTATCCCCCTTCTCTTCATTCCTCTCTCTTTCACTATCCCCCCGTTTCCTTTCTTTTACTTCCCCTCCCTTTCTTTCACTTTTCTTCTCCCTTGCATCCCCCTTCTCTCCCCCTCTCTTTCCCCCTTCTCTCTCTCCCCCTCCTTCCGTCACTCTCTCCCCCCTTCTTTCTCTCTCTCTCTCCCGCCTCCTCTCTTCCCCTCCTCCCGTTGCTCTCTCTCTCTCTCCCCCCTCTCCCTCCCCCTCTCTTTCCCCTCTCTCTCCCTCCCCTCTCTCTCTCCTCCTCTCTCTCTCTCCCCCTCACTCTCTCCCTCTCTCTCCCTCCTTCCTCCCCCTCTCTCCTCCTTCTTCCCCCTCTCTCTCCCCCTCTATCTCTCTCCTCTCTCTCCCTCCCTCTCACTCCCCCCTCTCTCTCTCCCCCTCCTTCCACCTCTCTCTCTCCCTGCTCCCCACCTCTCTCTCTCCTTCCCTCCTCTCTCTCTCACTCTCTCTTCTCTCCTCTCCCCCCTCTCTCTTCCCCTCTCTCTCCCTCCTTCTCTCCCCCCCTCTACCCAGCTCTCTCTCCCCTCTCTCTTCCCCCCTCTCTCTCTCCCCCCTCTCTCCCCCTCTCTTTCTCTCCCCCTCTCTCCTCCCTCTCTGTCCCCTCTCTTTCTATCTCCCCCTCTCTCTCCCTCTCTCCCCCCTCTCTCCCTCCCAGCTTCCTCTCTCTCCCCCGTTCTCCCCTCTCTCTCTCTCCCTCTCCCTCTCTCTCTCTCTCTCTCTCTCGCGTCTTTCACTTTCCCCCCTCTCTCCCCCCGATCCCCCTCTCTCTCCCTCCTCCCTCCCCCTCTCTCTCTCCCTTCCTCCCCCTCTCTCTCCCCCACCCCCCTCTCTTTCCTCCTTCTCTCTCTCCCCCCTCTCTCTCTCCTTCCTCCCCCTCTCTCTCTCCCTCTCCCTCCTTCCTCCCCCTCTCTCTCTCCCTCTCTCTCCCACCTCTCTCTCTCCCTGCCCCCCTCTCTCTCCCCCTCTCTCTTTCTCTCTTTCCCCCTCTCCCCCCCTCTCTCTTCCCCTCTCTCTTTCTCTCTTCCCCCCTCTCTCCCCCCTCTCTCTCTCTCTGTCTCTCTCTCTCCCCTCTCTCCCCTCTCTGTCTCTCTCTCTGTCTCTCTCTCTCCCCCCTCTCTCTCTGTCTCTCTCTCCCCCTTCCTCGCTCCTTCTTTCTCTGTCAGTTGGTAGCAGTCACAGCCCCGGACGTCACTGTATGGAAATGGAGGCAGAATGGTCTCATATAAAGTGATTGGCTTTAACCGGAGAAAAATCCTTCTCTGTCCTTTGTCCTCATGTCATGTAAATTCATCACAGTATGAAATTAGAAATCTTTTGCACTCTGCGTGATAAATTTGAGTTCTGACCAATATTTGAGGTAAAAATTTAAACAATAAACAAAATCCGTAAACACGCATTTTAGAAGAGAGTTTCGGCGCCTGAAGGGAAGTAGAAAAGTTCAAACAAACAAAAGATTGATTTTATCTGATTATTGGTGATTTATGCCTTCTTCTGCAGTAAGCATGGAGACTGTAGTGGGTCAAGCAGGTTTGCCTGCAGGGGTGTTGCCAGGTGGGAAAAAGACCAGGGGCTTCAGCCCGAAGGTAAATTTGATACCCACATCCTCATTTTAAAGTAAGTCAAGGCCAAGCCTGGCATCATGGGGGGGGGGGGGGGGAGTAATGCCCCGGAAAAAGCTCTGATGGTTTTCCCAACGGAATTCCGATGGGATTTCTCTCAAGCTGTCTTGCATACACACGGTCACACCAAATTCCGGCCGCCAAGAACGCAGTGACGTACAACATGTATGACAAGACTAGAAAAAGGAAGTTCAATGGCCAGTAGCCAATAGCTTCTATCTCCTAGTTGAATCTGAGCATGCGTGAGTTTTTGCATGTCGGAATTGCATACACACGAATGTATTTTCGGATAGAAACTTTTTCCGACCGAAAAATTGAGAACATGCTCTCAATCCTTTGCTGGCCAAAATTCAGCCAGCAAAAGTCTGATGGAGCATAAACATGATCGCATTTTCTGACCAAAAGCTCTCATTGGTCTTTTGCTGTCGGAATTTCCAATCATGTGTACGCGGCATTACCTGTGCCCATCAATGCAGCCTGATCAGTGCCCATTAGCTCAACCTCACCAGTGCTCATCAATGCGGCCTCATCAGTGCCTATCAATGCAGCCTCATCAGTGCCCATCAGCTCAGCCTCTTCAATGCCCATCAATGCAGCCTCACCAGTGCCCATCAATGCAGCCTTATCAGTGCCCATCATTGCAGCCTCATCAGTGCCCATGAGTTCAGCCTCACCAATGCCCATCAATGCAGCCTCACCAGTGCCCATCAATGCAGCCTCACCAGTGCCCATCAATGCAGCCTCATCAGTGCCCATCAGCTCAGCCTCACCAATGCCCATCAATGCAGCCTCATCAGTGCCTATCAATGCAGCCTCATCAGTGCCCATCAGCTCAGCCTCTTCAATACCCATCAATGCAGCCTCACCAGTGCCCGTCAATGCAGCCTTGCCAGTGCCCATCAGTACAGCCTCACCTGTGCCACATCAGTGCAGCCTCACCTGTGCACATCAATGCAGCCTTATCAGTGCCCATCAGCTCAGCCTCACCAATGCCCATCAATGCAGCCTCATCAGTGCCTATCAATGCAGCCTCATCAGTGCCCATCAGCTCAGCCTCTTCAATGCCCATCAATGCAGCCTTACCAGTGCCCATCAATGCAGCCTTATCAGTGCCCATCAATGCAGCCTCATCAGTGCCCATGAGTTCAGCCTCACCAATGCCCATCAATGCAGCCTCACCAGTGCCCATCAGCTCAGCCTCACCAATGCCCATCAATGCAGCCTCATCAGTGCCTATCAATGCAGCCTCATCAGTGCCCATCAGCTCAGCCTCTTCAATACCCATCAATGCAGCCTCCCCAGTACCCTACAATGCAGCCTTGCCAGTGCCCATCAGTGCAGCCCCACCTGTGCCCATCAGTGCAGCCTGATCAGTACCCATCAGGGCAGCCTTACCTGGGCCCATCAATGCAGCCTGATCAGTGCCCATTAGCTCAGCCTCACCAGTGCTCATCAATTCAGCCTCACCAGTGCCCATCAGTGCAGCCTTACCAGTGCCTATTAGAGCAGCCTTGCCAGTGCATGGGGAGAGGAGAGCCAGTGGTTTACACAGAGCGGGGATCTCCTGCTTACCCAGCGTGGTCGTAGTGTCACACTAAGTCCTGCCTCCTGGACCAGCTCCTATAATGGACGTCACACATCCCGGCATTGGATCGGTTTGACGTCCATCATAGGAGCCGGTTCAGGAGGCGGGACTTCGCCACAGCATGTAATCCGGCAGCGATTGGCAGCCCGTGCACCCCCAGGATTGACCCTGCTAAGCGCCCCAAGGGCAGATGGCCTGTCCAGCCCTGTATAGTCCAGAGTTCCCTGCCAACCCCAGACCTTGGGACTCAGGGCTAATAATCCTGGATTTTTGGGGGCCCACTCGGCACTATAGCCCTGGACGCCCTCCCCCCCTCCCTCCTGACGCCACTGCCTGCAGCTGCTGAAACATTTCAAAATGAGTTCCAAAGGATAGTCTCTGCATTAACTAAAAAAATGTAATCTCATTGTGGTATGGGCAACATCTACAGTGACTTAAAAAAAAAATTTTTTACCCCTTGACATTTTCCACATTTTTTCATGTTACAATCAAAAACGTAAATGTATATTATTGGGATTTTATGTGATAGACCAACACAAAGTGGCACATAATTGTGAAGTGGAAGGAAAATGATAAATGGTTTTTCATTTCTTTTACAAATAAGCATCTCAACACAATTCTAACACAAGAATACACAAGATCACAAGAATATGCTTTGATCTAAACCATTCCATTGTAGCTCTGGCTGTATGTTTAGGGGTGCTGTCCTGCTCTTGGGGCATAACGGCGGCAGCTTCCCCTTCCCCTGCTCTCTTGGGGCATCACGGCGATGGCTTCCCCTTCCCCTGCTCTCTTGGGGCATCATGGTGGCGGCTTCCCCTGCTCTCTGGATGCATTATGGTGGCAGCTTCCCCTTCCCCTGCTCTCTTGGGGCATCATGGCAGCAGCTTCCCCTTCCCCTGCTCTCTGGGTGCATCATGGCGGTAGCTTCCCCTTCCCCTGCTCTCTTGGGGCATCATGGCGGCAGCTTCCCCTTCCCCTGCTCTCTTCGGGCATCACGGCGGCAGCTTCCCCTTCCCCTGCTCTCTTGGGGCATCATGGCGGCGGCTTCCCCTTCCCCTGCTCTCTGAGTGCATCACGACGGCAGCTTACCCTTCCCCTGCTCTCTTGGGGAATCATGGCGGCAGCTTCCCCTTCCCCTGCTCTCTTGGGGCATCACGGCGGAAGCTTCCCCTTCCCCTGCTCTCTTGGGGCATCATGGCGGCGACTTCCCCTTCCCCTGCTCTCTGAGTGCATCACGGCAGCAGCTTCCCCTTCCCCTGCTCTCTGGGGGCATCACGGCTTCCCCTTCCCCTGCTCTCTGGGGACATCACAGCAATGGCTTCCCCTTCCCCTGCTCACTGGGTGCATCACAGTGGTGGCAGCTTCCCCTTCCCCTGCTCTCCGCGACTTCTGTTTCCTCCCTTCTCCTAGGCGGCCAATCGGAATGCTTCACTTTTCGGCAAATCAGGAAATGGGTGTCACATGGTTGGGAGGAGGATCAGTGTTTCAATAGCCCATCTTTTTTTTGAAGCCTATTTGAGCCTCTGGCTCCAATCGGGTACTTTAACCCCCCCCCCCCCTTCATTGGAATGGCGTCCTAAAAGGGGCCGGACGCATTGGATAGACGGGACGGCCGTGGATAGGGGAGGCAGAGCCAGGCACCTCTAATGGACGCATTGCCCCCCTACGTATTGCTGGCGGCAAGTGGTTAAGGCTTCATAATTTTCAATGCACTCCAAACATTCTGCGGCTTTTCTGCGAGCTTTTATATACTTCCTTCTCACTTCCCCACAAATCACGCGTTTAGTTCAGCCATGTGTTTTATTACACGCTATGCATGCTTTATGATCAGCATCTATTTCTTTTTTTAGACTGGAGTGCTGGAAAGCACACAACGCACGGGACAGATGTGAAAGCATTGTGTCTTGCAGTTAATTCTCGGCAATCATCTGTAATGTACAGTAAGGCATCTGTTTAAGCGCGGTTAATCTGTTGGAATTTGACTTGCTTTACCGCTGATCAAAAAAAAAAAAGGTCCTTGCAGTCTATTTTCTAAAACATCCTTTTTATGAGTAGCAGCATCCCCCCGAGAAATACTTTTTCGTGAACTCTTGCTGAGTGTTCCTCTAGGGAACGAGCACAGTTATCTTTTTTTATTGGAGTTTGAAATATTCTTTTTTTTTTTTCTCCCCGGGTCCAGATGGTCTTCAGCAGCCTGATGGGACAGAAGTCCTGGCTCAGTTGTACGTGTCAGAGGATGTACCCTACATTGGAGTCTCGATGGGAATTAGCCGAAAGCAGATGTCTTTCGGTTTTGCAGACGCCGAAAAAAAAAAAAAAAAAGAAAAGAAGGTGCATGTTCATAATTCTAGGCTAAGCACACGTACAAGAGTATAATCGTGCATCACACCTCCTTCGCCTTGTCTAATGGCCACTTGAGCATGCAGAACATTGAATTCCATCTCGTTGACATGTTCCAATGTGAATTTCTAGCATGATGAAGAGTGTCTGTCAAAATATGGACGGGGATGGCTTTGCCTGGCAAGGGAATCGCATGAAAGACTCTTCTGTCCTGTGGAGAAAATAAACAGAATAAAAAAAAAGGAAATATGGTTAGCTGTGCCGCAGAAGGGCATGTATATTGAAGTATTGTTGCAAAAAAAAAAAAACACTTTAAAATGGAACACCAGGCAGATATAAAAGACAACTAAAGCATTTCTGTATTCATTAGCTAGTTCAGCTTTTTAGACATACTGTATGCAGTGCCGGTTGGTAGGCAGATGACGGTTGGTAGGCAGATGCAATCTGTATTCCCCTCTGCAGGTGGCACTAAACCGAAGCGTCAATCAGAAGGGAAAGGAAGTGAGGAATTAGCTTTCTCTATGACAGGGGTCTCAAACTGACGGCCCTCCAGCTGTTGCAGAACTCCAAGTCCCATCATGCCTCTGCCTGTGGGAGTCATGCTTGTAACTGTGAGCCTTGCAATGGCTCATGGGAATTTTGGCCAGCAAAAGATTGAGAGCATGGGACTGCAACAGCTGGGGGGGCCACCAGTTTGAGACCCCTGCTCTATGACTTCCTGCAGTCACAGAGAGACAGCTGTGCTATTGGATGCTGGCGCCCCATTTGACTCTAGCTGGCACCTTGGGTCAAGCAGATTCTATTCAAGACTCCGGCTCTTGGGTTTGGCGTGCTGTACACGAGTGACTAGCGTAGGGACTTGGATCCCTGTCTGGCAGGGGTAGGGAAATTTTCCAGAGGAGTAGGGACAGTACAGGAACTACGTCTACCTCTCTTCTGGAAACCTCCCCTTTGGGTGTGGACCAGTCAGGACGCATTACACTCCTCGTTGCAGACACTGACGGCATCTTCAAGTCTTCAGACTGCTATCATAGTTTGTAAGTGGCACTGAATGGGTGTGCCTACCCGCCGGGACTGAATAATTTGTGTTGAACCTTTCTACAATGTAACTTTGGTGCCCGACTTGGACTTGTGTGTTTACAGCCTGCCACGCACACATGTTTTTCTCAGCTGCCTCCCAGCAGTGAAAGTGATCTGGATGGTTCCTAGGCTCTCCCGCTCTCACCAGGAGCCCGACACCACATCCGCCACTTTCAGGGCTTTACTTTTACATCCCTGCTTTGGGGACGAGTTCCCGCTGCTGGCTGGCGGTTGGTCCTTGTGCCCCTATGCCTGGCCTCAGGCTGTACCTTATCGGATTTTTGCGAAACGCTGACATGGGTTACCGGAAGCATACATTTTCACAAGTGCTGATATATGTCTTGATATCTACATGGTTTAGGATCTTCCAGTACCTTAGTAGAGTGTAATTTGCAACATTTATTGGATCTATTTTAGGCTTTTATGCCTCTGTTTTTATGAATTTTGTACAATAAAGATTATTTTTTCTAAATGTATAAATTCCCATGCTGAGCTTTTAAAGTCCAGTTTTTCCCAAAGTCCAGTTAGTTAGGCTCAACTGGTCCTGCAACTATTTGCACTTCCACCAACTTAATCATGCCACCTTCCACCTTCACTTAAAATCACAACTCGTGCTCTCACCTTGTCCTTATGACCTAAAAGTTATATTAGGTTATACATTATTATTATTATTCAGGATTTATATAGCGCCAACAGTTTGCACAACGCTTTACAATATGAGGGTAGACAGTACACTTACAATACAAATCAATATAGGAGGGATCAGAGGGCCCTGATCGTTAGAGCTTACAATCTAGAAGGGAGGGATACATGGTATTTTTCCCCTTTAAACTGGATCCTCAAATCATTTGTTAAATGCCTATGTTTTTCCTTCAATCCTCAGGGCTGATCGTGCACAACAAAAAAGAAAAAACTCCAATAGTGTTTTACCGTTTCAAACACTTTATTAAAATTTGATCCAGCCAATACACTCACATTATTCTGTGCACTTCGCATTTGTGCACATAAACAGCAAAGCATATATGCAGGGACATCCACAGCTCATAGAAATCAATACAGAGCTTTACTTTACTGGGTTCACAACGTGCTCAATGATGGAGCCCACAAGCTCCGTCCATTGCGTTTTGTCACTCAATCACGTGACTTCCTAAGGGGGATCGTTTTTGGGTGGCAGAGCTCCATATTTATAGCTCTGAAGAATCATACTAGTTACCTGCCATATTTCTGGTGATCACACTCTTATACCCTCAGGTCTAACTCTAATCTCAATGTGGTGCTATCTTTTCAAAAGACCTTTTTTAACAATTTACTTCCACCATTTTATCTAAACCCAATGACTTTGTAACTTCTGGTTTCTGAGCTGTCATTCTCTGGCTGTTACAACCAGGGAAGCATCTATCCTGGCACAATCTTTGCTTGGTTGTATGCTTTGAAGGGAAAGTGAGACACTGGAGTTTAATAAACCCCCAATTTTACATAGTGACATAGTCTGGTTGAAAAAAGACACAAGTTCATTCAGTTCAACCAATAGTCTCCATAAAGAGAACCTGTCACCTGCCCATTGCTATCACATGAGGGTTCGTTAAAGAGGAAGTAAAGTTTCAACAATAAAAAAATAAAAAGAACCCCTGCAAGACAAAGGCATAATGAGCTTGTATGCATAGCATACAAGCTCATTATGAATTACTTACCTGAGATTGAAGCCCCCAAAGTGGTCCTCGTTCCCCTCCTCCGACACCACCATCTATCCCGGAGTGACTTCCGGGTATCGTAGGTTCTGCTGCTGTGACTGGCCAGAGCCACGATGACATCACTCCCGCGCATGTGCGCTGGTGCCGCCACTAATGGCATGATCGCCATTAGAAACGGCATGCTCAGTATGCCTGCGCCCGATGTCTATGGCACACATGCCGTAGACATCGGTGCAGCTAGTTCTGCAAATTTCTTGCACCTACATGTAAGCCTTAATCTAGGCACTCGGAGGAGTGATCGCGGGTCACCGGTGGCTGAGTGCCACACGCATGGGCTCCGGTGTCACACCGCAGACACGCGCCCCTTTAGTTTTTAAAGCAGCCGAGGTACACCTACGGTGAATCACGCAGCCGTGCCAACCTGCTGCAGTATAATGACGGCGGCTGGTCGGCAAATAGTTAAGTCTAAAATGATGACCTGGAAAAGATTTTAAAGCATCACTTATGGACAATTTAGGGAGACCAAAGATCATCCCTATTTTACTAGCTTGTACAATTGTAAGGCTCGACATGTTGGGTATCTACCTACTCAGCACATCCTCATCCCTTGTATTTTACCAAACAATTTAGCTACTAGACATGTGCGATTAGTTTCGTATGATTCGAAAATTCGTATGAATTTCCGTAAATTGGCACATTCGGGAGGATCCGAAATACGAATTGCTATGCTTCCGAATCTTTTACGAAATACGAAATTTCATTTACGAATTTCGGATCCAAATTCCGTTACAACAGAAACGTGACTGGTGTTTTGTTGACCAATCAGAGGTTTTCTTCTGCTGCTGAGTGAGGGTTGGGAAAATTACCTTTTTTAATATGGGAGCGGGAGACTGGTACTGGTAGTCGATGGGAGATTCAGAATTGGACTAAATAAGAATGTTCGTTAATTGCGATTATTCTTTATGATGAAGTTAAAAACCCGGGAAGTCAGCACAGCACAGGGATGGTGGGAGCCCCTCATAATGAGCACAGCACAGGGATTGTGGGAGCCCCTCATAATGATAAATTCATCATAACGAACGTTCGTAATTGTTACGAAAAGTTAACAAACCTAACGAAAATTTGTACAAATCCAAATTGAATTTCAGACACGAATTACGAAATACGAATTGATGGCTAATACAAAACGGAACAGAGCGAAATGAAACAAATTTATTGATGGCTCACATGTCTATTAGCTACAGGTTTCACTTTATACACCCACCTGTACAAAGTCATACAGCCGTAAACTGGGTCATTCATAACCAGTCAAAAAGACTGTTTTGCCAAAAAAAGAAAGAAAAAAATTCCATGAATCCCACTGTTGCAAAACATATTGCAAGTCTGAATTTGGCAGATCACCCATTGGATGGAATGTGAGCAGTTCTTCCATCTTTACATCTAACTTTCATATGCATGTAAATTTCGATTTGCACAACTAAAATGCCGAAAGTTAATGATCTACAAAACCCTGTGTGTTCTTTCTAAAGTGGATACCATAGAAAACAGAGAGGGAGAAAAGACAGAAATATATTCCCCTTCCCTTTAAGGTTGAGTAATTTTATGTGGGCTCTAAACTTTGTAAAGCTCCGCAGCTCACCAAATAAATAAATAAAAATGTTTCCCATCTTTTGACATGCTGCCGCCTCAGTGATCGCAGTTAAACAAAATAAATGTACAGCGGGCATATTTCATTTTTACATTAAAGCAGAAATGGTAAGTATTCGGTTTAGAGGAATGCTCAGTGTGGTATCATGAGTGAGAGGAGACGGGAGGGCAGTGTGTAGCTTCTACAATGTGCCAATGAAATTTCTGGTGCCTGGAAAACATAATCAAATACAAGGTTTTGTTATGTCAAAATAGAACTATGGGCAAACTGTTTTGTTCATTTTGGATAGAGTAAGGGAGGGTTATAACATCTGTCAGGTTTTTTTTGCCATTGGGGAGATTTCTCTTCACTTCCTGTCCCATAGACAAAACAGGAAGTGAGAGAAAACACGTGCAAACTAAGATTATCCCTTGCCCCCCAACCATTTGCCTTCAGAAGTCACCTAATTAGTCAATAGTGTCCACCTGTGTGTAATCTTATCTCAGTATAAATACAGCTATTCCGTGAAGCCCTCAGAGGTTTGTAATGCTGCGTACACACGACCGGGCTTCCCAGCAGACTAGGTCCGACGGAATCAGTCCGTCGCATAATCCGATCGCGTGTGGGCTAATCCAATCGTTTTTCACATAAAAAATCAGACGAACGTAGAAATAGAACTCAATTCCTATCGAGAAACCTGCGTTACATCAGAGAGGGCGGGGTCACCCACACGTCACTGGGGAACCCCTGGCTTCCCTCTCCATCGTCAGAGCGGTGACGTTTCTTATATTAGGAGGGCGGGGCCACCCGTATCCTGACCCCGCCCTCCTAATATAAGAAACGTCAGCGCTGGGATCTCTGCAGTCTCCGCAGTGGAGACAGAAGAAGGATGTATGGACAGCGCTGGACTGAGAGATCCCCCGTCGCTGGATATGATCATCCATCGCTGGACCCCGGAGATCCGTCGCTGGATAGCAAGAGTGGATTAGCACCGCTGGAATCTTTTTTTTATTTTTAATAAAGGAATTTTTCAAAAGTGTGTTTGTCTTATTTAACCATTTTTACACTTTCTTTGTGAAATGGTAGGGGTACTTTTGTACCCCCTTACCATTTCAAACAGGGGGGGGGGGCGGGATCTGGGGGTCCCCTTGTTAAAGGGGGCTTCCAGATTCTGATAAGCCCCCCGCCCGCAGACCCTCACAACCACCGGCCAGGGTTGTGAGGATGAGGCCCTTGTCCTCATCAACATGGGGACAAGGTGCTTTGAGGGGTCACAGACCCCCAAAGCATCCTCCCAATGTTGAGGGTATGTGGCCTGGTACGGTTCAGGAGGGAGGGGGGGCCGCTCTCTCGCCCCCCTCTTTTCCTGCGGCCTGCCAGGTTGCGTGCTCGGATAAAGGGTCTGGTATGGATTTTTAAGGGGACCCCCACGTCAATTTTTTTTTTAATTTGATGCAGGGTTCCCCTTAATATCCATATCAGACCTGAAGGGTCTGGTATGGATATTTAGGGGGACCCCCACGTCAATTTTTTTTTTAATTTGACACGGGGTTCCCCTTAATATCCATGTCAGACCTGAAAGGCCTGGTAATTGAATTTAGGGGAACCCCCACGCTTTTTTTTAAATTTTTTATCAATGAATGAATGAATTGTCGGCTAATACAGAGAACACTCATTGAGTGTTCTCTGTATTACGGGGAGCCAACAATTTAGCCGCAAGTGATTTTTAAGACAGTTCTAAGCACCAGAAACATGCGCCCCTTCACAGGCATACTATAGATACCCCCCAGCTACGAAATTTAAAGGAATATTACACTTTTATTGTTTCACTTTAATCATTATTAAAATCACTGCTCCTGAAAAAACGGCTGTTTTTAAAACTTTTTTTTGCATTGATCCATGTCCCCTGGGGCAGGACCCAGGTCCCCAAACACTTTTTAGGACAGTAACCTGCATATTACCCTTTAAAATTAGCACTTTAGATTGTGAACGTTCGAGTCCCATAGACTTTAATAGGGTTCTAAAGTTCACACGAAGTTTAGGTCTGTTCGCAGGTTCTGGTGCGAACCGAACAGGGGGGTGTTCGGCTCATCCCTAGTCATCACGTTCAAACCGAACGGACTTAGTCCGTTCATGTGTGGACATGTGTGGACAGGTCCGTTCGTTCGGAAGGTCCATCTCCACCGAAAGTCCGTCGGGAAGACCGTCGGACCTAGTCTGCCGGAAAGTCTGGTCCTGTGTACGCAGCATTAGAGAACCTTAGTGAACAAACAGCATCGTGAAGGCCAGGGAACACATCAGACAGGTCAGGGATAAAGTTGTGGAGAAGTTTAAAGCAGGGTTAGGTTATAAAAAAAATATCCCAAGCTTTGAGCATCTCACGGAGCTCTGTTCAATCCATCATCCGAAAATGGAAAGAGTATGGCACAACTGCAAACCTACCAAGACATGGCCATCCTTGAATAAAGACAATAGACCATCCAGCTCAACCTGTGTAGGTGTACTGAAATGGATAAGAACTATAAATTAGTTCTTGGTTATCTGCTGCTATTCCTAATTAAAAAGTATAAATGTGCATGCACATTAGAAGTAAACACTCTCTGAGATATGTTCAGCTCAGGCTACTTCTAAATACTGATTTATTGGTGGGCGGTGTTAATATTTTATACAGAAAGATACGTCATTACTATGTCAGTCTAATTGGTACATCTTATTGGTTACAATACAAGAGAAATGAAGAAACTTGATGCTTGAAGCTGGTTTTGTTATCTCGAATGCATTCTTTTAATGCGGGGGATGTGGGGGGTAGACGCCATCTTGGCTCCGAACATAAAGTCAATCTGTATACTACATAATAAGTAAGGAACATGTATACACATAAGCAAATAGACATTTTCTGATTATCATTATGTACATTGGATTCCTTAACAGTCCCCCCTAAAATGTCTATTTTCTTCTGTTCCTCATCTAAAGGTCCTACTCACCTGGCCCATTCTCCTCAGCAACTCTTTTAAGCTGTATATAGAGTTGGGCAGCAACTAGTTCACTACCCCCCTCGATACAGCTGGAGAAGGGCAATCAGGTGCTATCTACCCCTATAACCCTAGAGGATTGTGAGATTTTGGATAGGGAGTGACTGTAGAGGAGTGAAGGGTTTGTCATTCTCCATCATAAGAGGGTCCTCTTCTTCTTGGTGGAGAAATGTAGGTGGGCTGTTGTCTACAGCCTTGCTCATTAACTTCTTTACGAAAGGTAGAATACAGCATACAATTGGGGGGTAAAAGAACCAGGATTATTAGTACCGTTACCCCTATCTGGGCGAGCACCTTCTGCCACCCACTCATCCAGCTAAAATATTGATCCCATGGGTCTGTAATACCGGAGTTCTTCTTCAACTCCAATGACAAATCTTCTAATTTCTTTATAGCTAAAGTTACTTTACCATTTGGGCCGGTATTATCAGGAATGTAGGTGCAACAGGTTCCCGTTTTTTCTATGATTTTACAGACACTTCCTTTCTCAGCTAACAGCATGTCTAAGGCCATCCGGTTCTGGAATGTCATGTAGGAAGTGGGGGGTAACTGGCCAGCAATTCCCTGGCTTTGAATTCATCAGGGACCCCCCTTGGGACCCCTATAGCATCTATGTACACATGAGGGTCAAAGCTTCCGGAGAGAGCTGCTCGCTTCCTCCTCTGACTGTGTGCTGGGTCAGTGTATGTATCAGGGGTATCTTCTGCTAGGATATGGAGGGGCGTAATCACCTTTTCAGGGCACATTCACCGGTCCAGATTCCCTCTAATCTGGTCCTATGTTCCAACCCACTGTCCCTCCCAGGAACCACAATTCTGGCCCCAGTAACTGTCTGTAAAACACACATGTATATCCTTACCATCAGGGATGTCACTGTACCAATGGCATTGCCATGAAAGAGTCAAACGGACAAGGTACTATGTCACAGTAATCAAAGGTAAAGGTGGTCACATGTGTACCTGAAGAGTTGTACCAAAATGTAATTATGTTATCATTTTTTTTTTTTTTTTTTTTGTGATGACCACCTCCTGGGCCTCCCCTCTAGACCAAACAGAAAAAGGATATGCAGCATGGTCGTCATGAAGTGGGCGGGATCTTGTCCTTGGGGGTGGAGCTTTCTTGCAGTTGGAGGCGTGTATTCAGGTGTTCTTCCCGGCCAATTCCACTGAGGTGGCTGTGGTCAGCAAAACTTGGAATGGACCATTATATCTGGGTTCAAGAGAATGTTTTCTCACAAATTTCTTTACCAGCCCCCAATCTCCAGGCAGTAGTTGGGTGTGTTCCTGTATCTAATTCAGGATCTGGAATGGAAGAAAACACCTGGACATGCATTTGGGTTAATTCTCGTGATAATGCGGTTACATAATTAGTCAACACATCAGATTGCAACTGTAACTGTTGTGGAAAGTGACAGCCAAGTCTGGGGCTGAACCAAACTAAATTTTATAAGGGGGATAGGGCATGTTACCCCCGAGGTGTGTGTCTGACACTGAACAGGGCAATGGGCAAACTGTCTGGCCGACTCATGTTAGTCTTTTGGGCCATCTTTAACATCCTGTTTTTCTAGTGTCCCTTTCATCCTTTCTACCTTCCCGCTACTTTGAGGGTGGTAAGGGGTGTGTAGAGCCAACTGAACCCCCAGTGCTGCCCTAATCTTTTGTAAGGGTTGCTGTGAAGGCTGGGCCTGATCGCTCTCTATCACCTCTGGGACCTCAAATCTACATACTATCTCACTCAGTAGTTCCTTAGCTGTGGTCCTGGCAGTCATGTCCACCTGCTCTAGGGCGTATTCGAATCTGTCACTCCTTTGGCATTTGGGAGTGATCAATTTGTATCCTCTGGAAGGGGTATCTTCTGTGCCTTTTCTGTACATTCTGGGTTACATTTGTCGCAGATAGTGCATGATCTGCAGAAGTTGTTGGTCAATGAAGTAACTCATAAGTTCATAAGAGTATTTGTCAAGTGGGCAGTTCCATTTCCCCATTGCACCATGGCTGGGTACATACTCCTGGGTAGACAAGGCTTCTTGCTGCACTCGAATAGTCCATCTCTGAGAGTTCCTCCTCTCCGTTTTCCAGCTTTCCTTCTCATCCGGACTTGCTGCTTCCTGTAATTATTTCAGATAAACTCTGTCCACTGGGAGAGTCTGTAGGGTAAGCATGGAGTGGTCTTCTTCTACCACCCTGCTGTCCACTTCCCGTGGAACACTGGCTGTCTGTTTGGCAGCTGAATCGTCTAGATTGCCTCGAGCTTCCTTCGAGTTTAGTTTGTCGTGTGCTTTACTTTAGAATAGTCACTTGGGTTGGGAGAAGCAGGGCGTCCATCAAGTCTTTGATGGCTGAGCTGTTTCACAGGTGTTCCTGCAGCCGTTAGGAACCCTCTGTCCTTCCAGATAACACCAACATCATGGGCAACGCTGAAAGCATATCTTGAGTTCGTATGAATGTTGGCTCTTTTTTCCTCTGCCAATTTACATGCTGTAGTAAGTGCTTGCAGCTCTGCCACCTGTGCAGACATCACTGGCGGTAAGGTTTCAGTTTGGAGAACCGAGGTTTCAGTGGTGACCTGGATCCTGCAGGGGTATTTCACTCACGGTGGGGATATGCGTGGTTTCCAGCCGCATTCGTTCGATGCAGTTATGGGGTGACAAGTCAAGACTCGACTCCTCCTCCTTACCCCCCTCGAGAAGTGGAAGAAGGGTGGTAGGTTTCAGTGTTTGACAACGTAATAGAGTAATGCTGTCTAGAAGGTAGAAACACAGGAGTCTCAAGTGTCTGGCAATGGACAGATGTTTTGGCTGGATCTTGGTGGAGTATGGGAGCAATGTCATGGGGAGCAAGCAGAACGAGGCAGAGTCCGAGAGCCAAGTCCAAAGTTTTGTCAAACAAGGCTTGTGCAGCAAAGACAGCTCGCAGACACGATGGGCCTCCTCTTGCTATCGCATCCAGCCGACAGGCAGATGCCGTGTGATTGGGCGAGTACACCTGTAGCATGTCCCAGATGTTCGGATACAAAGGGCTTGAACGTTTTGTCGTAGTCTGGGAGCCCTAGCGCCAGAGATGGTGTGCTTGAAGGCCTCAAAGTTGGATATTGCTTCAGGAGACATCTGGAAGGGGTCTGATTTCAGGGCATCATACAAAGCTTGCATCAGTAGGGAGCCTTCTGGAATCCATGCTCTGCAATACGAAATTAGTCCAAGGAAGGAATGAAGGGGCTTCTGGCCTTGTGGCAGTGGGATGTCAGAGATTGCTTTCACCCTGTCTTCAGTGAGGTGTCTTGTCCCATGGGACAAGACAGTGTCCAAGAACAATTACAGATGTTGAGTACCACTGCAATTTGGTCTTTGAGGTTTTGCAGCCCTGTTTGGCAAGATAGCACAACTGGCTTTCTGAGGTGACTTCAACAGTGGGTAAGTCAGCTGCACAGTGGAGAAGGTCATCAACATATTGGAGGAGAGTCACTTCCAGGTGATCCTCTTGTTATATGTCAAGGATGATAGCCATAGCGTTTGCAAACTAGCTTGGAGAGTTCTGTGCCCCTTTTTGGCATAACTGTCTGGGTACGTTGCTGCTTCTTTTCGTGGGAGAAGGCAAAGAGGTACCTGCAGGAAGGATGCAGGGGTACACTGTAGAATGCATTTGCCAGGTCCACCACAGTGAAGTACTCAGCCATTGGAGGTACAGCTGATAAGGTATGTGGATTTGGCGCAATTGGGGTGTCCAACACTGTGACTTCGTTAATTGCTCGCAGATCCTGCACCATCCTGTATCTGTCAGGTTCTCCCTTAGGTGTTTTCTTCTTGACAGGAAAAAGAAGTGTATTACATGGTGAGGTACAGGGGATCAAGGCCCCATTCTGGACCAAGGCAGCTACATGTTTCGAGATAGCTTCTGATTGCGCCAACTTAAGTGGGTATTGTGGTTTCCGGGGCAATGATGCGCCCTCTTTGAGCTTGACTGAAACTGGTGGCACTTTTAAGTGACCAATGTCTTCCGGGCCTGTGGACCATAGACACGCAGGGATTCTGTCAAGTACTTCCTGTGGTATTGAACTTGGAGTTATTGCTCCATGAAGTGTCATCAGGAGAGGCAGAGAATACAAAGCAGATGAGTCTTCCAAGGATAGGGGAGTATGTAACTTCACCCCCCCCCCCCCCCCTTCAGGTGTGAAAATGATTGACGCCTCTAGTCTGGACAGCACATCAGCTCCTTGTAGATTCAAGGGACATGTAGAGGACACCACAAATCTGGTAAGCAAATCAGGAAATGTCCCCACTTGGAGAGGCTTAGTGAGTGGACTGGAGCGGGGCACCCCATCCACTCCCACGCAGGAAACATCAATAGTGGAAAGGAAAGAATTATCAGGCAGGTCCTCAGCCCTCAACACACTCCTGGCTGCACTCATGTCAATGAGAAAAGTGGTAGGTTTTCCTTGTATAGGTAACGTGACCTTTGCTAGGGGTCCCCTAGTCTCATTTGAGGACACTGTCATAAGGGGTGACACGGGTTTGCCCATTTCCTAGCATGAGTTGGGGCGTGGTGGTGAAGGTTCATGTCCATGTTGCCCTTCGCGGGGATCCCTGTCTTGTCTCAGATGTCTTGGGGCTCTGCATACTCTTCTGATGTTACCCCGCTTCCCACAGTTGTAACAGATGATCTTTTCCCTGTTATTGGGCAGTGGTGGTGGACGAGTGTAGGCGGGATCTTCGTCTTTGTTACCATGAGGGGCGTTGGTTTTTTCCTTTTTGGTTTTCTATCCCTCTGGCCACCAACAGTAAATTGGACATTTTCATTGCGCGATATTCAGGGTGGGCCACCATCAGGCTTTTTCTGATATCCTCTCTGAGTCCTGAGACAAAAGCAGATGATAATGTGTGTGTGTGTGTGTGTCTTTTCATTGAGGGAGAAGCCCAGATGTTCAAAGGCCTGTATGAGTCTAGCATGATACTTCTCCACAGACTCCCCTTTATCTTGGGCAATATCTTGGATTGTGGTGGTCTGATCTGCCAATTTCTCCTTTGCCCAGTCGCGGAGTTGTGCACAGAACTCCAAGCCTGAGGTATAAGAAGTGGCACTTGCCAGGCAGGCATCATTGAAGGCTGTCTGCATGACTGGCCAAAAGACATGTCCTGCTTTAATTTGGCATAGGCTGATCAAGTCTCTCCAGGCAGCTGAGTAAGCTTCTTGTATCTGCACTATCCTGCGGTAGAAGAGCATTGGCTGTTTCTCTGGGTCAGGCAGACTTGTCACTAAGGTTGCTGCTTGTGATGGGGTAAAAGCGACGTACATCACCAGTGCCCCTTCTGGTAACCGAGACTGGTGTTGAGGCGGGGGCTGAGAATGGGCACTGTTTCTCATGGTTGTCAGCATATGTTTGAGATCCTCTCGGAACTGTGAGTCCGGAGCCGGATTAGGGGTTAAATCAGCAGGTGGCCTTGCTGCCTGTTGTTGGTCTTCCCACTCGGACGCTTCCTCATCATTAACATATCCGGCCTGTGAAGATAGTGCTTCCATATTAGGGAAGACAGGTGTGTGGTAGGAACCATCCTGGTTTAAATGGTAAGAACTGGTTATATGGGTGTACCAAGATGGCCGCCGGCAGTAAGTGCACTGGGCTGTGCCTGAAGCGAGGGCTTGGGTGTACCAAGATGGCCGCCTGGGAGTGGTCACAGTGGGTTATGCTCGGGTTGGGTTGGTGAGAAGGGAGTGGGCGTTAGTTGTCCCTCTCCTCCTTCGTTCCAGTTTTTTTGTATATGGGGGCGGTACAGCCACATTTATTAACTCTGTGATTCACATACATAGTACAATTTGCATCTTTCTTGATTTCCTCTTCTATCCAACCCTCTTTGCAATGTCCTTGCCATCCTGAACCATGCTTCTGCCACATCCAATAAGCCGTTATCACACATAGCGCCTCTTTTTTTTTTTTTTTTTTTTTTATCAGCACATGCCATTCCTCTGCTTCTTGCAACATCTTCTCTCCTCTTCTAATATTACATTCTAGCATTCCCTTCTCTCTCTCTCTCTCTCTCTCTCTCTCTCTTTCTTTCTTCGGACGGCTCAAGAGGAGAATACAGGCAACAAATTGGTTAATACTCCTCTGACTGCTGTCTTATCAAAGAATTCCTAGGGTGGGGGCTCGCATCCCTGCGAGAGATCGGTCTCCTCGCACACTCCTGACTGTTCGAGGGTCAAAACTAGCACGTCAGAGGTGGTGTGGAGCAGTGGCTTATGGCCCAACTGATCCTTCAGGTAGCCACTTTCTCTCACTGTCACCCTCTTCGTGTATATCAAACAGTAATGGACAAATACACACACAAGACATGACACCTGACACTCTTTGAACTGCAAAGATAGCTCTCGGGAAAAGCTCACCTGAGTCACAAGACTGCCAAATTCCAGCTAGCCTTCTTTCAAACTGCCCTAATTCACAGTTTGAGATAAACCCTCAGGAAAGCTTTCCCAAGCAGAACATTCATAGACGTTTCGCAAGACTGCCACATCCGCAAGTCTTCTTTCAAACTGCCCTCATTCACAGTTTGAGATTAACCCTCAGAGGTCCTACACAGCCAACCTCGAGTAACCCCGTCTATAAATGCCTGCAGAATTCCACCCCACCACCAGAGATACAATCTAGGGGTGAGGATGGACACACGCCTGCAGCTGCACTTTCAGTCTGCTAAATTTGCAATACTTCAGAATGACAGACACTGAACAGATAATAGTCAGCAGAAAACCATTAGCAGGTTCGTTAAAACGGCTTCAGGCGAGAAATAAGTTACCTGCCTCTTTGAACAATCGAAAGGAGCCAACAAGACAATGTCAACAATCATTTCCCATATCCCTGTATGTTGTATTCACTAAAACGCACGTCCAAGAGTCTTTTAAAAATAGCCATACTCCTCCCACTGACACAACCAATTGTGGAAGAGAGTTGCACATCCTTATCGCCCTGACAGTGAAAAAACCCCTACACGGCTTAAGGTTAAACCACATCGCCTCCAATCCCCGTGTCCTCCTACACTCCCTGAGACTAAATCGTTTTTTTTCCTATGCTAGGATCACCATTAAAGTATTTGTATATCACTATCATATCTCCTCTCAATCGTCTCTTCTCCAGGGAGAATATATTTAGCGCTTGTAGTCATTCCTCGTAAAATTAAGTCCTCCGGTCCCTTTAATAATTTTGTTGCCCTTCTCTGGACCCTCTCCATCTCCAGCACATTCTTTCTGAGGATTGGTGACCAGAACTGGAGGGAATACAAAATTAGAACTATAATGCCCTATATTTTAAGCCCCTCCCTCTTCATAGGTAGCCACGCTTCCATTCTTCATGTGTTCTCATGGGTACTGATAGCTGTCCAGACATGACATAGATGCAACTATAAGAACTCTTTATTTGAGTGGAATGGTTGAAAAGAAAGCTTTTGGCAGCCAATCCATGGAAACATATTAGATTGCCATTCCAAATTTGTGGCCAACTGTAATGACAAACAAGGAAATGAAGCTGGCACAGCCAGCATTTGTAACACTTGTCAGGGGAAATCATTGGCAAGGAAACCAACAGGAGAGTCAAATTTAAAATTCAAGAAGAGCATAAAAAATCTGAGTCACATTGAAGCTTAGTCTTTTGATCTCCACTTTTAATTTGAATGTTCAACTAATATGTCCTTGGCTTTCCTCTTTGGAGCGGCTGGGGCAATTATGTTCATGTTTCTCCTTCAAACAGCCATTTCATATTTATTCCAGTGCAATAATTTTAAATTTCTTCAAAAATAAACCAGTGCAGCCTTGGCCAAACTCCAGGTCAACATGCGTAGATGAAATATGTACTGTATATGGCATATACAGGCATGGGCAAAAAAAAATATTGGCACCCCTGCATTTCTGCCAGAAAATTGTTGCAATAACAAAGATTTACACATTCTCATGTTTATTTATTTTGTATGTATTGGTATGACACAAACAAAAGTGGAGAAACAATTCAGTAGGCACCCTGGGTGTCTGTATGACCTCCTATATAAAAGCCACAATCCACCCCCTGAAGGAAGGCAGGGAACCGCACACCAGGGGGAAAAAAAAATTCCAGGTCTGGGCCCGTGTTCTACCACTATTGGATATAATGCCCCCTTTTCCTTCTTTTCTACTCTGTCTTAGGACTCCCCCCTGGTGTGCGGTCCCCTGCCTTCCTTCAGGGGGTGGATTGTGGCTTTTATATAGGAGGTCATACGGACACTCAGGGCGCCTACTGAATTGGGAATTTTCCCATTGAGGCGCCCGCTGGTATGGCGACACTCCGCCTCATGTTCCGGGAGATTACTATGTGTGGGGAAGTGACATGTCGGACTCGTCTTTGTCATCTAGCTAAACGTTTCCCTGGTAACCAGCGATCATTGATCGGTGGATTGCGTAAGGCTTACTGTGGTTACAGTGGCCTTATGGAAAACGTAGTCCGTCCTGTCTCCCCCCCCTCTCCCGGACATGCGCAGTGCCGCCTAGAATGTCCACATCGAGCCGGTGATGTCAGACGCCGGCTCTATGGGCGGGAGCTTATAAGCTGGGCGCCATTAGGGGGAAGCTACTGGCGGATACACTAGGCTTATCCCAGATACTACCGAACGCTGCATGTAAGTTATAAATATAGATTCCATGTGCTCCAGATCTTGATTCACTGTGATCTTTATAAAGTAAAAAATTATCCCTTTCTTACATATTTTTTTTTTATATTTTTATTAAGAGTTTCATAACAAACAACACTTATAACAACAGTGCTCACAGTATACAAGAGTCGTTCATTGACACAGACGTATACAATGCAACATAATATTTCAGCATTTCACAGTAAAAAGGGTGCTCCACTGGCGACCCCAATTCCCTCGGCCAATATAAACAATCCCCTGTCTGGTTTCATAAGAGAGAACAGAACAGCTCCTAAGAACACAAAGGGGGGAGGGGAGCAGAAAATAAAACATAACATAACATATCGTACCATATCCCCCCAACAGCCACAATCACTACCCCCATCTAAGCTGTTTCGGGGTCAGCTACCCAAGCATGCCAGACTTTATTATACTTCTTTGGACATCCCCGATGGAGGTAAGTATCTTTGTACAGGGGGAGACTGTCATTCACCAGGCGCTTCCATTGCACCACGGATGGGGGTTCTGCCTTTTTCCAGTGCATAGCAATAGTCTTACGAGCATAAAAGAGCAGCAGGCCAGTCATCGTGCATTTGGCGGTGGACTGCACCACGGGCTCGATGAGTCCCAGTATGCAGACCTCCATGGCCAAAGGCACCGTAGTCATGGCGACCTTTCTGATTAGATGCAACACTGACTCCCAGTACTGCTGGACCCTCGGGCACTGCCAGAAAATGTGCGAGAAGTCCCCAGGGGAGGCCCCACATTGCCAACAGCTCGGAGAGTGCGCAGGGTTCATCCTATGGAGTATGGGGTGTAGTAGGCCCGATGTACAATTTTAAATTGCACAAGGCGGTCCCTAATAGAGACCAGGGAGTTAAAAGGAAGGTCCCAAACATCATCCCAGTCATCTGTGTCTAGTGAGGGGATGTCAGTCCGCCACCTGGTCCAAAGTTTGTCAAGAGCCGGCAGCGACACATTTATGAGATGGGAGTATAAAACTGAGGTAGGTTTCCTGTCGCAGTCGGCCCTGAGTGTGTGTTCCAGTTTCGATTGTGTCATATTGCATGAGGAATGTGGGAATTGCGCTGCAAACGCGTGGACCAATTGAAGGTATCTGAATAGGTAGTGGCCAGGCACATTGTACAAGGAGATCAGGCTGGTAAAGGGGAGTATAGAGCCCTGCTCCACGACATGCGACATAAGCTTAATCCCGTGCCTAGTCCATGCGCATGGGTCAGTGATCTTGTATAGGTGAGACAGGCCAGGATTCAGCCACAGTGGGGCATTTGGGGATACATCAGGGCGTCCACGTCCCTCCAGGGCCATCCCCTCCCGCCATGCTCGCAGGGTAGCGATCATGGAGGGAGTCAAAGAATAAGGAGCCAGAGGCCCTCGGTATATGAGAAGCCGGAGGGCCTCCAGCGAACCCAAAACCATAGCCTCCAGAACAGTGGAGGAGTTTGTTTGGTCCGGTGGCAGCCACCAAGCTACTGTAACCAGCTGCGCGAACAGATAGTATTTGTAACAGTCTGGGAAAGCCATGCCCCCCTGTGTCCGTGGTCTCATCAAAGTGGTCAGGCGGTATCTGGGTGACGAGGGGCCCCAAATAAAGGAGGAAAAAATCTGGTTCAGTTTTTTGAAAAACGACTTAGGCAACCACTGTGGGGAGTGACAAAACAGGTAAGTAAGTCTGGGGATGACCTTCATTTTAAGGAGATTTACACGCCCCCAGAGCGATAGTGGCAGGTCATCCAAAAGCACCGGGGTAAGATTTAGTATGAGGTAATCCGACGCCAAGTGTGATACCTGAACCCCCAAATACTTAAAAGAGTCAACCCAGACAAGGGGGTTGTCCGAGAGCGAAGTGGCCCTTGCCCCCTGATCAATCGGAAACAGAAGAGATTTGGACCAGTTCACCCTGAGACCGGTGACCCCTGCATAAGTATCCAGCACATCCAACACTCCCCTCAGTGCAGGACCAGCATCATTTAGAAAGAGCAGCATGTCATCTGCGTACAGGGCCACCCTCTCCTCCAGCAGCCCAATACGCAATCCTGACACCCGGGGCGAGACACGCAGTGCCTCCGCCACAGGTTCGATCGCAAGGGCCTTTCTTACATATTTGTAGGCATTCAACGAAAGAGTGTTCAGCTTAAAAGCGCTATTGTGCACTGCTGCAGTGACTCTTTATCATCTAGGGATCTATTTATCTTCGCTATTTGATTGGTTTATTGCCTATCCCCAGTTTGATACTACCTCCAACACTAGTAAGTATATATATTGATCAAATACTCTATATTCCACCTAACTATTAGTCGCTATTTAAGGGGTGCTTTTAACTCTTACCATATTACTACTTGCTATTTAAAATGTGTTTTGATTTTTACCATACCTGCTATGAGTTAAACTTCCCTTAATTGGTAGGGTCATTTGAAATGACCTGATTATTAGAGGCTCTTTGGATGCCCCCCCTAGTTTCTTTCTTTTTTCTTCCCCTTATTAAATTCATGTCTCTAAATATATTTTGTAATTTGGTAGTACCTTTAAGGTTCTTATTGTATATTTTTTGTTATCGCCCAGACCGGTTCCGGCCTATGCCCTCTTAAGCCGTTTCGCTCCACCTGCTAGAAGGGTAGCCCTGCACACTTTTTACATCTTGAGAGGCGTCTTTTCATTGGACGGTGGATTTGAAGGGAGGGTAAGCCCCCATGAGGTTCTAGATGTGGCAGTAAAATTACTAAGCTGTTTTTCTATATTGAATGTATTAATAAGCTTGGATAATTATATTAATTGTAATTTTGCTTTTGTTATTATTTGTCATTAGCTTGCATATCCCCTGAGGAAGCTATTGCGAAACATGTCGGGATAGATGACTGCAAGCTTCTTTCACCCTCCTTATTAGGTGGACCGGTTTTCCTTGTTACTTTGTATTTATGCAATGATTGCAAATGTGTAAATTTTAATAATTGATAATAAAACTACCGTATATACTCGAGTATAAGCCGAGATTTTCAGCCTCTTTTTTGAGGCTGAAAGTGCCCCCCTCGGCTTATACTCGAGTCATCGCTGTCTGCCCGCTCGATCAGCGTGTCGAGCAGACAGACAGCGGCCATTCTATTCAAAAGCCGCGCCTCCGGCTCCGCCTTCGCCTGTGATAGGCGGAACACTGAATTTCCCAGCAGCCTGTGTTCCGCCTATCACGGACATCGTATCATCCTCGTACTACGGACGAGGATGATACGAAGGCAGTGATAGGCGGAACACAGGCTGCTGGGAAATTCAGTGTTCCGCCTATCACAGGCGAAGGAGGAGGCGCGGCTTTTGAATTTTACAATGGCCGCCGAAGAGGGCACGGGACGGAGGCAAGGCAAGGCAAGGCAAGGCACGGCACGGCACGGGACGGGACGGGACGGAGGCAAGGCAAGGCACGACACGACGGCAAGGCACGGCACGGCACGGGACGGAACGGAGGCAAGGAGGCAAGGCACGGGACGGAGGCTCGGGACAAAGGTAGGCTGGACACACACACACACACACACACACACACACACACACACACACACACACACACACACACATACACATACACATACACATACACACACACACACACACACACACACACAGGGATGGGTGGATGGATGGAGACACACACAGGGATGGGTGGATGGATGGAGACACACACACACAGGGATGGATGGATGGAGACACACACACACAGGGATGGATGGATGGATGGACACACACACAGGGATGGATGGACGGACACACAGGGATGGACGGACACACAGGGATGGACGGACACACAGGGATGGACGGACACACACACAGGGATGGACAGGCATGTCTCACCCTCGGCTTATACACGAGTCAATAAGTTTGCCAGTTTTTTTGGGGGTAAATTGGGGGCCTCGGCTTATATTCGGGTCGGCCTATACTCGAGTATATACGGTATCTGTTTTATGCATTCTCTTTATTGTTCTACTTTCAGTATACTAGCACTATAAAAATCCCCTTTTCTTTTCATCTATTTTAAAATAAACATGTACAAAATGTATTGCACACACAAAGTATAAAAAAACTTTGGCAAGATGCTTCCAAATAAAAATCTTCCCTGTAAACATTTCTCCCATTTATAGATAGAAATAAGGTAAATACAATTATCAAATATACAACAAACGCATTAAGGATTGTGAGATAAACTCAAGAAGTCTCCAAATCAGTGTTTGTAATTATGCTGCAGTTCCATAAAGGACTCTGCTGGTGTATTATGTTTACAGGCACATCCCTTGTGAGTAGGGATGAGCCGAACACCCCCCGGTTCGGTTCGCACCAGAACTTGCGAACGACCCCCGCGTTCGTTACGAACGTTAGAACCCCATTGAAGTCTATGGGACTCGAACGTTCGAAATGGAAAGTGCTAATTTTAACGGCTAATATGCAAGATAGTGTCCTAAAAAGGGTTTGGGGACCTGCCTCCTGCCTCAGGGGACATGGGTCACTGCAAAAAAAAGTTTTAAAAACGGCCGTTTTGGCGGGAGCACTGATTTTAATGACGATTAAAGTGAAAAAAAAAAGGTGAAATATTCCTTTAAATATGGTGCCTGGGGGGGGTGTCTGTAGTATGCCTGTGAAGTGCCACGTGTTTCCCGTGTTTAGAACAGTCCCTGCACAAAATGACATTAAACGGAAATAACACCATTTAAAACTGCTTGCGGTTTTAATGTTATATCTGGTTCCTGCAATATGGTTGAAAATCATTGAGAAAAATGGCATGGGTAGCCCTCCCTGCCCATTACCAGCCTATTTGGGTCTTGTACGCATATTAAGGGAAACCCCGTACCCATATTAAAGTCCACAAGCTATGGTGCCAATATCTGAAAATTGATCACACCTGAAGTACTGACGGCCTATTTCCTTTTTTTTTTTTTCCACAAAATTGTCATATTATCAGGTTATTTCACACACACAGCATATGCATACCACAAATTACACCCCAAAACACATTCTGCTATTACTCCCGAGTACGGCGATACCACATGTGTGAGACTTTTACACAGTGTGGCCACATACAGAGGCCCAACATGCAGGGAGCGCCATCAGGCGTTCTGGAGCACCCAGGCCAATTCTGACATTTCTCTCCTACATGTAAAAATCATCATTTATTTGCTAGAAAATTACAGAGAACCCCAAAACATTATATATATATTTTTTTTTAGCAAAGACCCTGGAGAATACAATGGTGGTCGTTGCAAATTTTTATCTCACACGGTATTTGCGCAGCAATTTTTCAAACGCGTTTTTTGGGGGGAAAAAACTGTTTTGTGCTTAACCACTTCAGCCTCGGACCAATAAATACCTTAAGGACCAGAGGTCTTTTTCCAATTTCGCACTGCGCTGCTTTAACTGTTAATTGCGCGGTCATGCAATATTGCACCCAAACGAAATTTGCGTCCTTTTCTTCCCACAAATAGAGCTTTCTTTTGATGGTATTTGATTGCCTCTGCGATTTTTATTTTTTGCGATATAAATGGAAAAAGAGCGAAAATTTTGAAAAAAATGATATTTTCTTATTTTTGTTATAAGAAAAATCGAATAAACTAAATTTTAGTCATACATTGAGGGCAAAATTTATTCAGCCACATGTCTTTAGTAAAAAAAATGTCAATAAGCGTATATTTTTTGGTTTGCGCAAAAGTTATAGCGTCTACAAACTAGAGTACATTTTCTGGAATTTACACAGCTTTTAATTTATGACTGCCTATCTCATTTCTTGAGGTGCTAAAATGGCAGGGCAGTACAAACCCCCCCCAAATGACCCCATTTTGGAAAGTAGACACCCCAAGGAAACTGCTGATGGGTATGTTGAGCCCATTGAATATTTATTTTTTTTGTCCTAAGGGATTGAATAATGACAAAAAAAAAAAGTACAAAAAGTTGTCACTAAATGATATATTGCTCACACATACCATGGTTATATGTGGAATTGCACCCCAAAATATATTCCGCTACTTCTCCCGAGTACGGGGATACCACATGTGTGGGACTTTTTGGGAGTCTAGTCGCGCACGGCATCCCGAAAACCAATCACCACCTTCAGGATTTCTAAGGGTGCAAATTTTTGATTTCACCCCTCACTACCTATCACAGTTTCGAAGGCCATAAAAAGCCAAAATAGCACAAAACCCCCCAAAATGACCCCATTTTGGAAAGTAGACACCCCAAGCTATTTACTGAGAGGCATGTTGAGTCCATGGAATATTTTATATTTTGCCACAAGTTGCGGGAATATTACAAACTTTTTTTTTTTTTGCACAAAGTTGTCACTAAATGATATATTGCTCACACATGCTATGGGCATATGTGAAATGACACCCCAAAATACATTCTGCTGCTTCTCCTGAGTACAGGGATACCACATGTGTGGGACTTTTTGTGAGCCTAGCCGCGTACGGGACCCCGAAATCCAAGCACCGCCTTCAGGATTTCTAAGGGCATAATTTTTTTATTTTACTCCTCACTACCTATCACTACCTATCACAGTTTTGACGGCCATAAAATGCCAAGATGGCACAAAACCCCCCAAATGACCCCATTTTGGAAAGTAGACACCCCAAGGAAACTGCTGATGGGAATGTTGAGCCCATTGAATATTTATTTTTTTTGTCCTAAGGGATTGAATAATGACAAAAAAAAAAAAAAATGTACAAAAAGTTGTCACTAAATGATATATTGCTCACACATGCCATGGTTATATGTGGAATTGCACCCCAAAATATATTCCGCTACTTCTCCCGAGTACGGGGATACCACATGTGTGGGACTTTTTGGGAGTCTAGTCGCGCACGGCATCCCGAAAACCAATCACCACCTTCAGGATTTCTAAGGGTGCAAATTTTTGATTTCACCCCTCACTACCTATCACAGTTTCGAAGGCCATAAAAAGCCAAAATAGCACAAAACCCCCCAAAATGACCCCATTTTGGAAAGTAGACACCCCAAGCTATTTACTGAGAGGCATGTTGAGTCCATGGAATATTTTATATTTTGCCACAAGTTGCGGGAATATTACAAACTTTTTTTTTTTTGCACAAAGTTGTCACTAAATGATATATTGCTCACACATGCTATGGGCATATGTGAAATGACACCCCAAAATACATTCTGCTGCTTCTCCTGAGTACAGGGATACCACATGTGTGGGACTTTTTGTGAGCCTAGCCGCGTACGGGACCCCGAAATCCAAGCACCGCCTTCAGGATTTCTAAGGGCATAATTTTTTTATTTTACTCCTCACTACCTATCACTACCTATCACAGTTTTGACGGCCATAAAATGCCAAGATGGCACAAAACCCCCCCAAATGACCCCATTTTGGAAAGTAGACACCCCAAGGAAACTGCTGATGGGAATGTTGAGCCCATTGAATATTTATTTTTTTTGTCCTAAGGGATTGAATAATGACAAAAAAAAAAAAAAATGTACAAAAAGTTGTCACTAAATGATATATTGCTCACACATGCCATGGTTATATGTGGAATTGCACCCCAAAATATATTCCGCTACTTCTCCCGAGTACGGGGATACCACATGTGTGGGACTTTTTGGGAGTCTAGTCGCGCACGGCATCCCGAAAACCAATCACCACCTTCAGGATTTCTAAGGGTGCAAATTTTTGATTTCACCCCTCACTACCTATCACAGTTTCGAAGGCCATAAAAAGCCAAAATAGCACAAAACCCCCCAAAATGACCCCATTTTGGAAAGTAGACACCCCAAGCTATTTACTGAGAGGCATGTTGAGTCCATGGAATATTTTATATTTTGCCACAAGTTGCGGGAATATTACAAACTTTTTTTTTTTTGCACAAAGTTGTCACTAAATGATATATTGCTCACACATGCTATGGGCATATGTGAAATGACACCCCCAAAATACATTCTGCTGCTTCTCCTGAGTACAGGGATACCACATGTGTGGGACTTTTTGGGAGCCTAGCCACGTACGGGACCCCGAAATCCAAGCACCGCCTTCAGGATTTCTAAGGGCATAATTTTTTTATTTTACTCCTCACTACCTATCACTACCTATCACAGTTTTGACGGCCATAAAATGCCAAGATGGCACAAAACCCCCCCAAATGACCCCATTTTGGAAAGTAGACACCCCAAGGAAACTGCTGATGGGAATGTTGAGCCCATTGAATATTTATTTTTTTTGTCCTAAGGGATTGAATAATGACAAAAAAAAAAAAAAATGTACAAAAAGTTGTCACTAAATGATATATTGCTCACACATGCCATGGTTATATGTGGAATTGCACCCCAAAATATATTCCGCTACTTCTCCCGAGTACGGGGATACCACATGTGTGGGACTTTTTGGGAGTCTAGTCGCGCACGGCATCCCGAAAACCAATCACCACCTTCAGGATTTCTAAGGGTGCAAATTTTTGATTTCACCCCTCACTACCTATCACAGTTTCGAAGGCCATAAAAAGCCAAAATAGCACAAAACCCCCCAAAATGACCCCATTTTGGAAAGTAGACACCCCAAGCTATTTACTGAGAGGCATGTTGAGTCCATGGAATATTTTATATTTTGCCACAAGTTGCGGGAATATTACAAACTTTTTTTTTTTTGCACAAAGTTGTCACTAAATGATATATTGCTCACACATGCTATGGGCATATGTGAAATGACACCCCCAAAATACATTCTGCTGCTTCTCCTGAGTACAGGGATACCACATGTGTGGGACTTTTTGGGAGCCTAGCCACGTACGGGACCCCGAAATCCAAGCACCGCCTTCAGGATTTCTAAGGGCATAATTTTTTTATTTTACTCCTCACTACCTATCACTACCTATCACAGTTTTGACGGCCATAAAATGCCAAGATGGCACAAAACCCCCCCAAATGACCCCATTTTGGAAAGTAGACACCCCAAGGAAACTGCTGATGGGTATGTTGAGCCCATTGAATATTTATTTTTTTTGTCCTAAGGGATTGAATAATGACTAAAAAAAAAAAAAAAATGTACAAAAAGTTGTCACTAAATGATATATTGCTCACACATGCCATGGTTATATGTGGAATTGCACCCCAAAATATATTCAGCTACTTCTCCCGAGTATGGGGATACCACATGTGTGGGACTTTTTGGGAGTCTAGCCGCGTACGGCACCCCGAAAACCAATCACCACCTTCAGGATTTCTAAGGGTGCAAAGGCCATAAAATGCCAAAATAGCACAAAACCCCCCCCAAATTACCCCATTTTGGAAAGTAGACACCCCAAGTTATTTACTGAGAGTCATGTTGTCTGAACGAAAAAAAAGAGATTGATCGGTGGGTATGCCCACCATTAGATACCTCCCTTCATCCACCCACTTCTAATGATGGACATACATGCACCATTTATATATGCCGAAGCATGGGGGCATCCTCCCGCAAAAAAGTTATGCCGCGTACATACGTTCAAACTTTTCCATGGGCAAGCCCCCTGTCGGAATTTTGACCGTATGTACGCGGCATTAGGAGCAAAATCCTCCTCCACCCCTTATGCCCCCATGCTTCGGCATATATGCTCTTTTTTAACTGTGGTGGTGAAATCACCGCCTACAGCACTGGAGTCACGGCTTTATGTATCGTGGGAGCAAACGCTGTTGCTGTCAAGATAAATAAATCCGCGCTGCAGCTGAATGGCGTACCTGAAAACATGAAAAATGGTTAACAATAACACAGTAAACAGTAAAGTATAAAAAATTTGAGAGAAGAGAGAGAGAGAGAGAGAGAGAGAGAGAGAGAGAGAGAGAGAGAGAGAGAGAGAGAGAGAGAGAGAACAATAAAACGACAACTATTTTTGGTTTTTATATTTTATATATTTTTTGTTTTTTTTATTTTACTTTTTTTTTTTTTTTTATACACTTTTTTTTGAACTGTAAACTGTAACTGTAACGGTTCGGGTCTCTCAAAATGCGATGGCATCTTGGGAGACCCTGTGTAAGTGTGCCTAGCCTGTGAAATGCTGTACCCTACGCTAATACTTCACTAGTTCATGGTAGCGTTCAAAACACTCACCCTGACAAAGACCAGGATTGCCAGGACAGCGTGGACAATAAGAACGGGTGTCACGCCTATATCCACGCTTGCTACAGACACGACATCTTTTTTGGGGGGCTCGTTGGGTAGGGGTACTCGGGAGGACATAAGAATAATGCCTCTCATGCAGCCGGCTTACTGCATTTGGTTGGGAATGGTGAGGTACAGAACCGTCTGGAAACAGAAGCTCTGTGACAACCTCTCTTTGGAAGAAAAGAAAGGTTAATGTTCCGCCTGAAGTTTTGTATAGCACAAAAGCATTCAGCAAAGCCAATTGAAATAAGTAAGCAGACACTTTTTTGTACCAGCGTCTGGTCTTACGGGAAGTTAGATACGGCGCCAACATCTGGTCATTGAGGTCCACCCCTCCCATATTTTTGTTATATTCGTGGACACAGAGGGGTTTCTCCACAATACCAGTCGCCGTAGAAATTTGGACCGTCGTGTCTGCATGAAGGGAGGTAAGAACGAAAACATTCTTATTATGCCTCCACTTCATAGCGAGCAAATTATTACACCGATAGCAGGCTCTCTCCCCCAGCCTAAGACGGGAATCTACAAGCCGCTGGGGAAAGCCCCGGCGATTAGGTCGCACGGTGCCACATGCTCCAATCTGATTATCAAATAAATGACTAAACAGTGGCACGCTGGTGTAATAGTTGTCCACGTACAAGTGGTACCCCTTTCCGAATAAGGTTGACACCAATTTCCACACTATCTTGCCAGCGCTTCCTATGTAATCAGGGCAGTTCTCCGGCTCTACGTAACTATCTTTACCCTCATAAACCATAAAGCTCCATGCATAGCCTGTGGCCCTGTCACAGCACTTATAGAGCTTGACCCCGTATCTGGTACGCTTGTTGGGAATGTACTGTTTGAATGACAAGCGACCAGTAAACTTAACCAGGGACTCATCAACGCAGACAACTTTTTGGGGAGTAAACAAGTCTGCAAAACGTTGGTTGAAGTGGTTTATGAGGGGCCGAATTTTGTAGAGCCGATCGTATTCAGGGTCTCCACGTGGACGACAAAGTTCATTGTCACTGAAGTGCAAGAACCGCAAGATCTGCTCGTATCGTTTCCTGGACATGGAGTTAGAGAACACGGGCATGTGGTCAGCCGGATGCGTGGACCAATAAGCCCGCATCCGCATAAATTTATGTGTGCCCATGTTGAGGGAAAGGCCCAAAAACGTCTTAAATTCGGAAACCGTAACTGGTTTCCAATCTCTGGCAAGAGACGGCAACTGGGGATTAGCGGCGATGCGTTGACCAGCATATAAATTGGTTTGGTCCACAATAGATCTATAGAGATCTTCCGTGAGATACAGAGAATAAAAATCGAGTGGCGTAAAATCATCTGTATCCACCTGAATACCGGGTTGGGCAGTGAATGGGGGAAGTACGGGTTCTGCAGAAGTGGTGGGCACCCAATTGGGATAGGCGAATTCTGCAGGAAGGGCACTATGGGTACGACGGGCCTGTCTTTGTCTTCTTCTTGGTGGCAGCGGGACACTACTTGTGCTTGCCACCTCGCCAGCTTGAACTGCACTTATGGGACTCGCCACGTCACCACGTGATACTGCAGTGCTGGATGTACGTCCAGGGTGTACTAGGCCGCTGGTGCTTGCCAGTTCACCAAAAGGATGAGCGGCGCTAGTACTGGCTCTATACTCCATACGAGGGACTTGCGGTTCCTGCACCTCAACAACATCAGAAAATCGGGGTCGGGTACGCCTGACAATAGCAGGGACCTCTTCTTCGTCGTCAGAGCTATCTGACATGGAGGCGCTGTCCTCTACAGGTTCGTATTCTGAGCCTGAATCTGACAGATCAGTGTCTTCCTCTTCACTATCTGTCATGCTCAGAAACGTGTAGGCCTCTTCACTAGTGTACCTTCGCTTTGCCATTTTGGGCTCTAAATTTAGGGGTACAGTAGTGAGGCTCACAGGTAAAAAAGCACCTAGCCTGTCAGCGACTGTATAAAACGCTACCAAAAAAAACTGTTAGCGATCGCAGGGATCAGGCCTGACTCTGCGAACGCTGCAGTTATGTGTGTTGTGTTTTGTAAGTGACAGTGATCGATCGATACTGCACTTGGGTGGGCTGGGCTGGGCTGGGCAGAGGGGCAAAACGCAGGTGCTAGCAGGTATCTGGGCTGATCCCGCTAACAATGCGTTTTTTTAGAACCCTAAATTGCTGGGCACGCTAGTATAGATCTGATCAGATCAGATATTGATCTGTTCGGATACTATACCACTAAGGGAGGTGTATGCTTTGCGCGTGGGTGTTAGCGGTGCTGGCACTAACCTAGCACTGCCTGGGGCGACGCAGACCCTTTCTGACCCTAAAACCAAATTTATATCACCCGCCGGGTGATCAGGGGGTTAAACCTTTATTAGGTAATAAATGGCGGGTGCCCTGATGCTATAAAAAGCGAACTACCTAACCAGCGTCACCCGTAACACTTATACGGTGATCACTGGTGAAAGGGTTAACTAAGGGCAATCAGGGGTTAAAACCTTTATTGGGTATTTATATGGGGGTACCTGAAGCTTTATAAAAACCTGACGGGGAACCTAAATAACTAAATAACTAACTGGCTAACCAGCGTCACCAGTGACACTTATGCAGCGATCGCTGGTGAAAGGGTTAACTCTAGGGGCAATCAAAGGGTTAAAACCTTTATTAGGTTATATATCGGGGTACCTAACGGTATAAAAACCTGGCGTTGAACCTAAAAAAAAACTAGCTTCCTAGTGGAACCAGTGACACTATTGCAGCGATCAGAAAAACGATCGCTTAGTGACACTGGTAAAAGAGGGTGAAAGGGTTAACTGGGAGGGCAATCAAGGGGTTAAACCTTTATTAGGGGGGGGGGTAGGGGGCTACCCTGGACCTAAAGGGGCCTAACACTAGCTGCCCTGACACTTTTTACAGTCACAACTGACACTAAATGTAGTGATCAATAAATAAATGAACACTGCATTAGTGACACTGTGACTGGGGGGGGGGCGGGGGGCCGATCGGGGGGGTGATCGGGGGGTGACTGGGGTGAAATGTGTGCCTGTGTGTACCTATGTGTCAGTGGACTGTTGGTGCACTTACTTGGACGTCTTCACTCCTCGCTGTCCGGTTCAAAAAGACCGCCACGAGGAGTGTGACATCACTTCCTCCTCCTGTGTTTACATTTTCACAGGGGAGGAAGTTCGTCACTGGCCAGGAGCGATCGAGAGGGGATGGGCGGAAACCAACGGCCATCCCCTCATCGCCGATCGCTCCGGCACCGAAAGGGACCGCCGTATCTAGCGGGAGGGGGTCCGATCGGACCCCCCACCCGCTAGAAGGCATTCACGTACATTTACGTGATTGTGCCTGCCTGTGCCATTGTGTTGACGTACATTGGCAATACGGCGGTCCTGAAGTGGTTAAAAAACAAACAAAAAAAACAGTACAGTTAGCCCAATGTTTGCATAAAGTGAAAGATGAAGTTATGCTGAGTAAATAGATATCAAACATGTCACTCTTCAAAATTGCACATGCCCGTGGAATGGCGCCAAACGTCGCTACTTAAAAAATCCCCATAGGCGACGCTTTAATTTTTTTTTTACTGGTTACATGTTTTGAGTTGCAGAGGAGGTCTAGGACTAGAATTATTGTTCTCGCTCTAACGTTCTCGGCGATACCTCACATGTGTGGTTTGAACACCGTTTTCATATGTGGGCGGGGCTTACGCATGCGTTCGCTTCTGCATGCGAGCACATGGGGACATGGGCGCTTTAATTTTTTTTTTTTTTTTATTGTTCATTTTACTTTATTTATTTTAGTTTGACATTTTTTTCCCCAAAAATATATTTTTGATCACTTTTATTCCTATTACAAGGAATGTAAACATCCCTTGTAATAGGAATATGGGGTGACAGGTCCTCTTTACAGTGAAATCTGGGGGTCAATATGACCCCACATCTCACCTCTAGGCTGGGAAGTCTGAAATAAAAAATAAAAAAAAGATTCTGGCTTTGATCGTACTGGCGAGTTGGTAGAAGCACCGGAGGGCGGTGAGGGGTGGGGGGCGTCTATGGCTGGGTATTTCAGGGTATCACCGAGTTTGGCTGGGTATCTCCGAGTATGGCTGGGTATGGCAATTTATGGCAGGGTATTGCAGAGTATTAGGGGATACTCCAGAGTAATGGCAGGGTACTGCAGAGTAATGGGGGTTACTGCAGAGTAATGGGGGGTACTGCAGAGTAATGGCGGGTACTGCAGAGTATTGGGGGGTACTGCAGAGTAATGGGGGGTACTGCAGAGTAATGGCAGGGTACTGCAGAGTAATGGGGGGTACTGCAGAGTAATGGCAGGGTACTGCAGAGTAATGGCAGGGTACTGCACTGCAGAGTAATGGTGGGGTACTGCAGAGTAATAGCGGGGTACTGCAGAGTAATGGCAGGGTACTGCAGAGTATGCACTGGTATTGCAGAGTATTGTCAGGGAATTGAGGGGTTAAATTCCGTGAGCAGCGATGTGGGCACTGCAGATGCAGCCCACATCGCTGCTGACACCGATCTCTTTCCCCTCCGCTGTACCGATCGGTACAGAGAGGGGAGGGAGGAACCGGCGTCATAACATGACGCCGGTTTGTTTACAAGTGATCACTCCGTCATTTGACGGAGCGATCACGTGGTAAACGGCCGCATCCGGGTCACGGATGCTCTCGAGTGCGCGCCCCAGGGGGCGCGCGAGAGCAGAATTCTGGGAGGCCGTTAATTAACGGCCTCTCAGAGTTAAACAACCGCCCTGAAGCCGTTAATCGGCAATGGGCAGTTGTTAAGTGGTTAAAGCTAGATCACTAGCTATATAGGTGAGGTGAATATAGTGGTGTATACTGCGGTCAGGGCACAGACAACAACCACTACACAGCAGCAAGATAGGAAATCAACCAAAAACGATCGGTGTGTACTGTGTTGAAGGTACACAGTACACCCACTGCTTCAGATGCTAACACACTACACGAGGCCGCCTCAAAGGCGGCCTTATATAGTGTGGGGCGTGCACTACACAGCCTGAGCTATGATTGGCCACAGGCAGGATGCCTGTGGCCAATCATGGCTCTCCTCGCTGCTGGCGCTGCGATTGGCCAAGCATGCGGGGTCACAGTGCATGCTTGGCCAATCATGGGGCAGCAATGCACTGCGCCACCGCAGTGCATTGTGGTCCGCGCGCGCGCCACTCGAATTTTGACGCGAACGGCCCAAACGTTCGTAATTCGCCGAACGGCCGAACAGCCAATGTTCGAGTCGAACGTACGTTCGACTCGAACACGAAGCTCATCCCTACTTGTGAGTAAATAGGTCCAACAGTATCCATTGTACCCCTCAAGAAAAAGGACTGACCGCAATGGGTGGGTTTGGACAATATAATCTACTGGGGCACATGAACAGAAAAAAACAAATATAATAGAAGAATGAAAATTAAGGAAAGAGGGGAGTGATGGGTTGGCTGGAGAACTGACTACTCTGGCAATTCTTTCCCTCAGGACCTTGGATACAATTTGAGATGCAAAAGTCGAAGGTTTGAAAGTTACAATTTGGGGGGGGGGGGGGGGGGAGTCCTAGAGGACAAAACCTTCTCATAGAACACCAATTTAATGATTCAAAAGAGTCCTTATTTTATAACTTTCTATCATCAATGAGACTGGGGCCCTAACGTGAAGAATCCAAATTAGGCGTCCTCCATGTTTTTGCACTGGTTTGCTTGTGGCTATCAGGAAAAGTGTCATAAATGTCCATGTGAACATATGAAATAGCTTCCAATGTTTCAACATGTTTGGCAATGGATTTTCTAATCAAACCTTTCATGAAAAAGGAATGTCAGTTTTACTCTTTGGCTTGGGCGATGCCATCGTGCCTCCCAGGAGGTTTGGGTACTCAAAATTTTACAAGAATTTTTATTTTATTTTTTTGAAAGTCTTTTTAAACCGTTTGCATTTGGGAGTTGTGAGAGAAGATGACCTACCATATCCATAGAAGGTCCACTTTCACAAAACCCAACGTTTCCCTTTTATCCTGTCGTTTCATATGTGCATCATAGTTACATGGTTAGTCAGGTTGAAAAAAGACACAAGTCCATCAAGCTCAACCAAAAAAATAAAATAAAAATACAATCCCATATACACAAACCTACACCCACAGTTGATCCAGAGGAAGGCAAAAAACCCCAGCAAAGCATGCTCCAATTTGCTACAGCAGGGGGAAATATTCCTTTCTGATCCCCCTGAGAGGCAATCGGACTTTCCCTGGATCAACTTTACCTTTAAATGTAAGTACCGTATTTATCGGCGTACAACACGCACTTTATCCCCCTTAAAATCGAGGGAAAGTCGTGGGTGCGTGTTATACGACGATCCCCACTGTCTGTGAGGCTAAAATACTGAGCGCCGCCGAAAAAGACTGAGGGCCAGCGAAAAAGACCGAGAACGGCCGAAAAAGACCGCGCCGTCTGCTCGGCTCCGCTCGTAGTCCCGCCTCCCTGCTGTTTCTGGAGCGAGCGCTGCCGAAAAAGACCGAGCCGACTCTACTGTGTATTCGGCTTGGCTCGGCTCGCAGTCCCGCCCAGTATGGGTGAGCCGAGCCAAGCCGAATACATAGTAGAGTCGGCTCAGTCTTTTTCCGCAGCGCTCGCTCCAGAAACAGCAGGGAGGCGGGACTACGAGCGGAGCCGAGCAGACGGCTTGGTCTTTTTCGGCGACGCTTGGTCTTTTTAGACGGCGCTCGCTCGGTCTGTCTCGGCGGCGGGATATTTAAACATGGGCAAGGCTGCAAACGGCGCTGGGTAAGCTGGAAATGACACTGGCAAGCTACAAATGACACTCTGCAAGGCTGCAAACAGCGCTGGGCAAGCTGCAAATTACACTGATCATTCTGCAATGATGGACAAGGCTGCAGATGCACACTGATAAGGCTGCATTGATGGGCATTTAAATGTAATTTTTTTTTTCCTTAAACTTCCCTCCTAAAACTTTTTTCCTTAAAATGCCCTCCTAAACTTGGGGTGCGTATTATACGCCGATGCGTGTTATACCCCAATAAATATGGTACCCAGTTATATTATGTACATTTAGGAAAGAATCCAGGCCTTTTTTAAAGCAATCGACTGAGCTTCCCAGAACCACCTCTGGAAGGAGTCTATTCCACATTTTCACAGCTCTTACTATGAAGAAACCTTTCCGTATTTGGAGATTAAATCTTTTTTCTTCTAGACATAAAGAGTGCCCCCTAGTCCTCTGTGATGACCTTAAAGTGAATAACTCAACACCAAGTTCACGACATGGACCATGTTGTAAAATATTGATCAAATCATATCTTTTCAAGAGAGAATAGACGAAGTTCCTCTAATCTTTCCTCATAGCTGAGCTCCTCCATGCCTCTTCTCAGTTTGGTTGCCCTTCTCTACACTTTCTCCAGTTCCCCGATATCCTTTTTGAGAACCGGTGCCCAAAACTCCATATTCCAGATGAGGTCTTACTAATCAAAAGCAAATTAAATGTATAGTCGTAAGGCATATACCAGAGAGTTTACTCATATATTTAATGGCTGCCCCTCGACCCACTACGACAGCCTTTTGTAAATACCAATTTTGTGAAAGTATTGGTGCTGAGCCAGGCTGAGGTCCAGTATTCAACAGAAAGGATTAAACTTGTATCTTTGCTCAAAAAAAAGAAATAATTAAATAAATAACAGGATCGTCCTCTGCAGAATAAACCATTCCATTTCTCGTCGAAACCGTTTCCTAGACAAGTTAGCACCAATAAAACTGATTCAGTTTCTGCAAAGGATAAACATTTCCCCTCACCTGGATGTTCTACAATCACATCTGTAGTTTAACTGCAAACACAATTCTGTCTGCTCCGCGAATTGCTTCATATATCCTTCTGCTGCGTTCTTCTGTTTCCATCTTGTCTTGAATGTCCGGCGAATATTTACCACTTATTCCTATGATTGTGCTTGCGCGCTTTTCCATCTGTAAATATATATTATGTATTTAATTGAATTAAAAATAATTTGTATTTCTATAGCACTTTTCTCCCTGGGAGCTCAAAGTGCTAAGGAGATGAGTCAAGCATCTTGGGTCATTACCGTAATTAAATATCTGTGCATGCAGAAGTTCCAGTCATTCCGTATAGGAGTTTGGACCGCACAGGCTCATTCTAGGGGTCTTGTGGCCACCGCTGACTTTTTTGAGTTTCGTGGTGGTCCAGTGCCTTGCTTGGCTTCAATCACCAAACAACAACCCCCCTCCAAGCTGGATAGAGTAAGCATTGTCATTGTTATTAGTAACATGACTTACCAGATAATTTGAGCACATGATATATTTTTAAATGTTAAACTTTTTGACATTACAGGGACATGTGCAACAACATATTTGGTTCAAGAAATTGTGTTTAAATCAAATAACAAAATGTTCTCTGCATGTGAGCAGCCATTTTTATTCTCCTCTCCAGTGGCTAATGTTTTTTATCTCCCTACTGTTCCTGTGTCTCTCCTATGTGTTGTGGTTCCTTCCCCTAACCCCTATGTCACTGCTGAGTCCTGTACGGACGTGGGGGTCAGAGGAAGGGGCTACAATGCACTGAGGGCAAAAAACACATACACTATATTACCAGAAGTATTGGGACACCTGCCTTTACACGCACATGAACTTTATTGGCATCCCATTCTTAGTCCATGGGGTTCAATATTGAGTTGGCTATAACAGCTTCAACTCTTCTGGTAAGGCTGTGGGCCAGTCAAGTTCTTCCACCCCAAGCTCGCTCATCCATGTCTTTATGACCCTTGCTTTGTGAACTGGTCCAAATCATTTGGTGGAGGGGGGATTATGGTGTGGGGCTGGTTTTCAGGGGTTGGGCTTGGCCCCTTAGTTCCAGTGAAGGCAACTCTTAAGGCGCCAGCACACCAAGACATTTTTGACAATTTCATACTTTCTTGGAACAGTTTGGGGATGGCCCCTTAGTGTTCCAACATGACTGTGCGCCAGTGCACAAAGCAAGGTTCATAAAGACATGGATGAGCGAGTTTGTATTCCACATATGAAGTTGCCCACTTCTAAGGAACTGGCTTCCAATTTTGCTCGAGAGATCTTTCGCTTACATGGGCTACCCAAGGTGATTGTCTCAGACAGGGGTAGTCAGTTCGTGTCCTGGTTCTGACGAGCCTTTTGTGCACAGTTTGGAATTCAGCTTGCTTTCTCCTCTGCGTTTTACCTGCAGTCTAATGGGGCCACAGAACGAGCCAATCAGTCTTTGGAGCAATTCCTACGTTGCTATATTTCTGACCATCATAACAACTGGGTAATGAATAAGCGCACCTGTTAGTTTGTGAAACGCGTCTACCATTTGAACTGTCTGTAACACTTGGGATGTTCGTTTATTAAAGAATTTTGGTGGATCTTGGAGTGCAGCCATTTCTTCAGTGTTGATCTTATGCGGAGGCGACCCGAGGCGGGCACCTGTGATATCATTAGGCTTCCTGTCTCACCTGGAGCAGCGAGTTCTTTTGTTTGGATAAAAACTGAAAACTGGTCAGACCTCTTACCATGGGCTGAGTTTGCTCACAATAGTGCCTTGAATTCTGCTTCTCGATTGTCCCCGTTTATGACGAACTATGCTTTCCAACCTTCCATGTTGCCTGACTCGTTTGTTCCGCAGAGTATTCCTGTGTTAGAGTAGCATCTCCGTGGTCTTCGTTCCACTTGGGTACAAGTCCAGGAGGCTTTGTGTCATGCTAATGATAGGTACAGACTCCATGCTGACAGCAGACACCTGCCTGCGCCTTCCTACCAGGCTTGGGACAGGGTTTGGCTGTTATCTCACAATGTCCGACTTCACGTTCCCTCTCTGAAGTTCGCACCTCAGTTTACTGGGCCTTTTCGTATTCTTTGCAGGATTAACCCAGTGGTTTACGCATTAGACCTTCCTTCTAATATGCATATCTCAAATGTATTTCATGTCTCCTTATTAAAACCTGTGGTCTGCAATCGCTTTACCACCTCGGTGCCTCGTCCTCACCCTGTACAGGTTGAGAACCATAAGGAGTATGAAGTACAGTTCATTGTTGACTTCTGTAAGTTCCGTGGGTACATACAGTACCTGGTGCAGTGGAAAGGCTACGGTCCGGAGGAATGCTCTTGGGTCTCATCCTTGGACATACATGCCCCTGTTCTCCTCTGTGATTCCATAGACATTTTTTCCCTCAAGCCTGGTGGTCCTCTGAGGGAAGGGGTCATTGAGGAGGGGGTGCTGTCAGGGCTAGGCTCAGCCCTTCCTTCTTAAAGTTGGTCGCTCAGCTGTCGGCTAATTGCCAGCTCCTTTCTCTTCACAGTGACTCACCTGTTGATGATATCCTGCTCGTCAGACCTGCCTACTTAAGCCGCCCAGCCCAGATGATCTCTGCCTTCACCTTGCACACATCTCTAGAGACGCTCTCCTGTGTTCCTGTTAACAACTTGCTTGGCTGACATTCCTTCTGGCTCCAGATCCTGCTTGCTGTTCTACTACGCTCATCTCTGGCTCCCTGATGTTATGGCTTGTCTGACTATCCGTTCTTGTTCCTGAACTCTAGCTATGTTTTGATTACGTTTACTCTGTTTACCTTTTTAATATTATTATTATTATTATTAAACAAGTGTGATTTAACTGTACTTCTATCTCAGTCTGATTCATGCTTTCTGACAAATACCTGGTTCCAGACTAGAGGAAGCTGTATACTGACATAAGCACCCAAGAGGGGTGCCAAGTGGTCTGTCACAGTCAGTACTATGGCTCTTCTCATGCAAGGAACATCAAATATAATTGTCAGTATTAATACAAGACTGGTTCTCTTTAGTGAATTTTCAATCAATTCATTTACAGTATATATCAAATAGATTTTACAGTATATTGAATAGACGTACTGGCCTTCAAGCAGTTGTTGGGCTTGCTGGATAACTTTAGCAGTTTATACAATTCCTAGTCCTCTGGGGTGGCAATTGCGTAGAACTTTGAAAAGAGAAAAACTGACAAGTGTCAATCACAGTGTGTCTAAATATTAGAAGCCAAAATTCTTTTGCCAAGCAACCATAACAATGACAACATGCTGGAAGCTTTGAAGATACTACCAAGCATCATTCAAGGCATTTTGACACTGCTGAAGCGAAGCTTTGTTCTGCAGAGTATAATTTTACTGATAGCGTTGTTATCCTGAGGGATAAGCTTTAGCCTCAGATACACAGCACCACAAAAAAAAATCCAATTGTTGTAGTATTCTACAACATCCATGATTTGCCGCAGCTTAATGATCCGTATGAAAGAACCGTACGGCTACAGGCAGTTATATACAAGATACAAACATGATTGCAATAAATAGAAGCCTGAGGGAAGGAAAAAACTTTTTATTAAGAATTACAATGTGTCAGTACAAGGTGTATTGGACCCCAAGGCAGCATGACAAACCAGCTATTTCCGTCCAGTTAAGCCTTTGAAATCTTCTGGGAATCTTGTTTTTGATAAATAAAAAATAAAAGATACATTTCTAATTGAAGATGATTATTTTCTAACACAATGATGTAGCATTCATCAAGATCAATGAGAAATAATAATTTTGATGGCTCAAAAATTTTTAAAGCATGATTCCCACCAAAACCTTCCTTCTTTTTAGTTTTAGGTAATGTGGAAAGATTAATGTCCCGTACACACGATCGGACTTTCCGACAACAAAACCGTGGAAGTTTGTTCGAAGGTTGTTGGCTCCAACTTGTCTTGCATACACATGGTCACACAAATGTTGGCCAACAATTACGAATGTAGTGACATACTAGACTTACTACGTGGTTTTTAAGCTCTTTAGCGCCACCCTCAATAATAATGCAATAATGAACTCAAATATCCTGCACAGATCCCTGACCTCAACAAATTGAACAACTTAATGGGATAATGTAGAACTGCAATTGCAAACCCTGTCTTCTTGTCCAACATTCCAACCACACAAATGCTCTTTTCATGGGATAATGTGGAACTGTAATTGCAAACCCTGTCTTCTTGTCCAACATTCCCACCACACAAATGCTCTTTTCAATGAATGGGAACAAATACCCACAGACACGTTCTAAAATCTGGTGGAAACCCATCCCAGAGGGCTATTATAGCCACAAAGAGGGGACCAACTCCATATTGATGCCCATAGTTTTGGAACAGGATGTCCATTAATCTCATAAAGGTGTGGTCAGATACTCACAAACGTTTTCCTATAACATGTATATTAATATACTGATTTACAATCATTCAGGATAAAGACAATACATGAGTGTGGGAAGTCTTACTCTGAGCAGACGGTAGGGGAGGGAAAGATGCACCATGCGTCCCTAAAGGCCAAAATAAATATTTCCCTCACACATGAGATGACGCTAAGGCATCTTGCAACCATGGCATCTTACATTCTTTCCTCTTGTTATCCTTTGTAATCACAGCTAATTAGAATCACCTTGGATGAGCATCCTCTTTTCCACCCGTCATGATTTCCACAGAATTTCTGAGTAAGCATCACAGGGCATACACCAAGCTCCACCAGCTTATGACCCAGTATAACTTTGAGACTTTGCTGACCATATTGGTTCTGCTATGTTCCAAGCTTCACACAGTGTACAGTAACAATCCCTTTGTGCTTATGCCTTTTCTTCTCTTGACCTCCAGTACAGGTCTCTGAGAAGTCCCATACTACAGCCAGACCCAAACTAGGGTTCTGACCACTAGGAACAGAATCCACACACTGATCCCTTGACTACCGGGGATCTCCATCACCCAAGCCAAGTCACCACCTGTGGTCAGCTGGCGGCTAGAGAAACATATAAAAGTGACGTCAGAAAAAGACTGAGTAGTCCATTGAGTCTGCCCATTTTTTTCATTTTTGTTGGGGTTTTTTTTTTTTTAACATTAGTCTTGTCTGACTATAGATCTATGTTTATCCCAAGCATGTTTGAAGCCATTAACTGTTGACTGTCTCACTACTACCTCTGTTTGTAGTTTATTCCAATCATCAACTACCCTTTCAGTAAAATAATACTTTCTAAGATTCGTTTTGAACATTCCTCCAGTTAGTTTGAGGTCCTGTCCTCCTGAACCTTTTTCACCCCCTTGATGTATTTAAAAGTTTCAAACATGTCTCCCCTTTCCCTTCTTTCCTCATGTGGAAGTGTCAAAGGAACTTAGGTGTTTGCCTTGTGCATATATTATATGAGTTCTTAGCTCATGAAAGTTCTCAGTCCTCTAACCAAAACCTCCTCCTCGTTCCCAAATCTCGGTACAAATCTAAGGGAGAATGGAGATTCGCTGTCCAAGGACCACGGCTATGGAATGCTCTACCAACCAACATCCACTTGGAAGGAAACCTCCAGGTCTTCAGGAAAAAACTCAAGACCTTCCTCTTCTAGAAGCTGGACAACAAAGCTCAGCACAGCGCCTTGATGCGATTCAGTTCACTTTGAGCGCTATACAAATTATTAATTCATTCATTCATTCATTCATGAAAGTTCTCAGTGATATCACCTCATAAGGCAGGCCATAGATGATGTGATTTTCTTTCCTGCAAGCACAGGTTGCTCGATTCCCTCATCAGTTTTGATTGGGGAATCCCTCCAGTGGAGTTATTGTGTTCTCCCAGTGGGGGAGTCTTCCCTGCCAGGAGAATATAATTAGGTTACTTTCACACTGAGGAAGTTTTCAGACGCTGTAGCGCTGGAAATAGCCTCTGAAAAGTGCCTGAAAACTGCCTCCCACTCATTGCAGTGTGTCTTTTCACACTGGGGCGGTGGGCTAGCGGGACGTTATGAAAGGTCCTGCAAGCAGCATCTTTGTTGTGGTTTGGGAGTGCTGTAAATAGTGCTCCCAAAATGCCCTGCCCATTGCAATGAATGGGCAACACTTCCAAAGAACCTGAAAAGCGATTTGAAAGTGTTGTAAAACTGGACTTTTTACCCTTTTTGGGGGGGTAAAAAACGCCTCCGCTAGCATCTGAAAAGCACTGCAAAAGTGCCACTGAAACAGCACTAAAGAGCAGCAAAAACAAGTGGCTCTTTAAAGCTAATGGCAAGTGTGAAAGGGGTCTTAATATTGCTAGTGGCTATAGCTACATATCGGAATACAACATGTTGGTTGTAGCCATGTCGATTGATGGATCGACTTGGGTACAATCAGCCTGCTCATAGATAATTTGAACTTCAGACAATCCCGGGTGAATCGGCCAAGATTCGGTCCATCTAGGGCCAGCTTAAGCGTTCACTTGGCTTTTTTCTCCCATATGGCTTGCTCCTCCCAAACCCCAATATGTAGTGTACCCTCACTCCCCAGTTGATGTTGCTCAATACACCATGCATACACAACTTTGATTTCTTGACTTCAGACCAGTTCTTAATTCTCTTTATTTGGCTTTTTTTTCAGCAATGCATCCACAGTCTCCACACAGCTCTGGTGCCCCTGCCCTGTTATAAGGACTCCATACCTTCTGGTAGTTGAAGTCAGTCCTCTAAGAAAAGAGCCCACACCTCAGAACCTCAACTGGTTCTCCACCAAGGGGCTTGAAGTATTGCACAATTCATTTACAGGTCCAATTATGATTCTGTGCATGGACCAAGCTCTCAGAGAATGCCCATCCTTTGTATTTATAACCTGCCAGAAGGGGGCAGCATCATGAACACCCAACAACAAGGCAAAACAGTAGAACTCTTACCATCCAACCCAAGTACACAGATAACATCTAACATCATAAATGACAGCAAACTTACAAAATTGACACCTGCCTGCACCAGCATTGCTCTTACTGAAACAAAAGTGAATTTAATTTCAATTTAGGGCAATTTAGTCATCACCCCTTCCTTGTAATGAAAGTACCAAAGCAATACAACTATTACAGTGAAGGTTAATTTCTGTATTGACGGTGAAAATGCCTTTGATGACATGAACGTGAAGTGCAGAATGATTGTACTTATATCAGGACATTCTATATTTCTCATAAAAATAACCTATTATAAACATCACAGTCATGTCACATCAATGGGACAAAGCCGCAGCTCTAAGTAATACTAATGAGACTGAATGGCACTTTTATAGACCTTGTGCAGTAACTGAGTATACAAATATGCAAAGTAATTATCACAGCATTTGTCACCTGTATCTATTTTAATCAGCATATTATAAAAACGGTGTTTACATGCTAATTATACTTCCAGAGCCAATTCTTTACCTTACGTGTTCACACGACGGGCAAAGGAATCTGTCAGAGGACCAACAGATTACAGCATCGGTGCTTCCCTGTGCGCCTGTGGGATAGAATGGCGCAACGGCGCACACGGATGCGCAATGCAACAGGTCTGCGCATATGGGTGCGCAAATTAGCGGGTCCACGCGCACACAGTACTGCGGATTGGCGCACGCATGTGCGCAATGCGGCGCAACAGCAGACGCACAATGTGATACCCCTGACTGGCCTATAAAAGGCAACATTGTACACTGTGTCATTGCTGGTTTGTCTCTTCAGCTCCTGTGTTTCTGTGCCTTGCCTGTGTTTCCTGTGCCTACCCGTTGTGACCCGGACCGTGCCTGACTACTCTTGGACCTCTCCTGTAATTGACCCCTGGCTTGTCTCCCGGACCTCTCTCTCTGCTGATTCCCGTGCTCAGCCTCCCCCTGGACTTGTCTCCCTGTGTTTGACGCCCAAGACCTGCTGTTTGACCTCCTGTGTATGACTTCAGCTTGCTCTCAGACTCTGAATCTATCTGGACTTCCTGGTGTTTGACCTTCAGCCTCCTATTGTTCCAAGCTCCAGGTGCTAGAGCCTCAGCCGGGCGTTTTTCCAGTCAAGTACCAAGTCCACCTTGCACGGTTCCTCTTCTCCCAAGAAGACCTACTGCCTACGTGTCACCTGTTGGCAACCCGTGCCCCTCCGTGCCCAGTGCCCACTGTTCCACTCTAAGGGGTACTGTGCACCCAGTTGCAAGGGAAGCCGCTCTCAGCAACTCGGCCCTGGTGAGTACCTGACAGAATCATTTGTAAGCTAAACTCCTGGCAGATATAAAAAGCACACAAGAATGCAGCTCTGAACCCTGAATGTGTATTTCTAAATGTAGCTAGTACCTAAATTTAACTTGGCACGGCAGAACTCAAACTGGAAGAGGGAGAAGCGGCACAAGGAGCCAATCAGTTGTGTTGCAGTGCAAGGAACATGCTGCTAGTAGGAGAGATCAGAGTGATATGGTGATGAGCTCATCTGTCTGCTGCTTCTTCTTTCACCATCCAATCACAGGCTGGGGGGAGGACAAGACCTGTAAGTGTATCTGAACTGTAGCAGAGAAACATTCTGATCTTCTTCCCTGCCAGGCAGGGCTGTGCCCCGTGGCAGCACTGTGTAAATGTAAATTCTAGATTGGTGTCAGTAGGAAAATATTGTCCATTGAAAATTTTTCGTCCCATACACTTTTTAATTATAGCAATTGATGCCCATTTCGTATCTCTGTGTGGCAATCACAAAAATAGCAAATTGCTGAGAGAGATTTTGTTAACAGTGTTGCCGAAAGTGCACCACTTTGTGCTATAAATTATTCAGCATCTCTCCATTGCTTCTTCTTCTTCAAAAAAAGTAAAAAAAAAAAAAATGAATACTGAAAGTAAATGAGTCCAGCCCCTGATGAAGCCTTCAGTGCGAAACACGTTGGGAAGAGGCATCTCTCCCCCTTCTTTATGAAATGTGTGATATTGAATTATTTGAGATGCCATTTATATATATATATATATATATATATATATATATAAATGGCATCTCAAATAGATAATAGATAGATAGTGTATATTTGTATTTAGGGGAGTTGCCTCCCATTTGGGGGTTGCGTTCTTTAATGTGGTATATATATATATATATATATATATATATATATATATATATATATATAGATAGATAGATAGATAGATAGATAGTGTATATTTGTATTTAGGGGAGTTGCCTCTCATTTGGGGGTTGTGTTCTGGAATGTAGTTTTCTGAATTATTTAATGGTTTTAAGGGATTAATATACTTTTTTAATGAATTCGTAATAAAAATGTATATTTAAAAAAAAAATGAAAGTGTAAGGGTGAATCATTCTGGCAGTTTTTCCTCAAACTGTTTTTTTCCTAAAATAATTAAAATAAAATAAATAAAAATAAATAAAAAACATGGGGCAAAAATATTAAATAGATGTAACTTTCCCATAATTTCCGCCAATGGGGCCTAGTCTAAGGTGACATCATCCACCTTCTAGCAAGACCCCAGGAAGTGCCTACATCCGTGAAAAGATGCTGTTTGCGTTGTGCTCTAGTGTCATCTTGATCGATTTTTTACCTAGCATTTTCCTTGATCTTGTTGCATACAGTGGCATCACCCCCTTTAGTATGGAAGCAGGGAAAAGGTAAGTACAGCATATTGTTTAACTTTTATCCAATAGGGTTTTTTTTTTTATTCTTTTCAGAATATTGCATTGTGGAGGGGGATCACTCCTAGTACAGTACGTAGACCTTGCTGGTAGTGCAAGGTTGGCTTTAAAGTGAATTTAGACTAAACCTTTTTTGTTTGGGGGGGGGGGGGGGGGGATGTAGAGTGGTGCTGGGGTTAGAACCTCTTTCATATTTTTTTTTTTGCTTTCTGTGTTACGGATAAGGAAAATAACAGAAAGAGTGTGCTTTTAAGTGACACTAAACAATGTCGTTATCCTCCAAAAATAATTCATACATATTCATTACCTAATGGGCGTGTATATTTATTTTTTATGAAGTTGTTTCTTACTGTCTTTTTTCTGCCTCCTTGTCCTCCATGAGCTCCCGAACTTCTTCTTTTCTTTTCCCCCTCCTTACTTCCGTCCTCACACTAATAAGCACAGTAAAGCCTTCTTAAAACAGAAGGCGTTCAATCGTCTTATTCCACATATTCCAAATATATACTCTTTCCAGGACCATGGACAGAGCCGTCCAATTCATTTCTTTATGTCTCGTCAGCCGGATGCGCACCCAGAACTGATGGTGTATAATACAGCGTACGCAATACAGTAAAACCTTGGATTGCGAGAGTAATTCCTTGCGGAAACTTGCTTGTAATCCAAAGCACTTGTATATCAAAGTGAATTTCCCCATAAGAAATAATGGAAACTCAAATGATTAATTCCACAACCATTTATTCATAAGTTCTTCGGTTTATAGTCCATATAAAAAGATTATAGAAATGTGACCAGGTTGTGTAACCATAGCATGTCCATCCCCAAATGCAGCAGGAGATACAGAGTATAAAAGAGAAGAGAGGCGCCTCTAAGTGTAGCAATATGGTTACATTTAAAGAGGAAGTAAACCCTGATGGGTTTACTTCCTCTTTCATTCCCTGCAAAGGCAAAGCATAATGGACTACTATGCATCGCATAGTAGTCCATTATGTGTCACTTACCTGACACAGGAGCCAGCGAAGTCACCGCTGTCCCCTATAGTCCGGGGCATCCATCTTCTCGGTGGGGTCTCGCAGCTCCGCCGCTGTCAGTCGGCACACGCACGGGAGCCGACACGCGTGGCATCTCCATCGTTGACGGTGCTGCGCTCAGTGCGCCTGCGCACCGCCGTCTACGGCGCATGCACCGTAGACAGCGGTGCCTGTCTTCGGGCAAATATCTCCTAAACCGTATAGGTTTAGGAGATATTTCTTGGACCTACAGGTAAGCCTTAATCTAGGCTTATCTGTAGGTCAAAGTGTGTTGTAAGGGTTTACAACCACTTTAATGAAGGTACAACATTTAACAACTCACATGGTTAATGATTAAAAGAGGTGCATCTAAGTATACAGGCATCCGGGGTAAAGAGGTCCACATTGACCAACGCCTCCCACTGCCGGCTCTCACCGATGTCTGTCTCCACTCGTGACCAGGAAGACTACCCTGCAGTAGAGTGTAAGTAAAGCCTAAAATTATAGAGCCATTTATTCCAAACTGCATACAGATGTTTCAGGTGTTTGGGCCATCATCAGGGCAATGCTTGGAAGCCATGTCTTCTATAGAGTAGGGTTGGGAACCCTACAAGACAGTATAACCATACAGGTTATGGTGAGAAAGGACTGAAAGAGCAAAAAAAGCTTATTTTTAAAACAGATGGTCTTCATGCATTATTCCATCAGGTATCCCAAAAATTTGAGGATTTTTTCTCATTTCCGGACAGTGGGGCGATCCATGGAAATCATTCCTATAGGCTCAGACAGCTTACATATGTGTATGTCACAGTCAGGAATCAGTAGCTATAGCAGTAGAGAGGCTCCCACCGACCCGAGGTCTAAGTACTAACCAGTGTTCACCAGGTCTCCAGATGGTGGAGATGGGTTTTGCTGTGTGTTAGTGCCAGATTGCGGTCCTCAGCATCACCCCACCCAGGGATGATCAAGCCAGAGTCCAGTAGCAGATAAGGATTAAGCAGAAGCATAGTCAGTAAACAAGCCAAGATGGTTACAAGTGGTTGCAGGTTTAGGTCAAACAGAAGCATAGTCAAGGAACAAGCCAAAAGTTGATAATGAATGGTTGGAGGTTGAGATCAAGTGGAAGCATAGTCAAAGAAGCCTAAGGTCGATAATGAATGACAGTGGAGATAAGGACAGCTAAAGGTACACATAGGAGCAAGATATTCGCTGGAGAACACAACAATCTGGCAAACAGGAAGTGAAAAGGCATGACTTAAATAGGAAGCTCATGGGGGCAGTAAGGAGTTCAAGGTTACCCAGAAATAAGGTCCAAGACAAGATTATCTGAAGAATCAAACAGTATGGTTGCAGGTTTGGATCAAACAGAAGCATAGTCAAGGAACAAGCCAAAAGTTGATAATGAATGGTTGGAGGTTGAGATCAAGTGGAAGCGTAGTCAAAGAAGCCTAAGGTCGATAACGAATGACAGTGGAGATAAGGACAGCTAAAGGTACACATAGGAGTAAGATATTAGCTGGAGAGCACAACAATCTGGCAAACAGGAAGTGCAAAAGCATGGCTTAAATAGGAAATTCATGGGAGCAGTAAGGAGTTCAAGGTTACCCAGAAATAAGGTACAAGGCAAGATTATCTGAAGAATCAAACATTATGCTATCCAGCGTCTCAGGTAAATTAGTAACAAGAGCCACTGCCAGACACCGCAGAGGTTGCAAGTTCCGATCTAGGTCCTGAAAGTCTATTTTAAATGAGTCTTCAGCTGTTTGTCTAGAGTTCAGCTTTAAATTATGTACTTTGATATCAGAATAGCGTTCGGCTTTAATTTTAAATTATTTAGGTTCTCCAAATTTCCAAGTTTCTTTTATTGAAGTGCCAATGCTAAAGATAAAGGTAAATAAAAATTTAAGGATGGAATTCATTATTTATTTCAGGATTCCCTTTGAACCACAGAAGACGCCAAGTTATAAAGCTATTTTAAGAATTTTAATTACCTGTTTATGAGGAACATTTATTAGTACTAAAAACCCTGTCATCTCTTTTCCACAATGAAGAGTCTTTTCTTATGAAGGTTTTTCAAAAGCTTTTTTTTTTTTTTTTTAATATGATGAATGCACCTCTCCCTTAAATATTCGTTTAGCAGACAAAAATAAGTCTTTTCATTTTATTATAAAGGTAATTGGTACATTAACTCTAGTGCAATCTCTTCTGTTTCAATTCATTATCAGCTTTGTTTGAACAGAATCTAAGCATACGGATTTCAATGAACAATTGGAACAGTGAAATAGAGTACCGTAATTATTTGTCCATGCTTAATTAAGGCTCATCTAGCCCAATATCTCCTTTTAAATTAGATCACCTAATGTTATTCCAATGTCCGGTAATAGAAAGGAAACAAAATCCATTTAATGGAAGACTTGTCCTGCTTAAATATTTCATTAAAGGCACAACTTCAAACAGTGATCCTTAGAAGATGCCACTCATCGGAGCAAAAAAGAAGCTATCTGTTGAGTTTGTGGTCATCTTCTGAAGATAATGCAAGTGTTGAGTGTATCTTTCCTTCATGTTCTATTTGTAGGGGTTTATAATATAGCGTAAATATTATTTTTAAGGCATTTTAAAGAGAAAGTACAGTTTTGAGTTATTATTGTAATGTAAGTTCTGATTAAAGTGTATGTAAACCCTAACAATGACCCCTGAGGACATGCATTAGTACGAAATGCGGAGGGGGGAGCCTTTGTGTGCTGACGTCACACTCCCTGTTCATGTGGCGGCCTTTTCTGTAAGTGACCACTGAGTTTTTGTCTTTGTTTGTTGACCTTGCATGGGAGACATAATTTAAAATAAATGTGTTGGATTTATTTTTTTTAAACGTTAATGAATAAACCACTACACTATGGTGAGCGTTTATGGCTCCCTCCATGCAGTCGCAGTGATTGCTCGTCTGTCTTGGATGGTGGGGTTTTCATTCAACCAGCTATTGCCCTAAAGTGACCAATACCTGTATCAAGAAGTGGAGTCTGTCTGGATGGTGTGATAGCGCACTTTTTTGCTTCAATAACATTTTGCAGCCATCTTTTTTTGACAGAGTGTGGAGTGTTGGTAATGGTTTCCACTGCGCACAGTGTTGAAATCACCATCAATATTTATTTATACATGATGGCTAGTGGTCGAAGTTTTTGTATAATTTTCTATGAACTGGTGGAATCCTATATTATTTATTGATTAATTCGGATCAGTTGAAAAATGATCGATCGATTCAAATTCTGTGTGAAGAATAGCTGGTTGTTATGGAGCTGGTAAGCTGACCACCGTTTCCTTAATAACAGATGACTCATCAGCTGTCAGCGGGCTTCCCCACTGACAGCTGAAATGTAAACAAAAGAATGCCGGCAATGAAAAATTCTGAAAAAAAACCTGAACCATTAGAGAGAGGGAGGAAGAAATCCCCGTTGCTGCACATCCATGCATGTAGTGTATTGGTGGAAGACACAACTTCCGCCTGGGCTCCCGCCAGGCCGCACTCCAATGCATTTTGCTCCACCCCCCAGAGCTTAGTTGTGGGGATGAAGAACCCATATGTGTGGGGGAGTATAAGAGCATCATCGGTAGTCACTAATAAGAGCTGGTAGGTGTGTGTAGTTGATCGTCCCGGGCTGTTAAGTGGTGATAAAAAAGGGAGATGTAAAAAAGGGGAGAAGGAGGAAGAAAACAAGAAAGAGAAAGAATGTGCTAGGAGTAGAAAGGTGAAATGGAAATCCCCTCCTAAAGCATACTAGACCACATGCCTTTAACATGGGGGGGTGCTTTGGGACAGGGGGTCCCCCACTCCAAAGCACCTTGTCCTCATGTTGATGGGGACAAGGGCCTCTTCCCAACAACCTTGGCCAGTGGTTGTGGGGGACTGAGGGTGGGGGGCTTATCAGATTCTGGAAGCCCCCTTTAGCAAGGGGAGTCCAAGATCCCAGTCCTCTCCCTATGTGAATAAGTATGGGGTACATAGTACCCCTACCCATTCACCAAAAAAGTGTCAAAAATGTATAAAAAAAACAGAGACCGCTATTAAAAACATAAAAAAAACTAAAAATGTTGCCCCCCCATGTAACTCCATTGTCAATCAGACAATCAGAGCCCCCCCACCTCAAAGCACCCATGCCCCCATGTTGAGGGCATGTAGCCTGGTATGGTCTGCCCCCCACCCCAAAGCACCTTGTCCCCATATTGATGGGGACAAGGATCTCTGCCCCTTAATCCTGGGCTGTGGTTGTGGGGATCTGCGGGTGGGGGGCTTATTGGAATCTGGAAGCCCCCTTTAACAAGGGGGCCCCAAGATCCCAGCCCCCTTCCATGTGAATGAGTATGGGGTACAAAGTACCACTACCCATTCTACAAAAAAAGTAAAAAGTGAGTAAAGACAACACAAGATTTTGACAAGTCTTTTATGAAAAAGGACTAAGATTCTGGTGTAGATTCATCGTTAATCACGCTGCCTGCCGCAATGCCGAGCATAAAAAAAGAAAAGCAGCCCCCTCCCGAACCATACCAGGCAATATGCCCTCAACATGAGGGTGTGCTCTGTGCCCCCACCCCAAAGCACTTTTCCCCCACGTGGGCTCTTCCCCACAACCTTAGCCGCACCGCCAGACCCGAAAAAAAAACCTCCGGTCTCATCTGAGGCTCTTGCCCTCTGCCATCTGACAAATTTCAAATAGTGAAGGGGCTGGGTCACCCAGCGACATCCTACGGTGACAACACTGCTTCTTTAGAGTCCCTCTTGTATGTCAAAAACCCCCCTAAATGTCAAAGTACCCCATGTCATCAAGTCTTCTCTTATCATCAGCATCCCCTCATCAAAGAGTCCCTCCAAATCACAACCCCCCCCCCCCCCCCAACTCACAGTCCTCTCTTACAATGAAAGCCCTACCTTTTGGCTCCGGCAGTGTAATAGAGGACAGGAAGTGGAGCAGGTCTAGAGGAGCAAGACTTCTCCTGGATGCTAGGAAGGGCCCTGCATGCCGCCTGCCCCGAATCAGCGTCATGAGTTGTAATGATGCCACCAGCAACAACGAATGGCGTAATGCATACTCACATAGAGTGTCATTGGTTGTTATGATGCTGGTGGCCAGCCTGGCAACTCATGACACTGATCCAGGTCTCGGCACCATGCAGGGCTGCCCCCAGCATCCAGAAGCTGATAGGAGTTTGGCTCCTCTAGACCACCTTCCGCCCTCTGGCGGGACCAGGGGTGGACTGACAACTCATGGGGCCCCGGGGCAATAGGAGATTATGGGGCCCCAGGCAATAAGAGATTATGGGGCCACACGGTATATACACACACACACACAGTATACAATGACACAGTATACACAGACATGTTTCTATTGGCTGAGAAGGTACTGGAGAGGTGGGGCAGCTATAATCTTGGGATTTTTAGACCAAAAGTATGTCGGTAAGGGACATTTCAGAGACAGATGTAAAAAAAAAAAAAAAAGATTTTAACATACTGTCCCTGGTTTTACTGATTCTGGCAACCCTGATGGGGCCCCCTAGGGGCTCGGGGCCCTTGGGCAGTGCCCGAGTGGCCCAATGTTCAGTCCGCCCCTGGGCAGGACTAACAGCTCCCAACTGTCCCTGATTTCGTGGGACTGCCCTGATTTGGAGCAATGTCCCTCTGTCCCTCATTCCTCCTCACTTGTCCCTCATTTTGTCTATATAGATGTATATAAAATGCACTTTTTATCTATCAAAAAGTTGTTCTCAGTGCTAAACCTTTCATCTGATTTCTAAATTGCTGCACTTGTAAGTTCCAAAAGCCAATATAATGGAATAGTAGTGGTAAAAAAAAAGCACTTAAGGGTTTAACAAATCTTGTTTTTTTTTTTTTTACAATTCTCCTTTAAGGGGGCGTGGCCAGGGGTGTGTCCTATTCCTGCATACTTTTGCTGATAGGTGTCCCTCATTCCCATCTCAAAAAGTTGGGAGGTATGCTAACAGCACTATTTCCAATTTCAGTGCATCAGAAGCAAAATATAAAGAAAGTTAGGAGCCTGCTGGATTTCCGGTGGGACCAACAGAAATATATCTGTACTTGCAGCATTTTTAAACAAATGTAAAATGGAGAAATGTGCATGCGTTGCAGACATATGCTAAATAAGATTTTTTTTCCTTCTATTTAGTTCTGGCATATACAATAAAAAAACAACTAATTAGCGCTAATTAGCAGCATCCCAGGCGCTAAATTCGGTTTGGATGCTTGAGCGTTGCCTCCCCTGATACAAGTAGATTTAAATGCACTCTGCATCTTTCTCATCATGCTCTTATCTTTTACAGAACAACAGCCCCCGAGCATTTTACTCTTGTGATGTGAGAAGCAAAGTCACCAGCGTAGAGTCAGGCCAGTGTAATTGTTAACATTATTCATTTATGGATGCATAAAGAAGAATGAAAAAAAGGACACTCGTGTGTTTGATCCGCCACCTAGGGAAAGACCACTTCTCCCATAAACTCCGACACAAGACATTGTTGGGTTAATAAGAAAAATCTGGGGAATCACTATCAAGATGACTGAAGTCTGATAAAAAAAAAAAAAAAAAAGGGTGAGGATTAAAAAATATGGCTTGATATCGAACATCAAAGGGGAAGCCTTGCTAGCAACCAGCAGCCGCGTGAGAGCTCTGGGGGGGAAAGACGGAGAGCTTTTTATTCACGGATCTGGGGAATTGGCAATGAAAGGAGAGAAAGGAACGTGACGGCAGATTAGATATAACTAAGTTTTAGCATTAGGCTTCGAGCAGATGGTTTCCATCTCTCGGCAGGAATTGTTTGGTCCGGTATTCGGCAGGAAAGCGAAACATCTGCCTAGTTTACCGTATTTAAATATTTTGTACTTAAACAGTGAGCGTTCGCTGTTGTTGTTTATGTCATATTCAGCTGTTGCTACACAGCGTACCTGCCAATGGATCAGGGCAAGCCTTCAAAAATGAATAGGGAACATTCCTTATTGAGCTGGGTTCATGCACATGGGCGGTTTGGCATGCATGGGGGTATCAGGGAGGCACAGGTGCGGCCTGTGAAAATTAAAGCGGCACTCCAGGCTCCTTCAGAAAAAGTCAGTAGCTACAAATAGCTGTAGCTGCTGACTTTTAATATAAGGGCACTTACCTATCCACGAATTCAGTGGTGTCTTCACCAGAGCCGATTTTTTAATTGCTGGTGCTGCCATCTCGGCTAAGGGAAATCGTCAGGGAAGCCTTGGGGCTTCACAGAAGGTTCCCTACTGCACATACAAGAGCTTCCCTTTTGGGTGAAGCTCTACTTTAAGGGCAGGCAGAAATATGAGCTGTGGCAATTTAATTCCTGAAATGCCCGCGGTGTATTACTATGGTGGTGAGTGACTTGACTGTGTTCTGGCATGTTCTAACTTGCACTCGCCTTGGTCGCAGACCAGATTGTAGGCAGGGGCAGTCTGTTTTCTTCACTGCAAGTGGCATTTAACCACAGGGGTATAGTAGTTGGAAGGAAAGTCAAGAGGAACTTGGTTCCTCTATGGTTTCCTGGGTCACTACGGAATCTATCTGATTGGATGCTGCTGCCCCATGTGACTCTGGCAGCAATCTTGGGTTGGGCAGAGCCTATTTCAGGCCCTGGCTCCCAGGCCTGGCATGCATTACATGTGTGGGTAGCGTAGGGCAGGTCAGGCAGGGAAAGGTTCCAGACGAGTAGCGAAAGCATAAGGACATACATTCCTTCCTGGAAACCTCTCCATTTGGGTATGGACCTGCCAAGACGCATTCCGCTCTTCAAGACAGATACTATCGGCACATCCGAGACCTGCTCCTCTGCACACTGCTGTAATATTCTGTGAGTGTTCACAGTCGATTGTCTTCCCATCAGTTTTGTTGGGAATTATTGGATTCTACTTTAATAAAAGTTCTGTTCCCCGCAACTGGACTGAGTTTTCTTCTGCAGCACCACACTGCACCTTGCCACAAGTTGTCTTTTTTGGAGTAATAGAAGAAATAACATATGTTTACATTGTACTATTTGTGGAAAATGAGTATCAGGAATTTGGAGCAGCAGATTAACATGAAATTTTGCATGAAAAATTGTTAGTAGTGAAAATGAAACTTGAGCTCTGTTACAATAAGCTTATGGTGAACATTCTACGAAGAAATCAAATGTTTTGAATGGCATAACTGGTTTAAGATGTCCATGATGATGCATGAAGTGGGCAGCTAAAAACGCAAAGGATGGATGCAAATGTGGACAGAGCGTGAACCCTCGTACAATCAGATCGAAGATTGAGCATCCTAATGATGGCAGAAGAATTAAATATGGGACTGAGAAAGATGTCCGCAAAGATGGTGCCTCGAATCTTGGCAGAAGATCAGAAAGAATGCTGTCTTCAAATTTCATCCAGTCTTTTGAAGAACGTGGAGGTATTTGATAGGGTTACTGGTGATGGTGTTTCCAGTATGATCCAGAAACAAAACACCAGAGTAGGGATGAGCCAAACACCCCCCCCCCCCTGGTTCGGTTCGCACCAGAACATTCGAACGGACTGAAAATTCGTACGAACTTTAGAACCCTATTAAAGTCTATGGGACTCGAACATTCAAAACCAAAAGTGCTAATTTTAAAGGCTAATATGCAAGCTATACAACAGACAACACCAGCAATAAGGGGTTTCTTCAGGTGTATACTGTGCTGGAGGCACACAACACCCACTTTAACTCCTGCAGATGCCTGTATTAGAGAACACCAGCAATAAAGGGTAGATACAGGTGTATACTGTGCTGTGCTGGAGGCACACAACACCCACTAACTCCTACAGATGCCTGTATTAGAGAGCAACAGCAATAAAGGGTAGATAAAAGTGTATACTGCGCTGGAGGCACACAACACCCACTAACTACTGCAGATGGCTGAGAAAAGAACACACTGTTCCTGCCTATCTAGCTCTTTCCCTGCTCGCCAACACACTACACAAGGCCGCCGCGCTTGCGGCCTTATATAGTGTGGGGCGTGTACTAAACCCCCTGAGCTATAATTGGCCACAGGCATCCTGCCTGTGGCCAATTATGTCTATCCTCGCTGCCGGCGCTGTGATTGGCCAAGCATGCGGCGTCACAGTGCATGCTTGGCCAATCATGAGCCAGCAATGCACTGCGATGGCGTAGTGCATTGTGGGCCGTTCATGCCACACGAATTTGGTGCAAACGGTCCACAAAGTTCTGAATTCGCCGAACAGATGAACAGCTGATGTTCGAGTCGAACATCCGTTCGAATCGAACACCGAGCTCATCCCTACACCAGAGCATTAGAACGATAAGATGTCCGCAAAATGGTGTCTTAAATCTTATCAGAAGATCAGAAAGAATGTTGTCTTCAAATTTTATCCAGTCTTTTGAAGAACATAGAGGTATTTGATAGGGTTACTGGTGATGGTGTTTGCAGCATGATCCAGAAACAAAACACCAGAGCATTAGAATGATAAGAAACAGATGCAGCACTCACAATAGGGCAATCACTATATGAATTATGGAATGGAGTCCAAAGGCGGATGCTCTGGCTTAGATTTTCTCAACTATCAGTAGTACTTGAAAGGAATTATAGAGCCGCCAACTCCAAAATCCATATGAACTATTCTTTATTACTACATATAGAGTATTAAAAGCACAGCTTAATTAAGGGTATTTGCCAAAACACGCCCTTTTTATACCCTTTTTATACCATGTAGTAATAAGCAATAAATTGTATGGATTTCGTAGTCGCCGGCTCTTTCATTGGTTTAAAAAAACACCAGAGCATGCAGCGGGAAACAAAGAATTCTCCTCGCTCAAAGAAAGCACACACGTCTTGTTCTCAGTTCAAAACCATGCTGGTGTGTTTTTTTTTTTGATCACAAGGGGATGGTTCACTACAAGTTCATAAAACATCGCACAACGGTCAACCAACATTGTTACTTGGAAATTATGAAAAGGTTCTGGGAATCTGTTCAGGGAAAAAGACCGAAACTCTAGTCAGACAAGTGGCTTCTCCACCATGACAATGATGCTTTAAGTGATCGCAAGTTCCAGGCTCATAAATCCAGAAACATGACCAATCACCATGTTCCCCTGACTCAGCACCGTGCGACTTTTGGCTGTTTGACTTAAAAGGACGGATATCCAGCACAATGTGGCAAAGATACTGCGGAAAACAGATTCCAGAAATGTTTCCGGCACGGGCACAGTCATCTAGAAGAGTGCACCACTTCACAAGGAGACTACTTTGAAGGTGACAACAGCCGCTAGTGTATAGGTTAACAGTCCATTCCAGGAATTACTTTTTTTTACTGACTGTTATACTGTACATCTGTGCACATCTCAGGTCACATTAAAGATGAGGTCTAGCCCCCCCCCCCCCCCCCCCATGAAAAATGAGTAAGCAACTACAAATACTGCAGCTGCTGACTTCTAATATATGGACACTTACTTGTCCAGGGAGCCAGCGATGTCGGCACCCCAGCTGATCTTCGGATCGGCTGTTGGGTGTAGTCGCCGCCATTCCTGGTAAGGGAACCCAGAAGTGAAGCCTTACAGATTTTCAGCTTCACAGCTGTTTCCTTACAGCGCATGCACGAAGTGCACTGTGCACTGGGCTTTTTCATTGGCCCGGCGGCAGAGGAAAGGAAGGAGGAAGGGGGCCGAACTTCTGAGAGAAGAACCTTCTGGAAATTCAATTTAGTTTGCTTTCATGCCAATGCTTTTTGCTTCGATACATTCTGATAGAATAATGTCATTCGGCATGAGAGTTTTTTTCTTAGTTCTGACCCAGATGCAAAATCCTATTTATTTCTTTGGAGACAACAACAACAATAGATCATCTCCTCAACCAAATGAATAGGATTTGTGTAGAAGACTTTGGGACTGAACAGGAGAGTTTCCAGCGTAGGTTGTTTACCTATTGGGCCAGAATCATGGACAGGTAAGTTTAAGCCTTGTACACACGGTCGGACATTCCAACAACAAAATCTGTCGGATTTTGTCCGACGGATTTTGTCCGAAACTGGGGTTGCATACACACGGTCGGACAAAGTTGTCGGAAAATCCGATCATTTGTAATGTGATGACGTTATTTTGTTTTTCGACGGGACTACGTTCAGGCTAGTAGCCAATAGCTTTGGTCTAGGAATTTGATCTGAGCATGCGTGGCACGTTGTCCGATCGTAATTCTCTACAAACGATCGGATCATGTTGTCGGAAATTTTGTATATCCAGCTCTCAAACTTTGTTGGTCGGACAAATGACGGAATGTCTGACCGTGTGTACAAGGGCTAAGACCTTATGCCGCGTACACACGACCAGACTTGGGTCCGACAGACTTTCGACGGAGTTCTGACAGAGTTCTGACGGACTTTCCGAATGAACGGACTTGGCCACACACAATCACACCAAAGTCCGACGGATTCGAAAGTGATGACGTATGACTGGACTAGAATAAGGAAGTTCATAGCCAGTAGCCAATAGCTGCCCTCGTGTCGGTTTTTGTCCGTCGGACCAGCATACACACGAGCAGATTTCTCGGTAGGAACTGGGTCCGGCGGAGTTCTGGAATTTGAAACATGTTCCATTTCTAAAGTCTGTCAGACTTTTGCGAATCAAAAGTCCGCTGCAGCCCACACACAATCGAATAGTCTGCCGGAATCATTCCGTCAGACTTTTGATGTTGAAAAGTCCGGTCGTGTGTACGCGGCATTAGAGTGGTCGTTTAAAGGATAACTCTATGAAGAAAAAAAAAGTTATCCTTTAGGTCCAGCAGTTAGAATAAAGTGTATCCAATCCCGGAAAGCTGGTAATCCTACCATGAACACACTCCCTGTTCTGGGGTGACTACCCAACTGTATATAGAGAATAAGTATGGTCACCCTAGGAAAGGAGTGTGTTGGGATTATATAACACCTCTCCCTATCCATAACTTTGAACAAACTTAAGCAGCTCCTTTCCCTACACTTCTATTGTCCAATTTTGGTGAGCCTGTGTGAACGGTAGCCTCAGATTCCCGTTCTTAGCTGACAGGAATGGCACCCGGTGTGGTCTTCTGCTGCTGAAGCCCATCTGGTTCAAAGTTCAATGTGTTGTGTGTTCAGAGATGGTATCCTGCATACCTTGGATGTAACAAGTGGTTATTAGGCCGCGTACACACGGGCGGACTGTTCGCCCAACTTTGTCCGCTGAACAGTGTTTCAGCGGACAGTCCGCTCGTGTGTGGGCTTCAGCGGACAGTTTCAGCGGACAGTCTGTCGAACAAAGTTTTTCGGAATTTCCGTAAGACAGTCCGCTGAAACTCGGTTTCAGCGGACAGTCCGCCCGTGTGTAGGCTTGTTCGACAAACTAAGTTTCGCGCATGCTCAGAAAGGATTTACACGGCGAAGGTTGCATTGCAGTGTATTGGACGTCGAATTTCTTGTCCCGTCGTACGTGCCGTTCACGTCATCGCGCACGCTTTCAGCGGACTGTTCGTTCATCGTGTGTGGTCAAGTCCGTTCATGCAAATTTTGAGCGGACTGTTTGTCGGATTGTTTGACGAACAAAGTTGGGCGAACAGTCCGCCCGTGTGTACGCGGCCTTAGAGTTATTGTTGCCTTTCTATCACCTATATCCAGTTTGCCCATTCTCCTCTGACCCCTGATGTCAACAATGCATTTTCCTCCACACAACTGCCGCTCACTGGATATTTTCTTTTTTTTGGACCATTGCCTGGAAATCTTATGCCGCGTACACACGACCGGACTTTTCGACATCAAAGTTTCGACCGAACGGTTCCGGCAGACCATTCGATCGTGTGTGGGCTGCAGCGGACTTTTGATTTGCAAAAGTATGACAGACTTTAGAAATGGAACATGTTTCAAATTTTTCCACGGACCCAGTTCCTACCGAGAAATCCGCTCGTGTGTATGCTAGTCCGACGGACAAAAACTGACGTGAGGGCAGCTATTGGCTACTGGCTATGAACTTCCTTATTCTAGTTCGGTCGTACGTCATCACGTTCGAATCCGTCGGACTTTGGTGTGATTGTGTGTGGCCAAGTCCGTTCATTCGGAAAGTCCGTCAGAACTCTGTCAGAACTCCGTCAGAACTCTGTCAAAAGTCTGTCGGACCTAGTCCCTCGAAAAGTCTGGTCGTGTGTACGGGGCATTAGAGATGGTTGTGTGTGAAAATCCCAGTAGATCAGCAGTTCAGCCACGACAAATAGCCACATAAATCCCCTTTCTTCCCCATTCTTCGCTCAGTTTGAACTTCAACGTGTCGTCTTCACCACGTCTATATGCCTAAATGCGTTGAGTTGCTGCCATGTGGTTGGCTGATTAGCAATTTGTGTTACCAAGCAATTGAACCTAATAAAGTGGCTGGTGAGTGCATGTAAAAAATGTGGAAGTGACATTAACAATTTTTAAGAGCAAGCTACAGAATATCACTTTTGTTTTTTTTTTTTGCAGCGCCAAGTTCTCTCTGAGCGAGTCTCCACAATGGCCATTTTCAGGCTTTGTTCCTAAATTTAGTAGGATGTGTTAGAAGTGCGAAAGTGTATTTCATTCCATACAGACCATTTCTCCAGACTCTAATGAGACCGGGAGCAGGTACAGATATTTTATCCTTTAGATCCTTAAAGGGATTTCTAAAGAAACTTTCCGCCTTGCCGGAGCCTTACTAGATTCGAGACGGAAAAAAATCCTGGAAAATATCACTCCAGCAACAGAGGAAACCGCTGCCGGGCAGTGTCAGGTTTAAACATAATCAAAGGTTCATTAAAGGAAGATTCATTTAATTAAGTTACCAGTGACTGCTTCGATGGGTCACAGCCAGGATGCTGCTTCATGGGTAGATAAATGGCAAATAAAACGTATTATTGAAAAATGCAATGGTCTACACCGAGGTTGGGATAATGGTCTTGTTCCCTGTCCAGGAAAAGAAACAGAGCTGGGGAAAAATAAAAACCGTTGAGGTGATTACGTACCACCAAAAGAAATTTTTTGGGGAAAAAAATGCCATACATTTTATTACTTATATACATTACATTACAAAATTACATATTTGTCATTTTTTGTTAATAGCTCAAAAAATAAAACCACTTGGCCTCCAGACAAGGCCATTTTTTGCAATACGGCACTGCGTTACTTTTTTTTTTTTTTTTTTTATTATTAATTTCTTTCAGAATTTTTTTTTTTTCATTAATTCACTATTGTTCTCATAATATTTATCTATTTATTTCACATACTTATATAGCACCGTCAATTTACGCAGCGCTTTACATACACATTGAACATTCACATCAGTGCTTGCCCTCAAGGAGCTTATTATCCTGTTTAAATATCCCACTATATTTTATAAAAAAAGAGAGAAACAACAATCCCCAGAAAAATGAGGAAAGAAAAATTATTCAACATTAATTTCACTTTTAACCATATATTGCACTTTACCCTTATCCGTCAATCCAACATTCCCATATTTTTTTATACACACATTTTTCCTTTCTCGTTGCATTTTTAACCTCGTTTTCCCATTTAGCATAAGTTGGTGGATTTGTTGCCCAACCCCCTCCTTGCTATTAATTTCCGTGTTAAGAAGAGACATCTAATTATTGCTACTGCGTTACTGTACCTTATAATTGCGCAGTCGTGCAAAGCTGTACCCAAATGAATGTAATTTTTCCCACAAATAGAGCTTTCTTTTGGTGGTACGTAATCACCTCAACGGTTTTTATTTTTTGCGCTATTAACAAAAAACTACAAGTATGTAATTTTGTAATGTAAGGTATATATGTAGTAAAATGTATGGCATTTTTTTCCCCAAAAGATTATTTTGGTGGTACGTAATCACCTCAACGGTTTTTATTTTTTGCGCTATTAACAAAAAACGACAAGTGTGTAATTTTGTAATGTAACGTATATATGTAATAAAATGTATGGCATTTTTTTCCCCAAGAATTTATTTTGGTGGTACGTAATCACCTCAACGGTTTTTATTTTTGCGCTATTAACAAAAAACGAAAAGTATGTAATTTTGTAATGTAGCGTATATGTAATAAAATGTATGGCATTTTTTTCCCCAAAAATAGAGCTTTCTTTTGGTGGTTTTTGGTCACTAGGTAAAAAAAGCAAACAAAAAGACTAACAATATCCAGTATTACAAAGTACACAGTAGCCATTGGTTGACATGATACCTAAGTCGTGGATTGAAGCCATCTAGATGTGGTAGCAACATACTTATTCATGGAGTTCTTTAGGAGGTATGTATGTTTTTCAAAGAGAATAATCCTATTGAGATCTACGATCCAGACACAGTTGGTGGATGTGGAGGAGTCCACTTAAGAGCAACCTGTCTACGGGCAACAAAAAGTGCTCTCCTTACAGTGTTACCAGTAGGGGAGGTGTAAATAGACGTATCACAATAACCCAGTAAACATATAATGCCCTGTAGTGTACACACGATCAGTTTTCTCGTCGGAATAAACTCTGAAGGTTTTTCCGACAGTATTCCGATGGAATTCTGCTGAAGCTGTCTTGCATACACACGATCACACCAAATTTCGACCGTCAAGAACGCGGTGAAGTATAACCCGTATGGCGGGACTAGAAAAAGGAAGTTCAATAGCCAGTAGCCAATAGCTTCCGTCTCGTACTTGCTTCAAAGCATGCCTTGTTTTTGGTACGTTGGATACAGCATACATGAATGGTTTTCCCAATAGGAATTGGTTCCATCGGAAAAATTTAGAACATGTTCTATTTCTAGGTCCGTCAGAATTTTTCGACGTAAAAAGTGGGGCATACACATGGTCAGAATATACAATGAAAAGCACCGTCTGACTTTTTCTGTCGGAAATTCTGTGTTTATGCGGCATAATCGGTTCAACCGGGATGTTAATATCCAAAATCCCATTTAAGGTACCAGTCACCTCCACCCAGTACCTTTGGAGTTTTGGACATCGCCAAAAAAGATGTATTAATGTTGTGTTACCACATCTAGCACAGGCTGGCTCAGATTGCAGTCCAATTGCACAGAGAAACTGCGAAGTTCTATAGACTCTATGAAGGTTAAAAATCTGGGTCAGTCTATGTGATGGAGAAAGACACCCTGGACGGGGATCGGAGAACATCGTCCCAGATCTCCTTAGAGATAGGACAAATATCTTTCTCCCTGCCAGCCCCAGAGCGGGTGGGGAAGTTCAATAGGAACCCTACGGCTAATACCCTATAAGTAACCGAGGTAAGACCCTTTGTGGACCCTACCTGTACTATTTTGTCTAAAACAGGGATAGAGGGGGAAAATATCTTAGCAGAAGAAAACTGGGCGTGTGGAGCATACCTTAACCCTTTCCCGCCGAGCGTACGCACATCTGCGTACTCGGCTTCCGGGGGTTATACCGGGATGATGCCCGCACCTGCAGGCATCATCCCGGTACCGTTTTTTACAGCAGGCGATTGGCTATCCAGGCATAACAACCGATGCGGCTAAAAGCCGCTCGGCTGTTATGCCGGAGGAGCGGGAGGGGACGTCCCCCCCTCCCGCCGCCTCTCGCCGCTGTTACCGGTGCTCCCGCTCGATCGGGAGCACCGATTAAAGATCCGTCGGCTCTGGCTGCTGGGGAGGAACTGGAACGAAGCCGTAATCGGCTTCGTTCCAGTCTCCTCATCGTAAACACGGAAGCGACGTCATGACGTCACTTCCCGTTTACTCGGCTGCCAATGGCGCCGGTTTTAAAAAAATATCCGGTATTCAGAATCGCCGTTTTCGGCGATCTGAATACATTGAAGTGTAAAGGAGGGGTGGGGGGTCTTTTAGACCCCCGATCCCTCCATAAAGAGTACCTGTCACCACCTATTACTGTCACAAGGGATGTTTACATTCCTTGTGACAGCAATAAAAGTGATCAAATTTTTTTTTTTTTTTTTTAAACAATTTAGTCATTTAAAAATAAATAAAATAAATAAAAAAAATAAAAAAAAATTTTCAAAGCGCCCGCCGTCCCCGCGAGCTCGCGAAGCAAAGAAAACGCATGCGGAAGTCGCGCCCGCGTACGTAAACGGTGTTCAAGTCACACATGTGAGGTATCGCCGCGATCGTCAGAGCGAGAGCAATAATTCTAGCAGTAGACCTCCTCTGTAACGCTAACCTGGTAACCGTAAAAAATGTTTAAAGCGTCGCCTATTGAGATTTTTAGGTACCGTACTTTGTCGTCAATCTACAAGTGCGCGCAATTATAAAGTGTGACATGTTTGGTATCTATTTACTCGGCGTAACATTATCTTTCACATTTCGCAAAAAAATTGGGCTAATTTTACTGTTTTGTTTTTTTTTTATTCATGAAAGTGTCCCTTTTCCCAAAAAGTTGCGTTTAAAACACCACTGCGCAAATACCGGGTGACATAAAATATTGCAACAATCGCCGTTTTATTCTCTAGAGCCTCTGCTAAAAAAATATATATAATGTTTGGGGGTTCCAAGTAATTTTCTAGCAAAAAATATGGATTTTAACTTGTAAACACCAAATTCCAAAAATAGGCTTAGTCATGAAAGGGTTAATTGAAGTAAATGGTAAAACCAATTGGTTTCTACAGAGAACTCTCCCCTCAAATCTTCAAAAGATTTAAACAAACCATTTTGATATAGCTGAGCTAAAGTAGTTATTCCTAATTTTCCCCAACTCTGAAAGCCTCTGAGATCCGAAATTTGAGAAAGTCCATCATTTTCCCATATGGGAGTGGATCTGGTGGGACATGAGACACCCAACATTTTTTTTTAACTGTATCCCATACGTTACAGATTAACATACAAGTAGGCATATCAGCAAGCGAGACACCCCCTCTTGCACCATCGACCACCGGCATGTATTGGATGTTGTAGAGTCTCCAGTTTGATACGAGGGGTTTTGTTCCTCCATATTAATCGCCTAAATATGGTGTTAATCTTAATAAAGATCCATACCCATATGGCGATTCACGGGAATGAACCACTTTGCCGACGTATATCGGCAAGAGCCAGTCGGCAAGTGGTTAACTTTGGATAGTAAAACAATTTTTTTTCTGCCAGTAAATACATAAGCCCTTGTACACACGGTCTGACATTCCGATGGACAATGTCCGATAGGACGGTGTTGTCGGATAATCCGACCGTGTGTGGGCTCCATTGGACTGTTTCCGTCGGAGTATCCGATGGACCAAGTTTTCCAGCGGGGTTATAAAATTTTACGACAACATGATCCGATCGGACTCTGTCCGATCATGTGTAGAGAATTCCGATCGGACAAAGTGCCACGCATGCTCAGATCAAATTCCTAGACCAAAGCTATTGGCTACTAGCCTGAACGTAGTCCCGTCCTAACGAAATAACGTCATCACGTTAAGTACAATCGGATTTTCTGACAACTTTGTTCGACCATGTGTATGCAACAGTTTCGGACAAAATCCGACGGATTTTGTTGTCGGAATGTCCGACCGTGTGTACAAGGGCTTATACAGCCCACTTCCAGGTTCTTGTCTGATCATTAGCTTAGACTTATGATATCATGCACTTCTCTCTCTCTCTCTCACTCTCATGAGAGTTTACCAGTAAGGGGGGGGGGGGGAGTCATAAGAGGGTCAATGAGAGCTGCAGAGCTGGAGGTGTGCCTCTGTGTAAATCCAGAAAGTGAACAGGCTGCAGCTTCAGCTGCCACAGTTAAAATGGCTGCAGCCAGACTCAGTGTAGGGAGATTTCTGCAGCATATTTGGCAAGTACAGAATCCACAAATTATATGAACAGACTCCAGTTCCTCTTTAACCACTTGCCGTCGGCAGGCTGTCATAGGATGTCCTTGGCTTTGTGGTGGTATATCTGAATGATGCTTGTAGATACAGGCATCATTCAGATATCGGCATTTTCAGCCGGTGATTCCCTACACCAAAATAACAATGATAGCGGCTTTTCCGTCACTTGATCATTCTTAGGGGCGGCGGAAGGGGACTGCCCCCCCCCCCTCTGCCGCCCTCCGGTGCTTCTACTGACTCACCGTTGCGATCGGCGAGTCGGAGAACGGATCCGCTGGCCCCGAATATTGAGCATAGAGATTTTCGGCAAACCAGATGGTCGCTGGAGTCTCTATGATTGTCGGAGGCTGGGCGAGATGTTAAGACGTCACGCCCGGCCTCTGCATTTAAAAAAAAATGGTGGCGACTTGGCTCGGAAGCCGAGATTGTTTTTTTATTTTTTTATATTTCAGGCTTTCCAGCCTAGAGGTGAGATGTGGGGTCTTAATGACCCCCATATCTCACTGTAAAGAGGACCTGTCATGTCATATTCCTATTACAAGGGATGTTTAAATTCCTTGTAATAGGAATAAAAATTATCAAAATGTATTATTATTTTTTTAAATGTCAAGTGACATTAAGTGAAATTAACAATAAATTATTTTTTTTTTTTTAAAGTGCCCCTGCCCCGTGTTCTCTCACGCATAAGCGAACGCATACGTAAGTCCCACCCACATATGAAAATGGTGTTCAAACCACACATGTGAGGTGTCACCGCGAACATTAGAACGAGAGCAATAATTCTGGCCCTAGACCTCCTCTGTAACTCAAAACATGTAACCAGTAAAAAAAAATGTAAAGCATCGCCTATGGGGATTTCTAAGAAAGTTTGGCGCCATTCCACGAACGTGTGCAATTTTGAAGTGTGACATGTTAGGTATCTATTTACTTGACGTAACTTAATCTTTCACATTATGCAAAAAAAAATAAAAGTTGGCTAACTTTACCGTTATGTTCTTTTTTTAAAGCATGAAACAGTTTTTTTCCCCCAAAAAATGTGTTTGAAAAATTGCTGCGCAAATACCGTGCGAGATAAAAAGTTGCAATGACCACCATTGTATTCTCTAGGGTATTTGCTAAAAAATATATATATATATATATATATATATAAAATGTTTGGGGGTTCTATGTAATTTTCTAGCAAAAAAATGATAATCTTTACATGTAGGAGCGAAGTGTCAGAATCGGCCTGGATGCGAAGTGGTTAAGGATGCATATACCCCTTGCTAAAAAAAAACTTCTGAATATCGGTGAACAAACATGCACAGCGTGTCAGAAATGTAGCTGTGTAGACGGGTTTATTCAGAGAGTTATTGCAGCGTGCACTGATAATTACAAAACTTGATGGTCCATAGCAATCAATCGACTACATTTTACTTTAGTCAGATCAGTTAAGAGATAAACGCTCTGAAAACACATGTACATCAATTCAGTTAGAAAATGACAATAAACGCCAATTTCCTATTATAATATTTTTTTAGAATGCTACTACTACAAATAATAATAATAATAACAATAATAATAATAATAATAATAATAATAATAATAGTTAAAACTATAATAATAAATATAATTATCTTGGTAGCAGCCCTACCCAAATGTTTTTGACATTAACAATCTTGAAAGCCAAAACCTGAACACTCATACTAGCTTAAAGCAATTTTAAAGCCTTGTTTTTGTTTTTGTTTTGTTTTTTCAAATAACATACATGTTTGTACACACGATCGGACTTCAAACAAACTTTTCCGCGGATTTCTGTCCAAAGGGCGTTGGCCGTGAACGTGGTATGCATACACACGGCAGGACTTTTTTAGCTACGTTTCACCAAATCATGTGGTTTTTCTGCTCTTTACCGCCACCCTTTGGTCAACTTCTGTATTGTTGTCTGATCTTTTGCATTGGTTCTGAGCATGCGTGTTTGTACTTTGGACTTAGGGTTTTCTGTACACACGATCGGACTTTGCTCCATCGGACCTTTGTTCTGTTTGTAGAACAAACTTTTGTCCGATGAAAAACAAAAAAGTTTTTCCGGTGGAGCGTACACGCGGTCGGATTTCGCCTTAAAACAGCTAATTTGCATGTTTGTTGTCAAAAAGTCAGATCGTGTGTATGGGCCTTTATACTTACCTCCTCTGTGCGGTTGGTTTTGCACAGAGCAGCCCCAATCCTCCTATTCTGGGGTGCCTCTTCGGCACTCCTGGCCCCTCCCTCTTGTTGGTTGACCCCACAGCAAGCAGCTTGGCATGGGGGCACCCAAGCAGGCGGCTCTGTGTGTCCGTCCCCGCCCTGCCCCCTCCATCTGATTGGCTTACTGGCTGTGATTGACCAATGGCTCCCCCTGCTGCCAAAAGCCAATCAGGAGTGGGAGACCCTAGAAAGGCAAGGATCTCGTGGACAACGCTGGATCAAGAGGGGGCTCAGGTAAGTAGTAGGGGGGGGCGCTGCACACAGGTTTTTTACCTTCATGCACAGAATGCATAAAAGGTAAAAAAAAAAAACTTCCAACCACTTTAAACATAACACTAGCCCTCCGCCCTGGTTCACGTTGCAGAAATTTGGCATGCGATTTGACATGTCCAATCGCATGCCAAATCGTCAGCTATTGCCAGCAATGGCACCGACCGAATCAGTGCGACACCACATTTGTGGCACCACACCGATTCCCGAAAGTAGTTTCTGTACTACTTTTGGCGACTTCGGCAGTGCGGCTGGTGGGTTTTTGGTTGGGGGGGGAACAACCGAACCCCCCCGGGTGGCAACTCAAGCACCCCCCTCAGATTGGACATCTGAGGTGCAACGTGGGGACCGGGCATCCATGGAAAATTTCAAGGGGTGTGAATACTTATTCAAAGCACTGTACATACAGACTCAGGTGTGTTTGAGTTTTGGGGTGCACACCCTAATACAATAGGCTGGTGGGGAATGTAGGTAGGGACAGGGAACTTACCTGTAATGGTGCGAAAATCTTAATCTAGGGACGGGTTCCTGCGGAGGGACAGTCGTGACCAGTGATGGTGAACCTTGGCACCCCAGATTTTTTGGAACTACATTTCCCACAATGCTCAACTACATTGCCAAGTGCATGAGTAACATGGAAATGTAGTTCCAAAACATCTGGGGTGCCAAGGTTCGCCATGACTGGTCTAGGGACATCCCGGACACCTCCTGTTTGTATTCAGTGATGGGAAGAAGAACCCTTTCTGAGTGTAATCACCATATCAGCCTGTGCATCAGTTGGCCAATGGAGCATTCTACGTAGAAGGTCCATTGAAGGCATTGGTGGTCAGTGGTGTCTTCCCACCTCCACTTTTCATGGTCTATGTAGTTTGTGATGTGCCCCCCCCCCCCCCCCCACCCAGGCTATTGGCATTGGTGGTTGTGATGTCCCTCCTGTGCCATTAGTGGTCAGTGGGGGGGCAGCAGAGGACATTTGATTTAACTGTCTCCTGTGTTGTGTCTTCTCCACTATGCTCATGCTATTGGGCAGGAGATTGCTCCACCCAGTAGTATGTGTATAGGGGTGGAGAGGAATGCTGGAATGAAGGCCATAGCCCAGATCTGCGGATGCTGGGATTCGGTTGCAATCCCAGTACAGTCCCATGGAATCCGGGCTGTTTGGGGAGTAGGATTGTTGAGTGACCATATGGGGAACCTGTGGCGGTACAAGGCCCGGTGATCCTGTGATATGGGGAACCTGTGGCGGTACAAGGCCCGGTGATCTGGTGATATGGGGAACCTGTGGCGGTACAAGGCCCGGTGATCCCGTGATATGTGGAACCTGTGGCGGTACAAAGCCCGGTGATCCTGTGATGTGGGGAACCTGTGGCGGTACAAGGCCCAGTGATCCAGTGATATGTGGAACCTGTGGCTGTACAAGGCCCGGTGATCCTGTGATATGGGGAACCTGTGGCGGTACAAGGCCCGGTGATCCTGTGATATGGGGAACCTGTGGCTGTACAATGCCCGGTGATCCAGTGATATGTGGAACCTGTGGCTGTACAATGCCCGGTGATCCCGTGATATGTGGAACCTGTGGCGGTACAAGGCCCGGTGATCCTGTGATATGGGGAACCTGTGGCGGTACAAGGCCCGGTGATCCAGTGATATGGGGAACCTGTGGCTGTACAATGCCCAGTGATCCCGTGATATGTGGAACCTGTGGCGGTACAAGGCCCGGTGATCCTGTGATGTGGGGAACCTGTGGCGGTACAAGGCCCGGTGATCCTGTGATATGGGGAACCTGTGGCGGTACAAGGCCCGGTGATCCGGTGATATGGGGAACCTGTGGCGGTACAAGGCCCGGTGATCCCGTGATATGTGGAACCTGTGGCTGTACAAGGCCCGGTGATCCTGTGATATGTGGAACCTGTGGCTGTACAATGCCCGGTGATCCAGTGATATGTGGAACCTGTGGCTGTACAATGCCCGGTGATCCCGTGATATGTGGAACCTGTGGCGGTACAAGGCCCGGTGATCCAGTGATATGGGGAACATGTGGCTGTACAAGGCCCGGTGATCCTGTGATATGGGGAACCTGTGGCGGTACAAGGCCCGGTGATCCTGTGATATAGGGAACCTGTGGCGGTACAAGGCCCGGTGATCCGGTGATATGTGGAACCTGTGGCGGTACAAGGCCCGGTGATCCGGTGATATGTGGAACCTGTGGCGGTACAAGGCCCGGTGATCCTGTGATATGGGGAACCTGTGGCGGTACAAGGCCCGGTGATCCTGTGATATGGGGAACCTGTGGCGGTACAAGGCCCGGTGATCCTGTGATATGGGGAACCTGTGGCGGTACAAGGCCCGGTGATCCGGTGATATAAATGATTTTTTTGGATTAGATTGTTATTTCTCAACCTTTTGCTAATCCAAGTAAGCAAAATCTCAAGGCACCCCAGATTAAAATGAAGTTCCTCTGTCACATCTGAGACACCCATTTACATCAGATTCCTCAGTCTTGCCCCCCCCCAATCACATCCGAGTCCTCTGCCCCCTTCACTAAAGAGTCCTCTATCCCCCGTTCACATCATAATCTACAGCCCCCCTTCACATCAGAGTCCTCTGCCTCCATGAAAGAGTCCTCAATAACCCCATACACGTCAGAATCCTCAACCCCCCCCCCCCCCCCCGCCTTCACATCAGAATCCCCAGCACCCCCCCTTCACATAGGAATCTTCTTTAGTTCCCCTTTCGTATCAGAGTCCTCTGCCCCCCACCCCTCTTCACTAAAGAGTCCTCAATTCCCCTTTAACATCAGAGTCCTCAGTCCCCTCCCCTTTCACATCAGAATCTTCAGTTTCCCCCTTTCACATCAGAGTCCTCATCTCCCTTTTTAATCAGATTCCCCTCTCCTTCCCACCTTCACATCAGAATCCTTAACACCCCCCCCTCCCCTTCACATCAGAATCCTCTGCCTACCCCCTTCATTAAAGAGTCCTCAATAAACCCTTTCACAGAGTCCTCAGTCCCCCCTTCACATCAGAATCTTCAGTCCCCCCCTTTCACATCAGAGTCCTCTGCCCCCCCCTTCACTAAAGAGTCCTCAATATAACGTTTCACATCAGAATCCTTAATCCCCTCCTTTGCATCAGAATCCTCAGCCCCCTCTTCGCATAAGAATCATCAGTCCCCGTTTTACATCAGAGTCCCCTGCCCCCCCCCGATTACTAAAGAGTCCTCAATCCCCACTTTCAAGATCAGAGTCCTCAGTCCCCTCCCCCTTCACATCAGAATCTGCAGTTTCCTTCTTTCACATCAGAGTTTTCACTCCCCTTTGATATCAGAGTCCCTTCTCCCTACCACCTTCACATCAGAATCCTTAAACCCCCCCCCCCCCTTCACATCAGAGTCCTTAGTCCTCCCTTTAAAGTTAGAGTCCTCAGCCTCTGCACGAAATTAGAGTCCTCATTTCCCTCCTACCTTCATATCAGAGTCCTTAACCCCCCCACCTTCAAATCAGAATCTCCTCCTCTCCCTTTTCACATCAGAGTTCTCAAGCCCTCAGTCCCCCCTCTTTCATATCAGAGTCCCCAGTCCCCCTCTTTCACATCAGAGTCCTCAGTCTCCCCTTTCGCATTAAAGTCCTCTGCCCCCCTTTATTAAAGAGTCCTTAATAACACCTTTTACATCAGAATCCTCAGCCCCCCCCCACCCCCTCACATGAGACTCTTCAGTCCCCCCTTTTTCATGTGAGAGTTCTCAAGCCCCCCTTCACTTCAGAATACTCAGCCCCCCCTTTCACATCAGAGTCCTCAGCCCCCCCTTTTTATCAGAGTCTTCACCCCTCCCTCTTCAAAATCAGAGTCCTCATTCCTCTCCTACCTTAACATCAGAATCCCTAACCCCCCCCCCCCCCCCCTTTCACATCAGAGTCCTCAGTACCCCCCTTCACATCAAAGTCCTCAGTCCACCCCTTCACATCAGAGTCCTCAGTCCACCCTTTCATATCAAAGTCCTCAGTCCACCCCTTCACATCAGAGTCCTCAGTCCCCCCCCTTCACATCAAAGTCCTCAGTCCACCCCTTCACATCAGAGTCCTCAGCCCCCACTTTTTATATTACAGTTTTCAACTGCCTATCTGTACCAGGAAAACTCATGACTGTGTAAATATATGGGATGCTGTTCAGCAACCCCGACGATCCCAAAAGTCACCCCAGGGTGAGAAACTCTGGACTAGACCAAGTACAAAGAGCCTCTATGTGTCACTCTGATAGACATTACAGAACAATATTTCTTGGGAGTCAGAGAACAGCAGCTTCCACCGCGGGCTTCTCGCTCGGGTGTTCCTCTTCCCGACACATTTTCTTTGGTATAGAAGGAACATGGGAGATCCGGCAGCTGTCAAAACATATAAACTATTTGCCAACATTTTGCAGGGAGATGCTTGTTAGTGTCAAAGATTACACACTGGGACCATATACCGGCTCTTTGTTGTTTTATACTTTTTTTTAAGTATCTTGTCAACATCTACATCTGAGGGCAGATTTTTTTTCCCCTTTTTTATTTTTTTATTTTTTTGTGGAAAAAAAAAAAGATCAAATGATGTAGCTATGTACATTCCATAACGTTTCAAACCTTTGAATCCCATATTCAAAGATTTGTAGCAGCGTGAGCCGGCCTGCGTAAAAATTCTGTCCGCATGTGAATGAAGGGCTGACTGGTAAAAAAAAAAAAGCAAAGCTGATATATAATTTTGTCAGAATTGTAGCGGAGGACTCGGGTGTGATGAGGTTTCCATGTCCTCTGACTTTTAAAAATAACACAAACCAAATCTTTAGATGTTGCAATACATTCCCAAGCATTTTTTTATAACTAATACTAGAGTTACCGTTTCCCCGAAAATAAGACCTAGCGTGATTGTCAGTGATGGCTGCAATATAAGCCCTACCCCCCAAATAAGCCCTAGTTAAAGTCGTTGTAGGTCTTATTTTCAGGGTAGGGCTTATTTTCGGGGAAACCGGGTAGGGCTTATTTGGGGGGTAGGGCTTATATTGCAGCCATCACCAACAATCACGATAGGTCTTATTTTAGGGAAACGGGGTATTACCAAAAGTATTGTGACTCCTGCCTTTACACACACATGAACTTTAATGGCATCCCAGTCTTAGTCCGTAGGGTTCAATATTGAGTTGGCCCACCCTTTGCAGCTATAATAGTTTCAACTCTTCTGGGAAGGCCGTCCACAAAGTTTAGGAGTGTGTTTGACCATTCTTCCAGAAGCGCATTTGTGAGGCCAGGCACTAATGTTGGATGAGAAGGCCTGGCTTGCAGTCTCCACTCCTATTCATCCCAAAGGTGTTCTATCGGGTTGAGGTCAGGACTCTGTGAAGGTCAGTCAAGTTCCTCCACCCCAAACTCGCTCATCCATGTCTTTATGGACCTTGCTTTGTGCACTGGTGGGCAGTCATGTGCAGTCATCCCCAAACTGTTCCCAAAAAGTTGGGAGCCTGGAATTGTCCAAAATGTCTTGGTATGCTGGCACCCTAAGCCCTTGTACACACGGTCAGAGAATCCGTCGGAATGTGTCCTATCGGACCGTGTCGTCGGATAATCCGACTGTGTGTGGTATGCATCGGACTGATTCCGTCCGAATCTCCGTCCGACCCAATTTTCCAACATGTTGGAAATATTTCCCGACCAACTGGGCCGGTCGGACCTAATCCGATCATGTGTAGAGCATTTTGATCGGACCAAGTGCCACGCATGCTCAGATCAAATTCCTACATCAAAGCTATTGGCTACTAGCCTGAACGTAGTCACATCGTAACGAAATTACGTCATCACGTTCTGAAAGATCGGATTTTTCGCCAACTTGGCCCGACCGTGTGTATGCAACAGTTTCGGACACAATCCGTCGGACTAAATCTGACGGGCAAAATCCGACGGATTTGGTTGGCAAAATCTCCGACCGTGTGTACGTGGGCTAAGAGTTCACTTCACTGGAACCAAGGAGCCAAGCCCAACCCCTGAAACAAAAACCCCACATCATAATCCCCCCTCCACCAAATGATTTGGACCAGCGCACAAGCGCATTTGTGATCAGGTTGAGGTCAGGACTCTGTGAAGGCCAGTCAAGTTCCTCCACCCCAAACTCGCTCATCCATTTCTTTATGGACCTTGCTTTGTGCACTGGTCCAAATCATTTGGTGGAGGGGGGATTATGGTGTGGGGTTGTGGGTAAGCGGTTGGGCTTGTGTGTGTGTGTGTATATATATATATATATATATATATATATCCAGGTGGTCCCCTAGTTACAAACATCAAACTTACAAACGACTTCTACTTACAAACAGAGGGAGACACCAGAAAGTGAAAGGAAATCTGCCCCTAGGAAGGGAGAGTCACCCCTGTAAGAGTTATTATGGGAAAAAGATACATACATATATATAGATATATCTATTTAGATAGATATATATATAGCTATATATAGATACCCTGTTTCCCCGAAAATAAGACCTAGCGTGATTGTCGCTGATGACTGCAATATAAGCCCTACCCCCCAAATAAGCCCTACCCTGAAAATAAGACCTACACGGACTTTAACTAGGGCTTATTTGGGGGGTAGGGCTTATATTGCAGCCATCTTCTAGATTGTAAGCTCTAACGAGCAGGGCCCTCTGATCCCTCCTGTATTGATTTGTATTGTAAGTGTACTGTCTGCCCTCATATTGTAAAGCGCTGCGCAAACTGTTGGCGCTATATAAATCCTGAATAATAATAATAATAATCACCAACAATCACGCTAGGTCTTATTTTAGAGGAAACAGGGTATATAGATACATATATATATAGCACAGTAGCTGCTGGTTATTTTTGGGCTTACCGTTACCTTCCGCTTCTCCTTGTGGCACGTCTAGGGGATGTCCCGTGGTAGATGGCCCAGTAACCTGAGACTGACAATAGATCCAATTGAATGGATTTTATTTGCAAACTTCAACCATTGAACAGTGGGTTGGGAAGGAATTCAGGTTCTCTCAATGTCAAAGTCTATAAACATTAAGGAACTTGCTTACTTTGACTGCATCCAGAGAATAGCCATTCGCAGCTGGATGAACACTCAGGTTGGACAGTCCCTCTCTCACAAGGCCTAGCAGCCAACAAGGTGCTTACTCAGGAACAAAGTTTTTGTCACCGACGTTGTTGCAGAACACGTAGGAAACTAAAGCCGCGTACACACGGGCGGACTGTCTGGCCAACTTAGTCCGTCGAAACACATTTCAGCGGACAGTCCGCTCGTGTGTGGGCTTCAGCTGACTTTTTCAGCGTGCAGTCTGGCGGACTAAGTATTTCGGAATTTCCGTAATATTGTCCGTCAGACTTTGGTTTCAGCGGACAATCCACTCGTGAGTAGGCTAGTTCGACGGACTAAGTATGGCGCATGCTCAGAAAGGATTTACATGGCGAAAGGTTGCATTGCTGTGTATTGGACTTCCTATTTCTAGTCCCCTCGTACGTGCTGTACACGTCATCGCGCAAACTTTCGACGGACTGTTTTGCATCCGTGTGTGGTCAAGTCCGTTCATTCGAAAGTAGGACGGACTGTCCGTCGGATTGTCTGACGGACTAAGTTGGCCATACAGTCCGCCCGTGTGTACGCGGCTTTAGCTGTAGAACACTTGTGGGATACCTGGATCTTTCAGCCTGCTTGGCGATAGCCACAAGACCGGATTCTCTCGGTTACTTCAGCCCTTCCAGGCTCTTGTTAAGAAAACCAACCCGTACGTGGTGTTCTTCTAAAGAGTCCTCCCCTGGAATGCTCGAAATACTCTAGGTCTCTCCCGGACCGGAGAGGGCACCCAACCACCTCAGAATCCTCCTCTAGTTTCCATGCCTTGGGCTAGCCAGCCCCGAGGCATCAAAGTCGGGTGGATCCGCACCCCAGGCCATAACCTTCCTGGGGGCTGGTCAGGAGGACCAGGACCATGTCATCAGTACTTCATACTGGACAGGAACCCCCGAACCACGTGACGTCCATATCTTAAATACCCTCTCCCAGAGGGCACAGCGAGAGGGCCACTCCCACTGACCTGACTTCGAAAGAGAGTAACTTAAGCGCCTGACCAGACCATAGTTTCACGCCTGCCACAAGAGACAGCGCCCCCTGTGGCCAGGCTGAATATCTCGCAGCCCAGTCAGACTGACACAGAAGTCAAATTTAGACAAATAGACCCAAATCAAACTGTAGTTTGGGTAAAGTTTTAACTTTGAAAAACATAGCGTGTGCTCTGCAGGAGCCCAGCGCTACATATATACATATATATATATATACATTTATATATATATATATATATATATATATATATATATATATAAATCAATCTATCTATAAATAAATCTATCTATAAATCTATCTATCTATCAATCTATCTATCTATCTATATATATATATATATATATATATATATATATATATATATAATATAATAATTTTTTTGCTTTCCTAATAAATATAATAAAATGCTTCTAAACCAAAAAGAAGCAAGCAAAAGAAACATATTGCTAAGCTTCACATACCATTTAATATCTAAAAATTTGATATTAAATATAATTGTACATGTTACAGACACCACTGATGATTTTGCAAGTACAAAATATCTATTTACATGGGGATGAAATGATTCTGTGAGCAGACAATCCAAGATCCCTAGCACATTCTAACATCCATTTCATGAACAGTCATTCAGTACTCTAGTATGACACTTGAGTCAATCATACTCAGGCAGTGACTGCCCCCTAGAGGCAAAAAGTAAACCAGATAAGAGCAGATAGCTGCTTTGCTGCAGAGCTTTGATACGATGTAGCATCCTTGATATACATTAACACAGGGTCTGCTTCTTGATTAGATGACATACCGGCAAGGTAGACAGTAGGAAACAAATACAGCATGACTGATAAGGATCTGTATATTTCCCAGGTTCTAGCAGAGATAGTACAAACATACTAAGTTAAGAAGGGGCTAAACATCCCCAACATCCCCAACCAGAGAGTATCTCTAGCTAAAATGTTTGTTTTGTTTTGGCTAAAGTAGGGAAGAGTTAGTCCCTTTGCATTGTTTTTATTGCTGTCTGTGTCGACATTGCGGAGATTCACCCCTTTCATGAGCCGAAGTGGTAAGAGGGCCTCCCTTGCGGCTGAGTGCAGGACACCCCTGAAGGTGGTGACAGGAAGTGCTATGCCCAATGAAGCAGGGGTTACCAGCTGTGACAGGCTGAAGTGATGCGGAGATGTCTGCTGGATGGGGGCTTGACAAGCAGGATGCACTGCTGGGCGGGAGTCCTTCAGATGTACCAGATGAGACTTGGCAGAAGGGAGAGCCAGGAGCAGGGGCATTAGCCAGGCCAGTAGTCATTCACAGGATATTAGCTAAGGTAAGGCAGCAAGCAGAGTCAGGAGTAAGCCGGGGTCATGCACTGGAAATCAGGCAGCAGCGGAGTCAGAAGAGCAAACCAAAGGTCATACATGGGTCAGCAGGCAGAAGCGGAGTCAATAGAACAAGCCAAATGTCAAAGCCAGGAATGGAGACAAGGCAGGTCAAAGGCAAGCCGAGTCGGTAACAGGAAATCTAATGATAGCAGAAACAGGAACACAAGAGCACATGGGGGAGCTGAAGATCATCCAGAAACTTGTGGACCAGACTGCTGCCTTTAAATAGGGCACTGGGCCCCAAGCATCTGTCACGCATTGCGTGGACCATAATGTTCACTGCCGTTCACGCCCTTGTGCATTTGCATTGGCGAACGACTAGATGCCCACAATCTAATGGGCATTAGCAGATGTACCAGTTCTCCTGTGTACCGTTCTCTGAAAACCCCTCTAATTGTCCTGTGTTCACTGTATCTGGCAAAGAAAGTTGGGGAAATTCAAAATGTTAGAGTTGTCTCCAGAACTAGAGGTAAAGACATAAAAGATGGTACAGGAAATATTTAGAGAAAAAGTATTACAAAACAGACATAGGCAACAGTAAAATGAAAGAGTTTAAATGTGGAAATACTTAAGTAGAATCTGTTTGGTCATCCTATCTTAGTACAGAATTTGGATCGCTTGCATAGTAAATCTGTTGAGCAAGAGTCTCTGGCCCTCCTCAAGTGGCTCACAGTATCCTTAGCAGTTCAGAGAGTAAAAATAAAAGCTCCAGCAGTAATCTTTTCTTGTTCCCGAACAGGGTGTCGCAGACCCTACTCCACCCAATCAAAGGGTCCGAGGGGTGTGGTATAGGTGAGTTATTTTATAATGCTCCACTGCACACATGGTTACTTACTGCCAACTATTTTGGGAACATCTATTTCTAAAGACCAGTATATTGTTTAGCAGAATGAATTTATGATTTGTTAGATACCAAATATGATATAGAGCTTATGCAGGTTTAATGTTTCTCATTAGCTTTCTGGACCTTGAAAATTAAGCTTGTTTGGTGTCTAACTGATTGGTAAAAGATTGTATGAAATTTAATGATATAGGAAATATAATATAAAATATTTACTGAACCAAAATAATATAGAAAGATTAAAGGTTTAGATCCACTTTAATAAAATTACTTTGAAGTGAAAGTCAAACCTATTTCTAACTAAGGTCAAATCTTCTCTCCTTCCCTCTCCTGTTTTAAACCTTATTCTATCTCACCTGTGAAAGGAAGAAGTCTACAGGGGTTGGGCAAAGTTATGGAAACAAGTACGGTAAAAGAATGAAATAGTTACCTAATATGGTGATGGACCGCCTTTGGCAGCCAAGACGGCCTGAATTCTCCTGGCAATTGACAAATATAAGTCTTGAATGGTGGATAATGGAATCTGACACCACTCTTCATGCAAAAATCTGGGTTACACTCCCTTGTAATGTCTTTTTGTCTCTTTCGGTCAGTCGGCCATCTTAACCGGTTCCCGACCAGCGCACGCCAATGTACATCGGCAGAATGGCACGGGCAGGCATATTGGCGTACAGGTATGTCCAATCTTCAATGCCGCCCTGCCATCGCGTGCCGGTCAGGACCCCCGTGAGTCCGGTCGCGGGTCCTGCGGACTCGATCGCCGCGGGCATACCCGCGATCGTCTCACGGGACGGCTGAATGGAGGAAATGCCGTGTAAACAGCATTTCTCCATTCTGCCTAGTAACTAGAGACGCTGATCTCTGCTCCATGTGATTGGAGCAGAGATCAGTGTTCACTAAATGAAAGCCCAACCCCCCCACAGTTAGTAAAACACCCCTAGGAACACTTAACCCCTACACTGCCACCCATACGTATTGGCCTAAACTGAGGGAAAAAATGTTTTTTTATATATTTTTGGGGGATATTTATTATAACAAAAAGTAAACAATAATGCGTTTTTTTCAAAATTGGCGCTCTATTTTTGTTTATAGCGCAAAAAATAAAAACAGCAGAGGTGATCAAATACCACCAAAAGAAAGCTCTATTTGTTTGAAAAAAGGACGTAAATTTTGTTTGGGAACCACGTCGCACGACTGCGCAATTGTCAGTTAAAGCGACGCAGTGCCGAATCGCAAAAAGTGGTCTGGTCTTTGACCAGCAAAATGGTCCAGACTGTAAGTGGTTAACCATGCTTATGCTTACCAAATGATGTTTTCCCGAAAACTGTATATCTGTCATAACCCTTGATACTGTACCTAATGACACTGCAAATAAATTAGCAACTTCAGTCACAGAGGCACCAGCTAAGCGGGCACCAACAATTTGCCCTCATTGAAAACCAGTAAGCTCCGACATGACTCCGTATTACTAGCAATACACTGAATAAATGGTGAGGCTGCCCACCTGTTAGCTAGGTGTCTCATCACACAGCTAAAGCAAATAACGAAAACCATGTCACTTTCACACCTGCAAATCATTTAGTGTTTCTATATTTTTGTCAACCCTTGTACACTTACCTATTCTAGAGTGATCCAGTCCACTGTAGAAGAGGAATAGCTGACAGCTGATGCCCCATAGTAAGCCTATGGTATCAGCACCTAGACACTGTTTCGTGGATATTCCACCACACTTTTGCGCTAATAAGCTCCCTTCTGTCTAACGATATAATGCAGCCTTTTGATCGTATGTCTCCCCTGGTTCCCCATTTCCCAGTAAACAGACATTACCACATTCTTACGTCCTCATCTCAGCATCGCTGCCTTTGAGCAGTTTCCTCATTTATTTATTCACAAACAAAAGAAATTACAAAGAGGAGGGATTGGCTCCAACAGCCAATCACCTCCTACACAGATTGTGACCTCACAGGAAATGAATGAACAATACAGGATGTGAATGACCAAATAAGGATATAGCATAGGATAAATGAATATATACAATAACCGATGAACGATGACTACAATTCCTCTGATAGGAATTCTTATACTACAGTTACTTGTGGATGGGAGGCTATCTGCGTCATGGTACCCCAAATATGTTGATCAGGCATACAGGGGTGACAAGAGCACACATCCACTAAAACCGATAATGTGTTTGCAGGGCGAACAGATCCATCCAGACGATCGTTCTGTGCATTGCACAGGGGCCCTTCACTGGCGGACATGTCCTCACTTCGCAAACACCTCTCTCCAAACAACAGAAAGTTTTCCACTACCTAACAGGTCTCAACTAGTGTCAGTCTGCCCCAGTCAGCTCTTTAGAGTGGGCTGGGGGAGAACGGACAGCGGGGGACTCTTATGACAATACATATTAAAATACATCTAATACAGCTTCATAAATTTTTCCACAACAACTGCAGTCATTGTTAGTGATCTCCCCTCTTCACTTAAGAGGGAAGATCATGTAACTGGACCAGATCGCTCTCAGAAAAGGAAAGTATAAACATTTTCCCCTTCACACGGTGGATAGAATAGAGTTTAGGATTGGGGGTGGGAGCATGTTTAAGCTTAGTTATAAAATAGGCTCGACTTCAGCTTTAAAGCCATTTTATTAAAATGGAACTAAATCTTTTCAAAAACTGTGAGCAGGCAGGTTTATTGCATGAGACATGGCCGTCCACCTAAACTAACAGGCCGAGGAAGGAGAGCAATAATCAGAGAAGCAGCCAAGAGGCCCAGGACAACTAGTCATGCTCTCCACAAATCTGGCCTTGTGGGAAGAAGAAACCCATTGTTGAAAGAAAGCCGTAAGAAGTCCCATTTGCAGTTTACGAGAAGCCATGTGGGGGACACAGCAAACATGCGGAAGATGGTACTCAGGTCAGATGAGACCAAAATGGAACTTGTTGGCCTAAAAGCCAAACGCTATGTGTGGCAGAAAACTAACACTGCACATCACCCTGAAGACACCATCCCCAACATGGTGGCAGCATCATGTTGTGGGAATCAAAATTGTGGTTGGTCCAATGGCCAGGGAACACCCAATGTATTATCACCACCACATCCGTGAGAAAAGCATTTACTGGTATGGAAAAGAAGATAGGGATTTTCACGGTGCCTCCAAAAATATAATGGTAGCTGAATTTATTGTATACAAAAACAATGTAATAAAAATATATAAATTTATTAAGATACAGAATATAAAACAATTTCACAAGCTTGTTCATGTTGTGGGGATGCTTTTCTTCAGCAGGGACAGGGAAGCTGGTCAGAGTTGATGGGAAGATGGATGAAGCCTAATACAGGACAATCTTAGAGGAAAACCTGTTAGAGTCTGCAAAAGACTTGAGACTGGGGCGGAGGTTCACCTTCCAGGAGGACCACGACCCTAAACATACAGCCAGAGCTACAATGGAATGGTTTTGATCAAGTTTTATTCATGTGTTAGAATGGCCCAGTCAAAGTCCAGACCTAAATCCAATTGAGAATCCATGGCAAGATTTGAAAATTGCTGTTCACAGACGCTCTCCATCCAATCTGACAGAGCTTGAGCTATTTTGCAAAGAAGAATGGGCAAAAATGTCACTTTCATTTTGAAAACCATTTATCATTTTCCTTCTACTTCACACATATGTGCCGCTTTGTGTTGGTCTATCACATAAAATCCCAATAAAATACATTTATGTTTTTGATTGTACATAACAAAATGTGGAAAATGTCAAGGGGTAGGAATACTTTTTCAAGGCACTGTATGTATACATAAAAAAAAAAAATGATTAACACTTGTAAACATATGATATAATGCAAGTTAAATTTAACTTTCAGTCTAGAAACTGTATTACAAAATCAAGACAATTAAAGCAGACTAAATGAGTTGAACATTCAGTTCATGTATTGTAGATAGATACGGCATATGGCCATATTGTGTAGATACTGTAGCACGGAAACATAAAAACATAGGAAATCAGCATTTTGTATCTACAGTATGCCCTGTAAATGCAGATGTATCCAAAGTGGGAAGATAATGGAAAAGTTAAGTACTTGTCAACCCAGTAATGCACCTGGTTAATAGGTCAGGCTGTTGGATGTTCTTGAAAGTCTTTTGAAACCCCATTAAATCTCCATAGTCTCTATGCAAAAACAAGTGGTACACTGGAAGCACAGTCAATGTCAGAAATAAACAGTATATGGCAGACTATATGAAATACACAGTCAACTTTAAATGTACAGCCATATATGTACTGATATATAGAACATAATCAAGCCTCCTTGGAGTGAACATAAAAGTCATTCCAGTAGAATAGGGTGCTGGGAAAAGTAAAACATATGAACTATCCAAATTTAAATGGCAGAATATGAGCTACGTATATTATGGCATACACAACCAATATGTAGGTCAGGGGTGGCCAACCAGTGGCCCGGGGGCCACATGTGGCCCGCGGAGCCCTTTGATGTGGCCCGCGACCTCCTGCTCTGGAATGGTGGGTTAGCAAGCCCATATCGCAGGCTGCCGACCCGTCATACCACAGCATCGGTGTTGTGAATGAAGCTGGTGGTAGAGGAAGAAAATGGCTGCAGAGCAGAGCCCCATAACCCGATGCTTCCTGTACAACGCCGGCTTTTGCCACAGGTAGAGTCTATGGCAAAGTTCAGTTAAACCACAGCACTACCCTGCACCCGCGGTGTGGGTAATCATCAGTGCGAAAGCAGTTTAGGCCCTTATCACAAGATTGACCCTACCCAATCGGACCCTCAATTCACCTCTACAGAGTCCGTTTACTCCCGTCTGCCTCCAATCCGGTCCTAAAAATCTGATAAAAAATGGAAGGGAGTTCACCCCCTTCCATCTGGGTTGATCAGATCGGAGGGCCCTATAGAGTAGCTCCTCTCATTGTAGCCCGTGACTGGTTACCAAGTTGCTTAAGTGGCCCTCGCTCTTAAAAAGGTTGGGCACCCCTGATGTAGGTCTTTGTTGTATCCTATGGTATTATGCCAAAAAATAAAAAATAAAGCAAGTATACTGTATATCTGCATTAAAGTTACCAAACAAGAGCAAAGACTATAGCATATTGACTGTATAACTCAGATCCAAACCTATATTAGTATATCCAGCAATGTTTCCATGCACAACAAAACAAAGTTATTGTAAATGGCTGATAGAATAATTGATCAAAGTGGCAAATATAGATGTACAGCACCTATAGCTGGAGGCTTGCTTGAGGATAGTGCATCAAATACCTGTCAGTGATTGATTGGTATGGTCCTGCGTCATCTGTCGTGTTTAAGATTGTAATGTAGCATGCTTCTGTGGGACACGGTGTGGAGGGTGCTTTTTCATAAAAAAATTGGCTGTGTGTGGCCCCAAAAACCAAACACTTTGTACACAACATGTTTTGATGCCTAGCAGGGTCACTTTATTAAGCAAGCAGTGTGTAATGCCGCGTACATACGATCAGAATTCTCGTCGGAAAAAGCTCTGATGGTTTTCCCAACGGAATTCGGCTCAAGCTGTCTTGCCTACACACGGTCACACCAAATACTGATCGTTTATAACCCGGTGACGTACAACACGTACGATGGGACTAGAAAAAGGAAGTTCAATAGCCAGTAGCCAATAGCTTCCGTCTCGTAGTTGAATCTGAGCATGCGTGATTTTTGGCGTGTCGGAATTGTATACACACGATCGGAATTTCCGATAGAAAGTTTTTCCATCGGGAAAATTAAGAACATGCTATCGATTTTTGGCTGGCGGAAATTCGGACAGCTAAATTCCGATGGAGCATACACATGGTCGCATTTTTCAATGAAAAGCTCTCATCGGTCTTTTTCTGGCCGGGATTCCGATCGTGTGTACGCGGCATGACACATCATTTGCTTGACAAAGTCACCATGCAAGGTCTTATCAGAAGTCTGTTGAAGACCCTCTTGTGAAAGTTTATGATACCTCTGTTTTTTTTTTTTTTTCAAATGTATCTTAAAGAGGAAGTAAACCCAGATGAGTTTACTTCCTCTTTCATTCCCTGCAAAGGTAAAGCATAATGGACTACTATGCATTCTTCCACTGGCAACAATGATGAGGCACTATTCCTCCGACCAATACCAACAATAGGTCACTATTCCTTCCAACCATAACCATTGATGGGGCACTATTCCTCTCACCAAAACCAACGATAAGGCACTATTCCTCCCACCGATACCAATGTTTGGGAATTGTTTACTCCCATTGATGTCGGGGCATCTTTATCTTCTACTCACATGGCCACAGTCTGGCCCCCTCAAAGTATGAAGGACAGTAAACTGCTCCTTTGCTTAGAAAGTTTGGAAACCCTGTGCTAGAGTATAACAGGCACCAAAGTTGGACCTCTCTGCAACATAAAGGATACCCGAACAATTACATTTGTAATTGTGAGATCCAGAAATTCTAGATTGCAAGAGGTCAGGCTGGGGAAATTCTTCAAATGAATTCGGAGCTAAGAGGGTCTTGGGAAAGGGTGTGCACAGGAAATTGTGACATAGTGGATGATCTGTTTGTGGCCTGAGCAGGATTCAAGCGCTGATGTTATCTGGATGGCTTGCTCCATATCAAAATGCTCACCTCCAGTCAGTTTACCTATCTGGCTCGCAATAATGTAATACCCACCCTGTACCTGTTGACCGTGACTATAACTGCCAAGTATAGCGTTACCTATCCCTGTTTACTTAAAGTGGTGTTGCCACCAAAAAATAAAAAATTGTTTAAAATTCTTAAAAAATAAATAAATAAAAAATAATTGGAAAAAAAATAGTTTTACTCACCTCTAAATACCTGTTGCTAGGGGGTCCCTCGTAGTCTGCCTTCTTCCTTGCCCGGGCTGGTGATATCACTTCCCCTCGCGCCGCACAGTCACCTGGGACCTGTCACGTGTCCCATGTGACTGCGCGGCATATCACAGCGCCCTGCCCGGAGCGGGGAACGAGGGGGGGCTTCGTTCCCCCGCATCGCTGGACCCTGGGACAGGTAAGTTGCCGATTATTAAATCGGGTACCCCATCTTAAGGCCTACCAGTACTTAGTTGCCTCCAGGACTTAATACATAATGCTATAGTCACTAGCCAAGTGCACAAAAGGCTAAAAAGTAGTCCAGGAACAGGCTAAGATCATGGCGGGCAGCAGACAGAATGGAGTTCAAGGACAGGCTGAAATCAGGGCAGGCAGCAGTCAGATATTAATCCAGGGATTAGCAGAGGTAAAGGCAGGCAATGGACAATAGAGTAATCCTAAAACAGGCTAGCTAAGGCCAGGTATCAGGCTATAGCGCAGACAACAAACAGAAGCATACTCCAGGGACAGGCTGAGGCCAGGGCAGAAATAATGTAGTCCAGGAACAGGAAGAGGTCAGGCTTGGTAACAGACAGAGTGTAATGCAAGTAGGTCAGGGCAGGCAGCAGACAGATAGTAATCCAGGGATGAGCAGAGGTAAGGGCAGGCAGTGGACAATAGAGTAATCCTAAAACAGGCTAGCTAAGGCCAGGTATCAGGCTATAGCGCAGACAACAAACAGAAGCATACTCCAGGGACAGGCAGAGGTCAGGGCAGAAATAACATAGTCCAGGAACAGGAAGAGGTCAGGCTTCGTAACAGACAGAGTGTAATGCAAGTACAGGTTGAAGTCAGGGTAGGCAGCAGACAGATAGTAATCCAGGGATAAGCAGAGGTAAGGGCAGGCAGTGGATGGTAGTGTAATCCTGAAACAGGCTAGCTAGGGTCAGATATCAGATTATAGGGCAGGCAACAAGCAGTGGCATACTCCAGGGACAGGCAAAAGGCAGGGCAGAAATAAAGTAGTCCAGGAACAGGATGAGGTCAGGGCTGGTAGCAGACAGAGTGTAATCCAAGGATAGGCTGAAGTCAGGGCAGGCAGCAGACAGATAGTAATGCAAGGATGAGTAGAGGTAAGGGCAGTGAATGAGTCATCCTGAAAAAAGGTAGTTAGGGTCATATATTAGACTATAGGTCAGGCAACAAACAGTAACATACTCCAGGGACAAGCAGAGGTCAGGGCAGAAATAAAGTAGTCCAGGAACAGGATGAGGTCAGGGCTGGCAGCAGACAGAGTGTAATCCAAGGATAGGCTGAAGTCAGGGCAGGCAGCAGACAGATAGTAATGCAAGGATGAGTAGAGGTAAGGGCAGTGAATGAGTCATCCTGAAAAAAGCTAATTAGGGTCATATATCAGACTATAGGTCAGGCAACAAACAGTAGCAAACTCCAGGGACAGGCTGAGTTTAAGGCAGACAGCAAGTAGCCCAGGAACAGTCTGAGGTAGAGCTGACAGCAGACAGATAGTAATCCAGGGATGAGCAGTGGTAAGGGCAGGCAGTGGATGATAGAGTCATCCTGAAAAAGACTACCTTGGGGTCAGGTATCTGAGTAAGAGAGGACAATGCAGGACAAGGGGAATTTGAAACACAGATATCAGGACCAGGGTACAAAATACAGGATAAACAGGAAGAGGGTACAGGATCTTAATATTACAGACTCACAACTATTGAAAATTACTTTAACAAGGCTTATATAAGATTGAGTTTACATATAATTTATAAACCCCAATTGGAATCTGTTCCTTCTACAGAGTGAACTACATATCCATTATCCAGCAATGGAAGACAATGACCTCCTTCCACACGGCAATTCCCTATTGAGTCTCCTTCACCTTCTGGGTCCAGTCCATTGACAGAGGATGCATGGGCAGTATGTCCAACCCAAATGTTATAAGGTTTACTCAGGGAAAACATTTTTCTTTGAAGTTACCACTGGTGCAGACGTTAATGTAAGTAAATTAAACTTTCTGTGCCGAGCTATTTCTCGAGTAGCTTTGAAAGTTTTAATAAAACAATTATCAAAACCAAACCTGACATGAAAACCAATTAATAAGATAAATGGAGCAGGATGCGCCTCCCAGGCATAAAACTGCAGCAGTGGTGGGAAATAAAAACAAATATTTCAAGTCGTGCAGAAAAAAATTGATTTTTTTAACACTTTTCAGGAGTAGTAAAAGTACAATATACAAAGTAACTGAAAAGGCACAATATGCTTGCAAAATTAAACAAGTGTATATAATATATATGTATATATATATATATATATATATATATATATATATATATATATATATATTGCACAACTGTAGAATGCAGCAACCAATCAAGTCCTATTCTGTTAGCCTGCCTTCTATTATATGAAAATATAATCGTTTGGGATCATATATTTATAGATTTATTTATAGATTTGTTTTGTAAAGTTGATAACTAAAAACTGAACTCCAGGGTAAGGGTTAAAAACATAGATGGAATACATATAAGGGAGCTGTTTTACCAGAAAAAGGATTTTCATTCCTGTCCTCTCAGTCCTGAGATTTACACAGCTCTGCCGCACAGCACAGCATGGTCTGGCAGGGCAGGACAGGAAACTCAATTTTGTTTGCTGGAGCTAAAAAAACACTTATGGGTCTTGTCCCTCCTCCAGTAGGAGGAGAATCAGCAGAAGACTGATGAGCTCATCCCTCTGTCACTCTGTTCTCTCTTCCTACCAGCATATACCATGTTAGCACATACACACTGCACCTCGTCTGATTGGCTCATTGAGCTACTTCCCTTAATCTGAGATCTGCTGCACAAGACATTTATACCAGGCCATGTTCAGGTATTTACACTGTTTGCATGAAAATACAATAAAATTATAACTAAATGCAAAATGTTTTATTTAGTTTTGGATAGAGTGGAGAGGGATTAGAACACCTGTCAGGTTTTTATTGCTATTGCTGCAAATAGTTCTACTTTAATGATGTATCCATCTGTGATCTTTATATCTGCCTGGAATTCAGCTTTAAGATATATCAAGCATGTTTCTTTTATAAACATGTAATAATTAATGCATGGCAATTGATTCCCGGAGAATTAAGGGGGATCTAAAGAGACATCACTGTAAAAATCACCTACTTTGAGATCTCTATAGCCCCGTACACACGAGCGGACTTTTCAACATCCAAAGTCTGACGGAATGATTCCGTCAGACTTTTCGATCGTGTGTGGGCTGCAACGGACTTTTGATTCGCAAAAGTCTGACAGACTTTAGAAAATGGAACATGCTTCAAATTTTTCCGACGGAACTCCGCCGGACCCAGTTCCTACCGAAAAATTCGCTCATGTGTATGCTATTCCGACGGACTAAAACCGACGCTAGGGCAGCTATTGGCTACTGGCTATGAACTTCCTTATTCGAGTCCAGTCGTACGTCATCACGTTCGAATCCGTCGGAGTTTGGTGTGATTGTGTGTGGCCAAGTCCGCTCATTCGAAAAGTCCGTCAGAACTCTGTCGGAACTCCGGCAGAACTCCGGCAGAACTCCTTCGGAATTCTGTCGGACATAAGTCCGCTCGTGTGTACGGGGCTTTTGAGATCTTGGATAGAGCTTTCTGTAAGGTATGAGTCAGTATTCTGCTCATGTTAAAGTCAGCTTGAGCTGTAGAACTTTATAAACAACAAGTCTCTTAAAGCAAGTGATAGGCAAACAGAGGAAAACTTGTTAGGTGGGTCTCCCCATGTAATTTTTACATACAATATTACATTTTTTTTATATATATACATTTGTGCTCATAAGTTTACATACCCTGGAAGAATTTATGATTTCTTGGCCATTTTTCAGAGAATATGAATGATAACACAAAAACTTTTCTTTCACTAATGGTTAGTGTTTGGCTGAAGCCATTTATTTTCAATCAACAGAAGCTACCCAAATAACCCTGATCAAAATTGTACATACCCTGGTGATTTTGGCCTGATAACATGCACACAAGTTGACACAAAGGGGTTTGAATGGCTATTAAAGGTAACCATCCTCACCTGTGATCTGTTTGCTTGTAATTAGTGTGTGTGTATAAAAGGTCAATGAGTTTTTGGACTCATTGACTCACAGACCCTTGCATCTTTCATCCAGTGCTGCACTGACGTTTCTGGAGTCTGAGTCATGGGGAAAGCAAAAGAATTGTCAAAGGATCTGCGGGAAAGGGTAGATGAACTGTATAAAACAGGAAAGGGATATAAAAAGATATCCAAGGAATTGAGAATGGCAATCAGCAGTGTTCAAACTCTAATCAAGAAGTGGAAAATGAGGGGTTCTGTTGAAACCAAACCACGGTCAGGTAGACCAATTAAAATTTCAGCCACAACTGCCAGGAAAAATGTTCGGGATGCAAAGAAAATCCCACAAATAACTTCAGGTAAAATACAGGACTCTCTGATAACATGTGGTGTGGCTGTTTCAAGATGCACAATAAGGAGGCACTTGAAGAAAGATGGGTTGCATGGTCGAGTCGTCAGAAGAAAGCCATTGCTACTCAAATGCCACAAAGTATCCCACTTACAATACGCCAAACAGCACAGAGACAAGCCTCAAAACTTCTGGCACAAAGTAATTTGGAGTGATGAGACCAAAATTTAGCTTTTTGGCCACAACTATAAACACTACATTTGGAGAGGAGTCAACAAGGCCTATGATGAAAGGTACACCATTCCTACTGTGAAACATGGCGGTGGGTCGCTGATGTTTTGGGGATGTGTGAGCTACAAAGGCACAGGAAATTTGGTCACAATTGTTGGCAAAATGAATGCAGTGTGTTATCAAAAAATACTGGAGGAACATTTGCATTCATCAGCCAGGAAGCTGCACATGGGACGTACTTGGACATTCCAACATGACAATGATCCAAAACACAAGGCCAAGTCAACCTGTCATTAGCTACAGCAGAATAAAGTGAAGGTTCTGGAGTGGCCATCTCAGTCTCCTGACCTCAATATCATTGAGCCACTCTGGGGAGATCTCAAACGCGCCGTTCATGCAAGACAGTCCAAGAATTTACAGGAACTGGAGGAAGTTTGCCAAGAGAAACGGGCAACTTTACCATCTGAGAAGATAAAGAGCCTCATCCACAAATACCACAAAAGACTTCAAGCTGCCATTGATATCAAAGGGGGCGATACACGGTATTAAGAACTGGGTTATGTAAACTTATGATCAGGGTCATTTGGATGGTTTCTGTTGTGACTATGATTTAAAAAGAGTAAACACAATGGATTGATAATAAATGGTTTCAGCCAAACACTTACCATGGGTGATAGAAAAGTTTTTATGTTATAGCTCATATTCTCTGAAAAATTACAAAGAAATCATAAATTTTGCCAGGATATGTACATTATTATAT